>NC_072013.1:25204906-25524727 GCF_027791375.1 Indicator indicator
GTTGCCTCATTTAACCCTTGTGAAGAAAAAAATGTGCATAATGCAACAGAGCTTAAGTGTGATCTAGAAATGTGCAAAGAAACTCAGTATCCTGTAAAACAGTGACCTTTAATGAAAGGACAAACAGTGTTAGACTGTGAGTGTTGGAGGCTGCTTGGATGTGATCCAGTCATCTGCAAGGACAGTTTATATTTAGAAGTGGTTTTTGGAGAGAAGATAGGCTTCAGTTGTTTTATTTATTTAAAGAATTTTTTATTAATTTAAGCCCCAGTGTAGATACTGGAGATTGTGTTGTGCATCTCTTCCCCTTCTCTGCTGGTTTGAAGTCTCCTACTGCCTTTTGTATTATTAAGAGCCTTGTGTCTGATGAAGATGTGTGGGTGGGTAAAGAAGAAGGTGCTTTTCCTGTGCTTTTCCTCTGAGGAATCACAGCTGTCAAAGGAGGTAGGATTGGAGGGATTTCAGGAATCAGCATAGCCCTTGCCTAGGACAACATCTACTGCAGGACACATTCTTGTCTGATGCTCATCTCACCTTGTCTTAAAATATTTGTAAATATTGGAGTTCCCTGATTGCTATAGGTAATAAAGTCTGAACTTCCTTTCCTGTTAGAAAATTTTGTTGATTTATTGTCTTAAATCAATGGTTTGGGAGATGCTTTTGGCTATTCTTTCTTGCAATTGGAGTCAGAATTTAGATTTAAGGTTAGCCCAGGAGAGAGCTGTGGATGTACATACTTTTAGAGACATTTGTTTTTAATAACCTTTCCTATCTTGTGGGGCAAAGCTGGTCCAGCTAGAGGAATTCTGGACTAAGAAGAGTTGCAGTAGAGAGGACAGCATGGAATATACTATTTATTAACTGTTACATGTCTCCATCTTGATGAAAAATATGACCCCTTTCTTGGGTAGTTTATATTCTCAATTGTGTTATGAATTATTTTCACCATTCTGTAAAAACCTGTTTCACTGGAAATCTGTGGTTTTGCATTGTTTTCTTAACAAAGAGGGGTTCTTGACACAAGTGCCGAACTCCCTGGTAGGACACTTATCCAGGTGCTTTACCTCTCAGCGATTTAACTCAGTGCTGCATGTGAAATGAGGGCGATTAATTTTCTAAAGATGGGAAGATGGACATAGATAAAGGCTAGGGCTCATCTCAACTATTTTTAGCTGCCAAAGAGATGAGTGTTTATTCCAAGCTAGTTACTGAGGCTTTGTTTGTAGTTGTGGGAGAGCAACTGGCATCTTTAAGAGGTACTTTGTCCTTCTCATCTTGGCTGTTTGTCTTGGCTCACCTTTTCTGCTGAAGGTGCCTGTGGCTTTCTGCTTGTGCTGGCAGAGCCCAGGTGGGTGACATGGAGCAAACCCTTGCATGGGTGGCTGACACAGGGTGCTGTGTGCCCAGAACCTTGTGGGCATGAAAGTACAGCTTATGCCAAACCTCAGGAGACCTCATACCTACAAACATTTCTCCAGGATCCATATTTTTTTATTTGTGGTTAGTTTTAATAATGGCAGTAGTGGAATTATAGGTGGAGAGAAAAAAATCTTCTCATCTCCCTCACCAAACTCACATATATTACCTTGTAATGTCACTTAGGGTTGCAAAAACACTTCTGGGCTGAATGTTGGGGGTCAGAAGTGCAGGAGATCGTAAATTTTTACTACATGTTTGGAGTTCAAGTGTGAAAATCCATTATATAGATTATAAATTTTTTGAAAAGGAATGTGTTTTGAAAGCATAGTGTGGGTGCTGCTCAATCTGAAATAATAACCATGGGCTTTGGGAGATGTCAAGAGGAACAGAAATTAAAGATGTGGAGAAAGGTCCAGGGAGGGAAGACTAGAGTTGAAACCAAAGTGCAAAAGGTGACAATGTAATCAGCTGCTTTACCCAAGTGGCCTGTTGTGAAAAATTACAAAAAATAATCACCAGTAGCAGAGATAAGTAGTCTGACCAGACAGCAAGCACTGTAGAAGGCAGGGAGATAGCATAACTCCAGGCAAGGCAGCTGATTTGTAGTGGACAACTGACAACCATAATTAATAGTTCTATATTGACGTTTTTAATTCTAGACCTGACAAGTGAATATAAGGTTACTACTCAAATGAAAAAATATGTTATCAGTGCTCAGCATTGGTGCTCAGCTGAAGACAGTCTAGGCTTCATAGATGTGTTGGAATCTATCTGAGAGGTAGAACATTAAAATCACTGAAAATAGCTTGTTACACCTATTAGAAGTATCTGCATGTACTGTGGAAAAAGGTCTTACTGTATGCTTTCAACTGATTGTGTTATTAGTATGCAGTGTTATGTACTGCATAAAAGTGGTAGCTGTGCCATGTGCTATAAGGAAATCACAGTGAAATAGAGCTTGTTTTGCAAATTGCTTTTTCTTTCATCTTAGGCAAAATTAAATCCTTGCCATACTGTACTTCTAATTTGAATATATACAATGGATACTGGTTATAAGGTAAAATATTGTGGCTCCTTGAAGCTTTAAAAAGTATATTAAAAATGCACTATTAGGAAATTTGCAAAGTTGGAGCTCTGGAAAATTGAAGGTGACTTAAGTAAAACTTTTAAAGCATACATACATAAAATTGTAAATTTATCAAAAGTCCAATGTATGTTCCTGAGTGTGTAGTCCCAAAATTAAAGCTAGGTATAAATTTATGGCCTGATTCAGTGAGATTCAGGTAGGGAGGGTTCACCCACAGCATGTGCATATACTCTGAAGTTAAAGGATTTTGTTTGTTTTATATGAAAAATCTCTCAGTCACAATTCAAGTTCTCCTGTAGTTTCTAGGAATAAGCCTGTTACTTACCCTAATCTAAAGCAGATGGACTCATATGAGGGTATGTAAACCTCTGCTGACTTTTCTTAAATCCTCTTTGTCTGTTTATAACAAGCAAGACTTACATTTTGGTTAGAAGATACAATAAAAAGCTGACTGTGGAAACTAAAAGGATGACAAGATTTACTTTCCAACATTTACTTTTTTACTTGGATAAATGTCATACCAAATGGATTTTAAAATTAATTGAAAAATTCCTTCTTGATAACTTTCTCAGTGACCTTTTATTAATACAATGCATGAAATACATTTTGTAACGAAACAATTAAAATGCAGTGCTTTGACTGTAAATCTTATCTCAGAGACATCTGGATGACTTTGAGCTTTTGATCATTTCTCAGACTCCTTGTATAACATCCTGATTCTGCAGAAGTCAATAGCAAACCCCAAACATGTGGTGGGCCCAGGACTGCATAGAGGCTTTTCTGATTTCCTTTTAGTTTAAGCAGTGTTGGCACTACTGCTCTTGTAGAGGAAGTACATAAAGGAAAAGGGGTGGCAAAAAACCAAAACCAAACCAAACAAAACAACAAACAACCAGAAAAGAACTTCAAAGTTAGTGTTGGTCACTCTCCATAACAAGTCTGAACATCAGGAGGAAACCTTTTGATCCCAGTTACTAAATGCTTTTTCATACTAATGTAATTTGTAGCACCTATGGAAAAGTTGTTTCTGAAACTTGCATCTTGGCTGGGCAGTAATGCCTTCCATTGCACTTTACTGCCTTAGTAAATGCCGATGGAAGGATGTGATGTAGGTGGATGACGCTACTGCTGGCACCACACATTCAGTCAGAGAAACCTTGCCCCAGCAGCCAGGTGTCAGACTACCTGAGAAAGTGTGGGTTGGGAAATCAGTCTGAAACGTGCCGATAAAAGCATAGCCTTGTTTTGTTTAGTTGCTAAGGTCTTCATGCTTGTTTTGTTGTAGATTGCCCCCAGTGTAGGACGCTGACAATGAAAATGAGGTTACTTTTTAATGTGTTCCCAGGTATCAGAGACACTTAAGAATCTTAGGAGTTGACAGAAAGGGTACTGGCTGCAAGACAGAAATGAGCATTTTCTTAGGTGAGGGTGTGGACTGTGTCTCTTTATGTTGTGTTTGACACTTTTGCCATAGTATCAGTTTTACAGTTGTGGGACAGGGTAACTCAGTCTCTCTTGTGGCTCAAATTACCACCTGAGAACAGTTCTTTTGATGCTTCATCCCTCTAGGCTATGCAGTTGTTATTACAGTACTCACAGGGAAACAAGTCCGTACTCGCCTTTCCTGGCAATTCAAGTCAAGAAAAAATAATAATGGATGTTGGCCCAGACTTCACCTGTGCTTGTCAGAGGTAAATTTAAGACAAGAAGACTTTAGAGATTATGTGCAAATGATAATCGACTGGATTTACTTTTGTCCCACAGGTCATTCTCTCACCCAGCAAGTGTATTGTATGCTAAATAAAATAAAAGCTCACCTCATTTTTTTACTCCAAATATGTACATTTTTTACTCTTTCCTTCAACTAGTTTCTTAGGGATGACCTTTTCTCTTCACTTAATTCCCTTCAGCTTCTTTTGCTTCTCACTGGTCCATTTACACTGTGCATACACTCTACTATGAATTAATTCTCCAAGGAACTGGAGAATTTTGTTTGTTAATCAATGCATCCTACACCACACCAGCGTTATAAATCACCTCACAGGAAAGGTTCATGCATGTTGGACTGGAGCTCAGAAATGTCATCCAGCATTTGAGAAAGACTCTATATGTCTGATGTAGAAGTGCTTTTATCAGGCTATCGTGGCTCTGCATTGGTTGTTAAGAGTGGGCTGCAGCTGAACAATGCCCTTTGGTTTCAGAGGTTAATACAGCAGAGAAATGATACAAATTCAGATGGAGCTCAGACCTTAGTCATGTGCAGGCTGGTGGAGAGCAAATTTTCTGCAGTGGTTTCTTTGTACCATGTGGAAGGAAATGATTTGCACAGCTGGATGCAGGTATGGATTGTCCAGTCTTCCTGCTTGTGTAAAACAGGATTGTGAACTATACATTTTTTGGAAAGTGCTTTGAATTTAGGAGCTCCGTAGGCTGTGCACTGGAATGGTGGCATGTTCAGTTCGTGGCCCTCCAGGTAGTCAAGCTGTGCACAGTGTGATCACTGCTGAAAGCATTTCCCACTTTTTATTGGCATGAATGGCTGCTCATGTGGCAAATATTGATGCTCTTTGTTACTTACAAGTAGAGCCACTGAAATGCCCTGGATGGTAGCTTCTGAAGGATGTTTTAAAAGTGTCAGTAAAAAATGTATCTACTTTTCTGTTTCAGCACTTGGAAGAGAATTTATGATGTCTAGATAGAGCTCATAGATGTTTCAAGCATTTCATATATGTGTATTTAATGGAATGGATTGCCACTTTACTGAACATAGCATCAAATCCACTCTGCTAATTGAAAAGGTTTTTCACATTATTGCTAATGATGTGACAGTTTTGTTAGAGATGGTGCATAAAAATAGCACTACTTGAAATGACATTAATGTCCGCATTTAAATTCCTTTTCCCCCATTTATGGGCATTATTGATTTTATTTCATTGTTGAAGAGGTAATGGATTTATAATTAGGATACAGTCACCGTAATCAATGATGAGATTATTAAACTTATAAATAGAACTTTAAAACTACGATGAGGTAATTTCCCAGTGTAATGAAGGATCAATAATGAGAGGTTAACTTTGAATCTAAAAGTAGTAGATTCAGGCATGAAACATTTCTAGAGAAGTGAGTTCATATAAATTATGATACAAAATGATGTTGTAGTGAGGTATTTTCCAATATATTCCTACCACTATCTCAAAACTGGGTGAGTTTGTTCTTTTCTGATACCTTAGTTGAAGGAAGTGTTTGAAAGGTACTGTAAGCCGGAGTCCATTGCTGTGTTTTTGGTGTTAGTGAGCAAAAATAATGGATCTGCCATTCAGAACTTCCCCTTTCTGCTTCCCAAAAGTGCTGGTGGTAAAGCTGGGCAAGACAGTTAGCAGTTGTAGTGGAAAAATTAGCAGTGGAAGAATGAAGAAGGGGAGATGGGCCCTTGTGATGCATGGTTTGGGAAGGGTTTGAGTGTGTTTGGTTCATGCAGAGTGGCTGTGTAAACATCTTCTTGAGTCTCAACAAATTCTCCTGATGATTCTGAAGTACTGATGGGCACCTATGGGAATAGTGCAACCTTCTGTTACTCGATAAGCTGAGAAAGACTCTAGTGAGGAGATTGTGTGGGAATGATAAGAACGTTAGAAATGTCCTACTGGGTCTCAGCTGTAGCCCATCTGGCCCAGGGCTGTCTCCAGCAGTGCAGCTGGAAATGGTGCTTAGAGCTGTGGAGCCTGATTGCTTTCTGCAGTCTGTTCATAGTCCTCAGCATGCACAGTTGGGGAAGTCTCAGGGACGGATCCCTGTGTGTTCCTTTTATAGACTTTCTGTCCAGGAATTTATCTAATTTCTTTTTGACGCTGCTGGCACTGCCTCCATGGCCTCCTACGTCAGCAGGTTCCCTAAGTTCACTATCCCAGTGCAAAGAATTGCTCATTTTCTTTCAGCTGACCCACTACCTCCATTACCTGTAATGCTCAGTTGGACCCCTCTCACCCTTCCCCTCTCTAAACAAGAGTCCCAGCCTCTTTCATTTCTCCTCCTGAGGCAGCTGTTCCATATTCTTGACCATTTATTTTCTTATCCCTTACTCCACTACCCCATCTTGAGATGAACTAGGACTGAATTTGGCACTCAGTATGTGGACACTCTCCTTGTTCTTTGTGCCCTGCCTTGTAATATCCAAATTTTGTTTGGTGCTTTTTTGTCTGCTGCTACATCTTGGTTTCAGACGAGCTGCCTCAATGAACCTGACTTTCCAGGTTGTAACTGCAAGTTTCAAGTTCAGCAGTGGCTTAGGTTATTTTCCCCTTATTTATGTCTAACCTCACCTGATACTTCTTTGCCCACTTGCATTTGGAAAGTTCTTTGGGAGTTCCTCAATGTCGTGGCATTTAGCTACTTAAGAGAGCTTTATAGACTTGAAGATTTCAGTGTAGATGTGGTGAATCATGACTGACTGTGCATCTGGATCACATGGTTCCCACATGGGGAGTAAACAGCAGGTAAGGAGAACAGCCACAAGAAAAAAAGAATATCATCTGCACAGCTCCATCCCTAATTTGGGACCTTGGTGTCCTTCAACACACAGATTCAGAGCTCTCCCTGTGTTTGCAAACTTTGTGCTGTTTCATGAGCTTGCCTGTAACTGAATCTTGTGCTTAGATGTGGGTGTAGTGAAGACCCAGTTTTTCTTTCAGTTAATGAGGGCTTGTACCTCTCTGAGCAAGATACTAGTCATTGGGTGCCTTGTGTGTGGTAGCTGTCAGGCAAATTGATCCCAAGGGATGTTCACTTTAAAGCAGTTACATCTAATACACAGGCAGTTAAAGCATGATTGAAATAGAAATTAGGGACAACAGTCTGTGTCTACCTTTGCCTTTATTTGCTGACACTGTAGGTCAGTCATTACAACAATATAATGATTATAACAAAATTTAAGACCTGTACTTCTTGGCAACACGGTTATTCCATTTTGCTGAGTAAAGAGTAATCAAGGCACAGTGAGATTTTGATTGAGTTGCCTGAAGTCACTGAGAAATTTTTTTGCAATAAGGAAGGTAACACAAGTTCACCAATTCAAAGCTCTGTAGGTGTCCTGTGTTTTGCTTCTATTAGAGAAACATCTGGCCTGTGGAAGTCAGTCGTAATGGAAAAGCATTTGTGTTCTTGTAGGAAACCCAATCCTAAGCTGACAGAAATTTGCATTGTTATGAGCTTGTTAATGAATTCCTTTGCTTGCTCATATCAGCCTCTGACAAAAAGTGGGGATTTGACTGTATATTTGTCCACTTGAATAAGCAGTTAATTTTTAATTTCAGCAACAATAGTAAATTAAAACATCTTGAGCGGTACAGAGCTATAGTTTTTTGTTTTTTTGACATGCATCGTAACTAATTCTAATACATGTCAACAGGGAGGGCTCTGGGCAACACTTTCTAATGCTTGCCTGGAGGCATTAGAATAAACAGTTCCTCCAGCCTCTCTATTTAAAATCCACAGCACTGTGAAAGTCACAATATGAGAGTATTTATGTGCAGCTGGATTTATGTCCCTCTTGACTCCTTTTTCATGTCCTCTTGACTTTCCAGGTCATAAGTTTACATGAACTTAGGAGTTTAAGGTCTGTGTGACTGGTGGTCAGATAGTTGTGAAGAAGGTGAAAAAGAGCATCACTTGTTGCCTCTTTCGGTACTGGTGTCCTGTGTGGCTGAAATGTGAAGTAACTGGTCCTTTGTTGCATAGTGGCATCTCTGCCCTACCAGAGCCCTGGCTGCAGAGACCTTCCATCCTGAGAACGTAGACGTTTTCTAGTTGGAGTCCTGCCCAAGGCCTGTCCAACCCCTTAATAGATTTCTCAAGGACCAAGGAGCATGGTTTAGGAAAGGTCTTAGTCAAACTGAGATTCTGAGCCCCTAGTCAGAGAGGAATAAGCTGCTGCTTCTCCATCCTTCTGCTACCGAGAACAACAGCACTGGATGGAGCTGGGTACATGTGCCCTGCAGTTGAAGGATGAGGTCCTTTTTGTGCATGAACCACAGACTAGTAGTGATTTTTGGTGGTAAAGTTGCAAACCCTTAACCTGTTTTAGTAATTCTGATATTAAAATACAAAAAGCCAAGGACCTTGAGGTTGTATTTGAATCTCCCATATGACTTTCCAGTCTGTGACAGCAGATGTGCCCTCCTATTTCTATTCAATTATCATAGAATCAAGAAGGCTGGAAGAGACCTCAAAGATCATCGAGTCCAACCTGTCACCCTAAACCTCATGACTATCTAAACCAAACTTCTCTGTGATTTTTCTCCTTCTGCCTCAACCAGGCATTAGCAACTCCTGTAGCTGAAAACCTGTTTTGAGGGAAGGGATATTATGCTCTGCATTTAGTTTACACTGAATGTGAGATGAATGTAAAAGTCTGAAACTACAGGTTCAGGTATCCTTGTTACCACATCACAGCTGCAGGTTATAAAATGACTACAGTAGTGTATCATATTTTTAAAGTGCCCAAGTTATTTTATAATGAGCCTTGCAGAACATTGTCAAATGGAAGAGAGAAGTTTATCCAGAAAAGGTTTCAGTTCAACCTGGTGTATAGTGCAGTCAGTCGGGAGGAGATACTTCACATAGAATCAACCAGGTTGGAAGAGACCTCTAAGATCATCCAGTTCAACTTATCACCCAGCCCTAAGCAATCAACTAGACCATGACACTAAGTGCCTCATCCAGTCTTCTCTTGAACGTCTCCAGTGATGGTGACTCCACCACCTCCCTGGGCAGCCCATTCCAATGGGCAATCACCCTCTCTGTGAAGAACTTCCTCCTAATATCCAGCCTATACCTCCCCTGGCACAACTTGAGAAGGCATGTGCAGGACTTGCTCATGCTCATTGAAAAGAAGGGTTTATAGCATGAGCATTACCCACATAGAGAATGACATCACATTTGTTCCAGTTAGTGGCAGCAGGTAGTAAGAGTCTTAGGGGGAAAATTATTGTTTTATCATATATAAACAGTAGATGTAATATATTGAAAAATCATTAGATCAAGCAGCTTTTTACAATTTAATTGACTGTGATGTCTAATCTGAAAGGGGAAAATAGTAAGGTAAAGCAAGTACTCAAAATTCTCTATGTCCTTCTGCTAACCAGAAAAGTCTGAAAACAACTTAGAAAAGAAAAAAAAAATCTAAATGCCAGTATGGGTGCAGGCTTGATCTTGCTAGAGCTTCATCTGCAATTCACTTCTGAAGCCCTGCTGAATGTTTTCCTATGGGACTAATTTTTTGAAATAAATTGTATTAGGTTCTGACTCTAATTACACAAATGTCACACCCATTGATACTTTTCTGATTTTCTTGATTCCCTCTTCTGTGAATCTGTTCTTGATATCTGTGTTTAGACATCATATCTGATTATTTTGTATCTCTATACAGACTTTGTTCTTTTTTTTAATTACCTTTTTTTTTTTTTTTTTTTACACCATGATAGTACTATCCTGCAATTATCTAATTTTTTCCCTGGATTTTTGATTCCCGTGTTTTCCTTGCCCATCACTGGGCGTATATTTTGTAGAGACAAAATGGCAGCACCTAGCTTGGGGGCTTTGGATTCCTGGCCAAAAGTCAATGTTCAGAGAAAGGAAATATTCAGGAAACTGGAAATATTATGTCTTATTTTTTTGGCTTTGCACTTCAATGTTATAAAAAGCTTGTTAGGGTTGTAACCGTCCTTCAGATGACAGTGTACTGTGTACCTGGAAATTTAATCTATGGCCAACCTCTCTACAGTGTAATTTTGGGCTAGTCTGACTTGTTTAAAAATGGGCAGATGTTTCCTGCCATTTGGTCACAGCAGGGAACCTGTATGCTGGGAATCAGGAATGAGGCAGGGGATGCCCCTGCTCTGCCCAGCATGCCTCCATGGTCTGAGGATGTTGGGTCACCTCTATCTCTTCCGGCCCCCTCTCCCAGACTTTGGCCATCTTAACTGGGAACAACTCATGCTGTCATTGATTTTTGTGGCTTGGCCAAATTCAAATGCATATGTGGATGCTGCCAGACAAAATGCAACTCTGCTCCCATATCCTCAGAACAGGCATTGGCACCCAGTACTGAAACTCTTCCATCCATGACACAGACACTGATATAAAGCACTGACACATCATTCAGTCCTGCACATGCAGAATGCCTGATGTGACATTTTCAGATATTTTTCTTGCTGTGCTCTTCCTAATACCAGTTTTTATGTGGCTTTGGAGAGAGTAGAGGGGAAGGGGTCCTATGGAACAGTTTTAGAAATCCTTCCTTTGAGGATTAGCTGGTTTCCAAAGGGTTAATGGCTTGTATTCAGCAAATCTTTTCTTAGAAATTAAAACAAACATTAATCTCTGGATGCAGCTGCCTATGACACTTCAAATATTCAATGCAGTGAGTAACACTTTATAGTACCAAGCTTGTGATTTCTGTGTTTGACCAGGAGTAATTTATGAAAATGTAGTAAGAGGTGATCAGGAGTAATTTATGAAAATATAGTAAAAGGTGAAGCACAATTTCCTCTCAGCTGCAGGCTGGGGTCCTCTCTGTGCACACTTTAGTGCTTTAAAATGTTGTGCAAAGTTGCTTCCATTCTTTTAGCAAATTTTTCCACATGCAATCCCAGAAGTGCATAGGTTGAGGTGAGAGAAGCATGGGAAGTAATTTATGTATTTACCTCAAAAACAAAGCCCCTTTCTCTTATTCATACCTCTTCAGCATCTGTAAGTGACACAAACTGAAACCTTGGTAAACTTTTGATAAACTAGAGTGTTCAAGAGGGTCCCATCACTTGTCTTTAGTTCTTCTGCTGCAGGAAATTTCCTCATACATGAGGCCTCCTCATCAGCTAAGAGATGTAGCTGTCTCAGGAGAGATGAACAAGGTTGTAGGAAAATTCTGCCACTTTGTATGGTGCAAGCAGTCCTTGAGGTTAATTCTAAATTCAGAAGATCTTGGTTTGTGCTTTTTCAGCTTCTCACCATGCAGCAGATCTGATACACAGATGGTATTCTGTGATTCTATGATTCTATGACTGATGTTACCTCTGTATTTAAGAATATGAACTGGGTAACTGAAGACTTAATAAAAAAGAGTTTGTCTTCTGATGATTTTATCTTGAAGCCTTCTCTGCAGCTTCACCTCATTCTCCTTTCATGCATGCACAGAACTGAGAATAAAAATTTCAAATTTATCCAGAAATTACAGATGGACATTTCAAAAGTGTCTAATGTGGGAATGGCAATTTGCAGACATCCGACATAGATATATTGGTTTGGAAAGTATGTTCACCATCTAATGACTGAAATACCAGGTTTGATTTAGATATTTAATGCTAGATGCCTGGTAATGTTCATAATCATTGGTCTCTTAGAAATGTAGGTTTCTAAGTTTTCATAGAAGTCAAAAAGCAGTTAAAAATGAATGTATAGTATATATTGTTTGTCTTTTTGAGGTATGAATAGCTTTTACAGGAACTGATCTGTTAAGAAATTCCAGTCAGTTTTCGCAAATCTGTTACACTTCGCTGTAAAATTCACTGGAGTTTCATGCTAACTCTACAGATTTCATGTTTGGCCAGCCTGATCTAGTGTGAGGTGTCCCTGTCCATGGCAGAGGGGTTGGAACTAGATGATCCTTGTGGTCCCTTCCAACCCTGGCTGATTCTACGATTCTATGATTCAGATTATGCATTGGTTAAAGTGTGATTGATTAGAAACACATTGCCTACTTCTGCCTCCTTTTTTCAAAATTTTGATTACATCTGATTTTTTCTTTCTTTCAAATTCTGGTTGTCTAATATAGCACCTGTTGAAAGTGAATGGAAATAACAGAAGATTATTGGTTGTCTTCCTGGTGGAGCACAGGGGATTATTCAGACACTATAACAGCCTGCTAGTGGTTGCTGGTTGGGTTTCCTCATAGAATCATAGCATGGTCTGGGCTGAAAGGGACCTCTGATGGTCATCTAGTCCAACTGCCTCTGCAGTAAGCACGGGCATCCTCAACTAGATCAGGTTGTCCAGAGCCCTGTTGAGCCTCACTTTGAATATCTCCATGGATGAGGCTCCAACCACCTCCCTGGGCAACTTGTTCCAGTGTTCCACTACCCCTCATGCTAAAGAACTTGTTTCTAACATCTAATCTAAATCTGCTCTTCTCTAGTTTGAAGCCATTGCCCCTCGTCCTATCACTACAGGCCTTTGTAAACAGTCTTTCTCCATCTTTCTTGTAGGCCCCCTTCAGGTACTGGAAGGCTGCTATCAGGTCTCCCTGGAGGCTCCTCTTCTCCAGGCTGAACAACCCCAGCTCCCTCAGCCTTTCATTGTAGCAGAGGTGCTCCAACCCCTGATCGTTTTCGTGGCCCTCCTCTGGACCTGCTCCATCAGGTCCATGTCCTTCCTGTATTGAGGGCTCCAGACCTGAATGCAGTCCTACAGGGGAGGTCTCACCAGGGCAGAGCAAAGTGGCAGAATCACCTCTCTGATCTGCTGGCCACACGTCTTTCGATGCAGCCCAGGATGCGATTGGCCTGCAAGCGCATGCCATCTGCTCATATCCACCTTCTCATCCATCAGCACCCCAAAGTCCTTTTCCACAGGGCTGCTTTCTATCACCTCATCCCCAAGTCTGTATTGATAGTGAGGATTGTTCCAACCTAGGTGCAGAACCCTGCACTTGCTCTTGTTGCACCTCATGAGGTTCACCTGGGCCCACCTCTCCAGCCTGTCCAGGTCCCTCTGGATGATGTCCTGTCCCTTTGGTGTATTGGCAACACCACTCAGCTTGCTGTCATCTGCAAATTTGCTGATGGTGCATTCCATCCCACTGTCTATATCACTGATAAAAATATTAAACAGTACATGGTCCATGTACATGGACCCCTGAGCAACACCACTTATCACTTCTCTCCATCTGGACTTCATGCCATTGAGCACTACCCTCTGGATGTGACCATCCAGCCAATTCCTTATCCACTGAACAGTCCACCCATCAAATCTGTCTCTCTCCAACTTGGTGAGCAGGATGTTGTGGGGGACCCTGTCGAAGGCCTCATAGAAATCCAGATAGATCATATCCATAGATTGTCCCTTATCTACTGACATAGTCACTTTGTCGTGGAAAGCCAATAGGTTAGGCAGGATTTGCTCTCAGTAAAGCCATGCTGGCTGTCTTGAATCACCTCCCTGTCTTCCATGTGCCCCAACATGGCATCTAGGAGGATCTGTTCCTTGATCTTCCCAGACACGAAGGTGAGGCTGACAGGTCAGTAGTTCCCAAGGTCTTCCTTTCTACCCTTTAAAAAAATGGGTGTGATGTTTCCCTTCTTCCAGTCCCCAAGGACCTCACCTGGCCATCATATCACTGTGTGTGGCAGCCCTCTGATGTGTCAGGTTGACTCACCTACTAGCTGCAGAGTTTCTGGTGTAGATTTCTTAGTCTGTAAATTGCTAAGTCCATAGTAAGCTCCACTTACTATTAGCACTTGTGTCAGTTCATGTCACTCGGAAGTTCAGATGTCACGTTGGATTTTTCTGAGCCTGCACGTTTTTCCCCATGCCATATTCTTTCTGTGACTGGTAGAGGTCAAGACTACACATTTGTTTCTTCAATTCATTATTGCTTTATCAACCACCTCAAAGTCTTCATTACTCCATCATTTAGTTTTAAGCAATTAACCACATGAGTAGTTCTGTGGCTGGAAAGCATCCCTGAGGAGAGGGACTTGGGGGTGCTGGTGGATGAGAAGCTCAACATGAGCTGTCAGTGTGCACTTGCAGCCCAGAAAGCCAACCAGATCCTGGGCTGCATCAGGAGAAGTGTGGCCAGCAGGTCCAGGGAGGTGATTCTCCCCCTCTACTCAGCTCTGGTGAGACCCCACCTGGAGTACTGCATCCAGTTCTGGAGCCCCTATTACAAGAGAGATATGGATATGCTGGAAGGTGTCCAGAGAAGGGCCATGAGGATGATCAGAGGGCTGGAGCACCTCTCCTATGAGGACAGACTGAAAGAGTTGGGGCTGTTCAGTCTGGAGAAGAGAAGGCTCTGAGGTGACCTTATTGTGGCCTTCCAGTATCTGAAGGAGGCCTACAAGAAAGCTGGGGAGGGACTTTTTAGGCTATCAGGTAGTGATAGGACTAGGGGGAATGGAATAAAGCTGGAAGTGGGGAGATTCAGGCTGGATGTGAGGAAGAAGTTTTTCACCATGAGAGTGGTGAGACCCTGGAATGGGTTGTCCAGGGAGGTGGTTGAGGTCCCACCCCTGGAGGAGTTTAAGGCCAGGCTGGATGAGGCTCTGGCCAGCCTGATCTAGTGTGAGGTGTCCCTGCCCATGGCAGGGGGGTTGGTACTAGATGATCCTTGTGGTCCCTTCCAACCCTGACTGATTCTATGATTCTGTTCCTTTTCTAAGCATCTCCATTCCTGGATGTCATTTGCCAGTAGATTGTGGATGGGATAGACAGACTTCTGTTTTTAAGCATTTGTTCCTGTCATACCATTTCTTTGTGTCAGTCTTGATCTCTGGCAGTGCTTGGTCTCTGTTTTTCTGCCTGCAGTGCTAAGAAACCCAATCTTGTGAGACTTCTGTATTACAAAGTGAAGGGTTTTGCAGAGGGTTATTCAAAGTTTCCAGTTAGGCTTCTAGGATTAAGTTAATCTGTGTAAATATTACTCTATGTCTCAGCCTCAGACTTATTCAGTAGGCTTTATAAAAGTACTTTTTGTGCAGCAGTCTATGATAAAGCATTAGTCAGCTACTCCATAATACTGATAATAGTATTAATCTTTTAAAAGCAGACATTCAGAAGAGCTGGGTGCATTTTCTTCCTGTTGACTTTGCTAGGTACTGGGAATTCAGCACTCAGCCCATGGGAATGAGTCCAGATGAAACTCCAGATGGCCTTTCATGCACCAGTTGAACAGTACTCGGTGGATTATTTTTTTTTTCCCCCCACTTGGTACCTAATAACCAGGTTGCCTCTGTTCTCACGAGAAAAGCTCTGTTTGGGTTGTCAGTGCATGAGAAAATTGAGGGTGTGTATGTAACTGGAAAAGCCCTGTAACCATCTCTGCATATCTCTAGTTGTAAAATATGATCTATGGCAGCATAAAAGTTAAAATTTTGTGGCATGCTAGGAAGTATTTAATTGCATTTGTGCTTCATTACAAGGCTGTCTCCTTTGGTGGAATTTATTTTAGCTAATTAGTTGGAAATGTCAAAGTAGTATTTCTGATGACAGAAACATCATATATTATCATACATGAAGCAATTAACTTTTGACAAATATTTATTGTGGTGTCGTCTTTAATTAAATCTTCAGTGCTCCTAGACATAGAGCAGGTTCTCCCAAAAAGGAGACCTTCCCAGCATTGTAAATGAGCGTTTGACTGATGTGGCTTAATTGAACTTGGTACTGAGAGAACTGGTGGCCTAAACATGAAGATATCAACAAGACACAATTTCACAATATATATGACTGATATTTTGGCAAAATCTCAAAATAGTTTCCCCCCCTCCAAACTTTGTCTCAGATACACTATTCTGGAGAAGGTGCATCTCCAATGACTTCTGTTCTTCCACTGGAATGATTTGCAGGAGTCAAAAATGTCATGTGCTTGTCTTGCTAAAATAAATAATGCTGAAAAGCTGGACTGTATGTATGTTTTATATTTAAAAAAATTGTTTTTATTTAGCTCTTGGAGTTATTCATGTGGAAACATGTTACAAATATGACTGTTTGGTTAGTTCCTTGAAAACTGATAGGTCTTGTAGATGATGTGCCACTCAGAAATACTTCCTGACAGATATAACTGAAGCAGATAAACAGTTCTGCCAGCTTCCAAATAACACTGTAAAACAAAAGGGTTCTGCTTATCATTTTCTATTTCTTCCCTGTCAAATTGTTTAACTGTGCATTACCCATCACAAACGGCCTCTGCGTTTTTCTGCTCATCTGCTGTGGTCATGGCTCTGTTGCAGGACCTACTGTGGTACGCTTGTCCAGCTGTATAACTCCCCAGCCATTGCTAATCTTCGCCTTCACCCTTGAAAAGATACTCTTGGATTTTCTGTGTGAGGCTGCCCTGTCACGGCTGTTCAGCAAGTGCATTAACCCATACACCTGTTGTGTTTGTTTTTCTTTCAGGCAGAAACAGCACCAGAAAGTGGCCGAGATGTTCCCAATGTTCATATCAGCTCAGGGCAGAACAATTCTGATCCCACGGTAGCAGGCAGCTTGGCAGCCTCCCAGAGCATGGTTGCTCCAGCCGGGGTCTCGGCAGGTACCTCAGCTGCAGCTTCGTTCTTCATAAGGTAGCTTTTCAGCTTTCTAGTTTCTGTAACTGCTCATGGGTCTTCAAATGGTTGTGAAATGCTGTTGAGTCTTTGCCATGGGTAGAAGGTGTAGTGTGTAGTTCTGGATACTGAGAGGTGGGGTTGGTCACCTGTCATGGCACAGGCCTTCCACTGCCGCTTGGGAGCAGGGATGTGGTGGTGATGCCCTATTTCTCTCTCTCTCTCTCTGAAGACCTGAACAGGAACCTCTGTTGACCAAAACAAATGCGTGTTGGTCTTTGTCTAGTCCGCAATTGCTGTTTCCACCTGTAGCAAGTCCATTATTCTGCTGAATAAAAGTGCAAATAAAATTTTTTTCCACAGTTGGTAGCAACAGTTAAAAACAGTTTTAGATGTTCTTTTATTTTAGCAGTAGCATAGAACATTTTTTTTCCCCATTCTTGGGTCTTGTAACAAAAATGATATGTTAGTTTTGTTTGTGAAATGTTTGTTGTAATTAGCAATGTTGATTAAATGCAATACGCTGTCAAGCAGATGGTATTTAAAACAACAAAATTCAGGGCTTTGTATTTACATTCCAAACTCCTTTTTTAATTTATAACTGAACATGTTTTGAGACAATATTGAAAAATGTATGTCTGTGAATGGCATTAAAGTCAAATTTATGCAGAGTAGGAATCCTTATCATGTAATCACTATGGTAATTGTTTTGTTTCCTTTGCCTTGATCTTTAAAATGTTTTACACCATTAAATAAATTGTGTGTACTATATGTTACAATCTGACCTCTGAAGGAGCTCAGCTTTCCAAGTCCTGAACATAGTACAATGAGTCTTAAGGATTATATGCCCACATATCACTGTCTGTCCACAGCAGGTTGGGAAATGGCTGCCCCAAGAGTGATGTGTGTAAGTTAGTGCTCTGTCTCTGTACTAAGTGTAGGTTTAAAGTCAACACAGAGAAATGGTTGCCTACAGAGGGATGATTTGTTTCATTTTAAGATGAGTGTCTGAAATCAGTGGGAGTGGAGAGGAAAGGTAAGTGGAATAGATCAGATATCTCTTTTCTTGGTTAGTTACCAGATGAATCCTCTCCAAAGTACCCAGCAGCACAGCTTTCATTACTGTATTTGATATTGCGAGTATGAACAGTGTGATTTAGCTTAATCTACTTTGTTTCAGTGTGAATCTGTATGTCATAAATAAGTGTAAAGATTGTCACTTTCACTGGGGAATCCAGAAAGCAGAATATCCTGCTTGGAACTGAGAAAAGGAAATCAATGCCTAATAATAAGAAATAAGACCCCAAACCTTTTTCTGCCGGTGATGTTTCTGTCACTGGTCATCAAACCTCAGCTCTGGTTTTAATATAAAATGACAGATCCTTCCTAATGTTTGTCACTGGCTTGATTCAAAGATGCTTGAAGTCAGCAACAAGACCGAAAATGACATCATTGTACGTTGGATCAGGCCGTGATTGTTCCTCTTGAATCTGTCTTTGCCTTGAGTCAATCACAGTTTTACAGCTATGTGCTAGCTAAAACCCATTAGTAAATTGCTTATTCCCTACCCACATTTCCTTTGTTCAAAATTGATAGTCCTGAATTTTTTTTTGGTACAAAGCACTTCTGTTTCTTTTCTTGGGATTATTGTTGTTGGAGAGAGAGACTTAAGTAAGAAATCAATCTTTCCTTTGACAGTTACCTGAATTAGTTTTGGTGCATTTTCATGATCTTTTCATGAATCAAAGAATCATGAATTGCTGATCAATGCATTCCAGCATTCATTTCTCAGTATTCCAGAGTCTAAGAATCCTGGGTTACCTAAAAGTGAACATTCAAGAAACATGTTTAGTTATGACTGTGATTAAAAACACACTTTGAAACAGAGAAAAAATCTGACAGTGGCTAGGGGAGAGAGATCCATTACCAATCCCTGGTAGTCATGAATATGTTGAGCAGGTCCTCATGTGGGTACTGTTGCGTAGTCCTAGCAAGGCTGCTCCATCCCTATTGGCATTAACCAGAAGAGAGGCTCCTTCTCCCATTGTTCCTTCTCTTCCAACTCCCCTTGTCACTGGGACCTTACAGATCAAAGTTTCTGTGAAGAGTCTTCCTCCTGCCCTTGAGACATGCAGTCCTCAGCAGAAGGGGAGAGGAAGAGGAGGAAATGTTCAGTGGTGAATGAGAGAGAAATGCTGGCAGAAACTGCAGTGGAAGTGCCTTATACAGAAACCACAAGTACTGGGATATCAACAGTTTTTTCAGTGCTGATGGGATGTCAGGCTTCTTTGCTCCAAGGTTTCCAGTTCCATCTCCTTTTTCCCTTAGCTCCACCCAGCCTTGAACATTTTCAGGGGAAGGTCATCCCTGCCATGAATCCTTCACAGCAGCATCTACTTCTCTCTCCTTCGTCTCTCTGTTCAACTAATCCTTTCTCAGCAAGCACCCAGAGATGAAAGAGGAGTCATAGCACTAGTATTATGCTGTGGTCCCTATTCATTGTATTTGCTGATTCTTTCTTTACCATGTTTCTCTCCTCAGCCACTTATGTTCTGATCACAGCAGGGCCAGTGTGGTGGTGTGTTACACAGAGCCTGGCACATTTTGTTTCTTGTTCTCTACTGGAATAAATGGAATTAATATATTGACAATCACGCATACTACTTTTTTTTTTTTTTCCCTCCAGACTTTGACCTCTCTGACTAAATCTACTGGGTATCTCCATCTTTTCACAAGAGCCTTTATGTAAAAAGGGCTATAGTTGAAACTTCAGCTTGGGTAAAGAACTATTTTGTCATAGAAATAAAGTAGTTAGCAAAAATCCCCATGTAAGTTACCACTCAGTGTACTGGAGTGCAGTTAGTTACTCTGGAAGGCAATGTCTTTGTATGGTACCTGTGTAAACCACATCTGTGGTTTGCTTAGCAGCTACAACACTGGGTACAGATTTTGTTCACATGAATAAAGGATTCTGGTCTTGTTTTTCATGGGACAGCATTAACTGTATTGTACAGGTCCTAACACAGTTAGCTTTTGGTCTATGGCATGGTTTCCTGGCAGCAAATAAATGCCTTTTTTTTTTTTTTTCCCACATTAAAACTAGACCCTATTTGGTTAAATAAAACCCTTTGACTCTTGCTTGTGGGCTGCCTTGTGTCTGAGGAATGGGAGGTCTGTACTGAGGTTTTCTTGGTTGGTTGGTTCAGTTTTTACACCAGTTTGTTCCTCAATGAGAGTCTTAGCTTTTTGTGTACAAATCCATAAACTCAAAAGCCTGTACAGAGAGTTCATGTCCTCACCTGGAAAATAACTAAGATCAGCAGAATGTTTACCTGGTGATAAGAAGTACACATGGTTAAAATGAATATTTTAAAGATAGTCTTTGCAGGAAATACATTGATTTTGTTAAGCATATGTGCAGCCCCAATCTACATATTCATCCAAAGCTCTTTCTCATTTGAATGTCATATTTAATTTCTTCAAGCTTAATTATGTTCTGCTTTTAAAAAGAAATGCAAAGTGTCTAGCATGGAAGTGCTAAGTATTCAAAATCAAAGCCAAATACTAGAGCCAACAGACAGAAGGGTATTAAGAAATTAAATCAGTTTTAAGCTTTTTTCCTCACTCTGATCTGTTATAGAAGAAGGAAAGCTTTGATTTACATCTGGCTGTGTCACACAAGCAAATTGCCAGACGTTACTCAGTGGTCATCTTACTGAAGAATCAGAGGATTTAGCAGAAAATGCAGCTTCTTAGTAGGTCACTGCCAGAATAAGAAAGGCAGAGGAAAAAGTGCAACTCATGGGCGGAGATGACTGTTAAGAGGCTCCCGGTTTGCCCTTACAATGCAGGAGAAGTTTAATCTCACATTCTTAGCTTTAAGAAGAATGCAGCTGGGCTTTGTCTCTTGGTGTGGCATGAGCCATGCTTTGCTTAGCGCTCCACAGTTTATACCTTTTTCAATTTTTTTTTTCTTCTTTTGTATAAGCAACCTGAACAAACTTTGTATTACTAAGTGAAAATATGTGAGATAGTTCTAGGACCCTTCTGTGGGCTATGCTTGCAACTGTGTAAATATTGGAATATTAGGGTACAAAGCTGTAACAAGCTGTTGGATTTTTTTTTTTTTTAATTTTTTTTTTAATTTTTTTTGGTCATCTGGACACCTGGGGAAGAGAATAAATGGCATTTCCAGGAACAGGCAGTAGAAGGACAGCGAGGTGGAGGAGAATTGGCATGCATTTGGGAAGAGGTTAATGGGCTATATGCCCAGGAAAAAAATAGGACTCCCTTGGGAGGAAAATCAAGGACCCTGAGAAACTGAAGCCATCACGGTGTTTTCTGCTTGTTGGTGGCTGGTGACAATAGTGGCAGCACTGCAATTGCTGCTGGAAGTTATTATGGTGTTCCAGTGAGAGCATGGATGTCTGACCTCAATGCGCAAGGACAAGCTGGAACGAAGGAAGGTTTGACCAGTGACAGGGCAGCTAGGAGGAGTAAAAGCTGTTCAGATGAAAATATATATAGAAGCAAGCAACCCTGAACAATGTTGAGCAGAAGACAATTAAGTCACTCTTAAAATTTAATCATTTTTGATGCTGGGTTATTTTCACATCTTTTCAAAGTGATTTGGACACAGCGTTGCACTTGCTGCCGTGGGACTACTGCCTTTGAAACAGGAAAATTGCTGTATAGTTGCAGCTACTTTACTGTGCTACTGCTGCTTTTGTTTAATGAATTAGTCTTCCAAACACAGCACTCACTATGCACTCTCTAGTTTTCAAGTTCTAAATTATTTCTAGTGTTGCTGGGTTTTGCTAGATTAAAACCATTTAAGTTGATAAATCTCTAGAATCACGGTGGTGAATCACACCCATTAGCTTTCTACTCTCATCATACTCCTGCATCTTTGGAAAAGCTTTGTCAATTTAGGCATGATATAAAACATTACACGTGGTATGCTTTTTACAACCAGCTTTTCTTGGCATGATATACAATCTCGGAGTAATGTAATTGAACATCTTAAGAGTTAAAATAAGCATGGTCATCTTTTTTCTAGGTTTAGGATATTCCATCATATTTTAATGCTTGTGAATTGTGGATTAAAGAATCTAATTATTCACTAATGAGCAGTAATGGTACATATAAACTAAGGGTCACTATCCTATTAGAGGCACCTGATGATTCACTGATAAGCATTTGGTCATTAGATTGACCATAAAATATAGTCAATAATTGAGGTTACTCATAGAGCAGACACCTTATCAGCTTTAGGCATGGTGGGACAGCTTGTCAGTGCTCTGTGGACTGATTGTGCTGTGACTGAGCATATGATTAAGGTATTGAAGCAGTCTGTATCTAATGAAACTGCAGGAAAGGCATAGCAATATTAGCACAAACACTAAATGACTAATGTGTTTTTGTTCCAAGCCTCAGACACTTCAATTAGTTCCAATAAACTGATCTAGTGTAGTGGTAGGCAGGGAATTCAGATATTTTGTGTACGAGCTTTCATTACACTAGTCAAAATTTGTAACATTTTGGGGACAGATGAAATCTATGTGGCTTTGAATGAAAAATGATGGAAATAATAAAGGCTGTCATTATCTTTTATACTTTTTTTTTCAGTTTAATTTTTGCATTTTTCAGGTTCAGAATACTTTCTGAGACCATGCCTAGTGCCTGATTTAAAAGGTGAAACTGACAGCAGTAAATTAGATGTCCACATATTCAGCTTTAAGGTCCATTCATGCAGTTCATGTACACTTGTGCATATGGATCTAAAGTTAGAATTTGTCTATTTTGTGCCATATGGAACATTAGTCAAATAGCCTAGTTCTCGAAGGCTTTTGCAGAGATATTGATTTTACCATGCTTCAAATTGTTGCTGAGAGAATAACATCAACCTATTCTTTTATGTTTTTTCTTTTTTTTCCTTTTTCTATGAGGATGCCTTAACACTCAAATTATTTAATATGGTGAAGGATGCAAAATGCCTTTTGTCTTTCTGAACTGCTATTCAGGCTTCTGTGATGCAACCTTGGAAAGTAACCATAGAAACATGTTAAAAGCATCAACGAAAATCAGTAGTTTGGTTTGACAGTGATGCAAATTCTATGAAAGAAGATTATAATGTATTAGGAACACTTGAGGCATATATTACTGCTAACCTGTTAAGCCTGATTATTCCATGACTATCAGTACTTTTAGAATTTAATGCAGGGGAAAAAAAAACCACAAAAATTGAAACATACTTTTTTAAAAAGCTGTCATGTTTAAGTTCTTTCTAGCTAAATCACTTCAGCACATCATTTTCTGTCCTGTTCAAAGCTAAGCTCATAATGTAGTTCACCATGTCTCTGTATTTAACAGCTGTAAACTTTTGCCCTGTACCCTGCTGGGATGCACTGGTATCCTGGCTTTGTGCAGAGCTGGCACAATTTAAATCTCTTTGACAGATAAAGTGGGTATCTGAGTTACGAATAAGCAGTAGTTCACCAAAAGGTGAAGAAAATGTGTGACTCATTGGATCTTGAGTTAGACCCTTTTGTGCTGACCTGTGGTAGTTAAGCTAGTCTGTGAGGTTGAAACACAAGTCCTTGCTGTAGTTACAAGTAATTGTAATAAATTCTTGGTGAATGACAGGTCAAGGGAAGAAGCAGATTCACTTGTAAAGCTTCCTCATTAAGCATAACCCACACTCAAGAAATCCTGCGTTGAAGTCATGTGGGAAAATTAAATTGGAATTAGTTACCTAGGAAAGAAGGGTACCAGTTCTTCCCAATTAAAACTGCCTTGCTGGCAGATATATCCAAACCCCATGCATAGTTAGCCCTACTTCACAGTGTCATAGTAGTATCACAGGAGCTGCAAGGCCCTTCAGGGGTATTGATGGTTCACTGGCTTTAAGCTCAACAGCCGCTCGGTGCATCTACCTATCTTTCTTAAATGCTCTACAATGCCCCAGTTTCGCTTGCTAGCATTTGGTCACTGTTGGAAGCTGGTCAGGAAGGGTGATTAACAATCTACATCTTGGGAAAGAGATACAGATGTGGAGATGAAGTGAACCAACTAGCTGTTTCAGAGCAAGTCAGATATATAATTAGCCTTTTCCCCTTAAGGAATCATTTCTCTGAATCTAGTGGGGTGGAGCAGCCTGGTCCCAACAGTCCCTCCCCACTGCATGGTGCTAGTGAGGGGAATGTCTTCCTGGCTCCATTTTCCTATCTGTATGGAGCCATAGAGAGCTAGAAATCCCTCATACAGGCGTGGAAATGGAGATGGAATGTCTGCCACCAAAGGGCTTGCCTTGTCTTGCTGGTGCCATGCTATGGCTGCTGGAATGTAGTTGCTAGCTGTCCCCAAAGAGTAAATGTGACCTGTGCATAGCACAGTGCTATGCAGAAACAGGAGACAGGGCAGGGGGTGCAGCACTGAGTAGTATCTTGTATCATCTTAGGGCAGCTTAAGCTTTCCAAGTTGCTGTGGCAGCATAATACTGTCTGTAATCAAGGACAAACAAAAGAGTGTGTGCTTTAGGTATATCCTGTTTCACGTTAGCCCCTAAGGAGGATAAATTAGAAGATAAGCCTGAATTTAGTAGGCTTTGTTCTTGGAAACAGCAATGGCTCAGGACAGCAAGTTTAGGAGCAGACCATCTTACTGGTATCATTGCTAATGCTGGATCATACATTTGCACAGTGCTTTATCAGCACGTGGGAAACCAGGCTTCCTGCTATGAAGGGCTCATCCATGATGGCTGTGAGACTGATGGCACAAACGGAGATGGGACACAGAGTTCATCAGAAGGAGGAGATAGAGAAATTGGAGTAGCTGAGCAATGGCCATCTGGGAGTCATTGGCTTGGAAGAAAAAGCTCCCTGTATTAGAGAGCTAGGGATCAGACAAGACATCAGTGTCAGGGAGATGTTTGGAAGGAGAAGCCTCATCTAGATAGCACAGAGCACAGGGGTTATGTGGGAGCAGAGTGGGCTATGCTGGAAGTGGCAAAATAAAGGGAGCCTGGTGCTAGTCAGATTGGTAGGAAATATACAGAAGAGAAAATATGAAAGGAGGAAACTGAAAGAGAGGGGAAAAACAGATCTAGTGGTGTGGGGACCTCATGGTGAGGTCAGGATTTTGGAGAGGATGTTGTAGTTCTGTACTCCAGCTTCACAGCAAAAGCAGAACTTGGGCACAACAGAACACTTCCAGTGTGTCCAGTCGATCTTTATCATGTGGCCATTTTTGTCAGCCATGTGTGCCTTGATGGATGATAACACAGGAGGTACTGGAGCACCACAGACAGACCCCTTCAGCCCCCTCCCCCTGTGACCCAATCCCTCAGGAGGTGTGACTACCCAAGTTAGAATTTATTTGTAGGAGTAAACAGTGGTCAGTGGAAGGGATTTTAAAGTAGGAAAAAGTTTGCAGTGTTTGTGAATAATCTTAACTGGAGTTGTGCAGATATTTCTTCTTACTTTGTCTGTCTCATCTGCTTTCCTCAATTTTAATATTTTCTCCCTTAATTTAGGATTTTTCATACAATTCTTTCCATATTTCCTTGTTCATCCACAGCGGAATGCACCTGCTTATTCTCTTTTCCTGAATGTATGGCATCACACTGTTGTCTAGCAACCAGGGTCTCTTTTTCCCTTTGGTTTCTTCCCTTCTTTCTGCCCTTCCTAGCTTGTCAAAAGAAGTGCCTCTCTTACCTCTCCCCCACACCAGCCCTCCCAATCTGCCTGCCTTTTTGGTTCCTGGACTCCTGAACACCGCTGCTTGCTCTGACTCTGTTATTTGGGGCTCCTGAGCTTGGCAGCAGTGGCAGCTGCAGTGGTGGTTTTGCTGCAGTGGGAATGGAGCATTCCATAGGTAAAATGATAATGGTGACTTTCCTGTGGGGATGTAATTTGACAGTTTGCACCTGTTTTGCAGATTTATTAGTGACTTTCAGATTCTTCCAATAATGTATTTAACCATTTAAATACTTCATTAAGACAGACTTGGCAGGTGAAATAAGAATATCAGGCTGGTAGTTAATTGAATATTTATTTCTCCTGGCTGACTTGCAGTCACTCTAAAACTCAGTTTACAGAGTGCAGGATGTGGTTTGCAGAGTAGAGGCACTTTGAAGTGACACTGTCTCTATTCTGAGCTAGACTGGTTTACTTGTGGCAAAATATAACATGTCACATTATCATTTGTAGCAAAAATGAAATGTCAAGCCAAAATAATGCACCAGCGCTATAGCTGCAGTACATGGTCAACTGCAGGATTACTCTGAAGGTACTTTTAAATTCTCTGTGAAAGAACAGTGAATTTTTTGCTTTCTGAAACTTACCTCATCCTTCCTGTTGAAGGATGAAAGATACTTCTTTTGACAGGACATTTCAAAGAATTTAGCCAGTACCTCACTTGGCGTAAGTTATTGTTGTTTTCTTGGCCATCACAGGGTGATGTTCTTGGGGTTGCTTTCTGCTTTGTTGACCTTTCTTCTCCTCCATGGTTGAACTCACGTATTAAGATGTGCTGCCCTATAGAGTTATAACTGGGAGGAAATGACTCAGTGGAAATTAATCAGCATAAAATTAATCTAAATGTTATTAGTGAAGCTAGTTGTAGTCCAGGGAAATCTTCAGAATATTCCATGTAAAGCATCCTGAGCAGGTCTTCAGGAGTTGCTTATTTCTTCTGAAATTTGAAATTACCAACTTTTGGTCAAAAATAGTCAAATCTCTGTCTGCAGTGATGGAACAACATATGTCACGTTTTCCTGCTAAGTGCTATTCTAAATAGCACTGCAATTTCAGCCTATTATACCTCTGAGAGGTATCATTTCAGAACTGATGTCAGTTAAATAAATCACAGGAACACTGGGCTTTAAGAAGCTTATATATCCCTCTGTTTAAAAATACTCATTGTGTGGGGATATGGCTTCTGTACTTGAATGACTTCCACTCCATCATTTAATCTTGTCAGTGACCATTTAACTTACTAACAGTAGGAATAAGTAAATGCTCCCCTGAGAAGTTATTTGCTTGTCAGTATAGGTGTTAAGCCTTTAACTAAATATCTGAAATAAAGCCCATCTGAACCAGGAATGGATCCTCTGTGGATTTTCTAGATATGCACTAAAATATGGAACTAAAAGAGGAAGGTATGTCTGCGGGATTGGCTTGTCTGGGCAAAGTCACATAACCTGAAAAGATAACCCACTCCAGAACTCCTGTGGTAAAGGAAGGAGGCTTTACAGTCACAGATGCTGACTTGTATTCAGACTGCTACAAGTGATTAGGAATGTGAAAATACGGAAATTCTTGCTTCTTCAGTCTCGTATCCTGTATTTTATCTCTCATCCTTTACACTTGAAAATGTGCCTGTTTCTTCCTTGGAGCAGCCTGAATGAGCAGAATACTTTTGTTTTTTCATACCAGATTGTTTCTGATGAATAGCATGGAGTGTGGTATCATTCGTAGCAAAAATAATTTATTGCCTGGCAAGTCATTTAGATACCAGCTTCCTTTTGTATGCAAAGAGCTGATATTACAGGGCAAAATTTACAATTATCTGGGTAAGTAATTAATAATGAAGGACTAGTTTCATTACTTTTTAGTTCATAAAAAAGTCTTTATTACTTTTTCTTGATAGAATACAAATGAAACTAGAATTTTATTTTGCTCAACCTGACTGAGCTGTGTCTCACTGGCAAATAAGTCCAACTTTTGCATGCTTAGATTGATGTGGTTCTGTCTACTTTATCTCAGTTAGTTCATGAAAGAGAGCAAGGAAATATTGCTGGCATTCAGGTAGCTGTATTTTCCATATGTAGCTATGCATGCAGCATGCAGCCCAGGAACGGACATATTTCTATATTAGGTGTTGACAGTCTTGCTTACATAAAGATTAACCTACGCAGGTTTTCAGCAGTTCGTCATATGGTACAATTGTAAACAGTGAATATGGAAGTACAGAAATATGTGCTGCTCTTACTTTGTATAACTTCATTAGTGAACAGAGCTGGAAATGGTATGTGGCAGGCTGTGGTGACTAGCTGTTATTCTGGTGTGTGTATATATATATATATATACATATATATATATATATATATATATATATGTTAAAAAAGTAAATTCTTGAGCCCTGGTCCTGGCTGCTGAAGCAATGTTCTTTGGCCAGAAAAGTGAGAAGTGGCCAGAGCAAGCTGAGAAGAATATAGAGCTGACATCACTCATGACAATTTTGCGGCATCAACCTCAGAACTGCTGGTTTGGGAGAGCAAAACAAATAGACGATACCAGTGCATGTGACCTTTGGTGCTGCTTAAACCTGTGGAAAAAATATGGAGAAGAGCTGTGAAAATTCCTTCTCAGATTACTATATGCAAACGAATTGAATGCTTGAAGATGGTCTTGGTAGGTTGTTTCTGTTTAGTTATGTGCAGCTGAGAGGAGGAATCAGCGCGTGGGTCTATATAGAATAAGGAAGCTCTTCTGATGTCAGGGGTACCCTGCAGGTTTGTTTTAATGTGCCATCTTCCAGAGATCTTTTTGAGTTTATCTGAAGGTGGCTTTGCTTGATCTTCTCCTGTGGTGTCTGAAGTCAAGTGAGTTTTGATTATTCCTCACTGATGCATGAAACCTTAATTCCATACATCATAAAGATGTGAACAGAGTAGAGGAAGATCAACAAGGATGGTCAGAAATCAATGCAACTTGGCCTTTGAGGAAAGGTTGGAAGGATGTGGACTATTTTATTTGCAAAAGAAGAGAGACTGGAATGTGGTACCGGTCTTGATTCAGGTAGCAGCTGCTGCGCAAGGAAGGGGAGGTGAGGAGAAAATAAGGAACGTTTATTCCATCAAGTTACATTTATGAGAGATATGACTTGTGAATTTTCTAACAGTAGGTCCACCTCAAAAAAGTGGAATTGGTTGCCTTGGGAGGCTCTGGACTTGCTTTCACTGGATATTTCTAAAAATAAGTTGGACATATATAGATTGGAATGTATTACATAAAGTTCATCCTACCATGGAGCATTGGGAAAGTGTAAATAGCGTCTTAAAATCCCTTTTGGACCCATCTCCTCAGATCAGCTGTGAGCAGATGATGTTCTGATATGTCAGCATAACTGATTTTTATTTCTGCATTGCTGATTTTAATAAGAAAAAGAAAAATTAAGAGGTTATTCAAAGTGAGAGGCTGAAATTCAAGCCTGAATCATCATATGTACAAGAGGAAAGGAATGAACTTAATGTCATAATATTGGCTTGGTAATATCCTCACAATATTAGATATGGTTTGTCAGTTTGGAATGTTTCAAAATAATGGTTTTCTAATGAAACTTTTTTAAAAATTATTTTTACATTTGCCTGTGGTTTTGGGTAGCAAATACCCGTTTTCATTGTGCTACCTTTCTAATTTTAGAACCACAAATCAAACAGTATTAGTCATAATGAAAGTAATAATACCAACCAAGTTTATTCTGTGAGTTGTGGAAGGCTTAGGACATAGTGCAGGAGGGTGTATTGTAGGACATCCGTGTATTTGTTGTCTGTATTAACGAGTAATTAAGGAAACAATAACTGGAACTGCAGATACAATGACAGACTGTGACTTTCCCACTGCTTCCTTTGGAGCTGATTTATAGTGGGAATGGCCTGGGATATTGGTTTTCTGGTAGAGGAGTGTTACCTTACTGGGCTGGGAATTGAGAAAGTTTGGAGAAGTCTTGCTTTAGAAGGCTGATTCCCAGCCTAAACCTTTGTAGTTTTGCAAGCTTTGCAGAAGGTTCAGAATCAGGATAAACATTTCTCCCATGATGTCTGTCAAACCAAAACTCTGAGTAAACTCCAAAGTTCAGGATATTTAAGGCTTGGACTGTACACTGGCCTTGACATTCTCAGTGAAGCCTTTAAGCATTCTCACAATATGAATAATGGCAATGATCTCTGAAAGATAAGGCTGACTAATGACACTAAAACTGTTAATATGTACTGAGTCATGCTGAAATGAATGTGTAGAAGTTGACTTTTATTATTTTTGTCAGTAGAGCTTGAAAGTGGGAAACAGGACTCCCAGTTCTATTTCTGACTTGTGGCAGTTTGTCTGTAAACCCATGTGTCAATTAAGCCCTCTCTGTCTCAACTGACTCATTTCTAGTATGTGTTTCAGAGTATATTTTGTATCACTCTTCCTTCTGAAGCCTAATAAATTTCACAAAGTGTTAAGAAAAAAAAAGTATAATTTTGCATGCTTATGAAAGTTTGAAATCTTGCTTTCTTTTTCATGGAAAAATTATGCCAAGAAGGATCATGGTTCTTTAGGGATTTAAATTGTGCCATTTACTTTCACAGCTATAATGGGCAGAACATGTGCATTGAATGTAAACTAGAAGCAGCTTGCTGTACATCAGAATATCTGAAATGTCATGTTAACTACATAGGCTGAAATTGAGAATAAAAATTAGATTGTTCTTTTAATGGGCAGGCTTTGTAGCTACTGTTGTTGCACAGTCTTATTCCCTAAATGCTGAACATTATATAGTTGGTCTGGCCATGGTTTTCCTCAGTGGTCTCATTCATGCACGGCAGAAAACCTAGTAATCTGTAAATTATGTGGGGGGAAGAACAGGTTAGAGACTGTCCCTTGTCATTTGATATTTGAGTGCCCCTGCATGTGCCATATATTAGTTTTATTTTCCACAGTGACACCTTGCTATGAGAAAAGAACTCTCCAGAGCATCTTAAAAGACATCTTCTATTAAAGATGGAAAGAGTTAAGCAAAATGCATGCAGTAGATCTCAGTGCCATAGGTAAAAATAATATACGTGAGTGTCTCTCATGCTTTAATTGGAAGAGAGGCAGAAGAGTGTGGAGCTTATTTTCCCTTGCAAGAATGTATTACAGAAGAGCACTTGGTGGAGAGTGAATGGGGAGAGTGAAGGTAGGTGGAAAATACCCAGAAAAACAAATGACAGTAATGCTTAAGTTTTGCACAGTATTCCTTACAGGTCATGATTTTCCTTGTGAGGAAACAGAAGTGTGATACTGGAGAGGGTCAGACAGCCCACACTGATGCTGAAGATGGATGTGAGTGCCTCCTGTACAAGATAAAATTTGAGAAAAAGAGGCAAATCAGAAATAGACATGGCACACAATTAGGCTCCTACTGAAAGGTACTTGATGTGAGCCTGATTTCTCTCTGGTGCTAAGCAAAAAAGGCTCAGTTCATGTAAGCTTTGTCTTGTCTTCCTTCACTATAAGGGACAAATTTCTCCTTAGAAAAGGAATACTGGAGAAAAAAAAGGAACTGGAAATCTAGTTGTAAAGTCAGTAATGGGTTGTTGGATAAGGACTGCAGAAAGTCTATCATTCTGGAGCATCTCAGTAGTGGCTCCCTGTCTCATGAATTTTACTGAATTAAGGAGTTTTGTGAAGTTGGATTTAGTTTGGCCTATGTTCAAAACAGTCTGGCTTATGTTTTGGCCTAATGAGTACCTGGCTGGTTTGACACCAAGTATATTGTTGGTGCTGGAGGGAGCGCATGAGGACTGATGAGTCCTTATGTGCTGCTTTTTGCCTGGACCAGTCCAGCAGCTCAAGCAAAGCACATGAAGGCAGCTACACAACTGACTTTTGTAGCAGCTAAAGAATTGACTGTGCTTTTTGTAGGCGCTGAGGATGACAGTTACTTCAATTTGTGTTCAGAGTCTACAGTTTGCTAGTGATGTTTAGTTTTGCCTAAATTGCCCTGTTCTCTCCGTTGCATCCTTACATTTTCCCTTTAAGAAAAACCGAACCAAAACTACAAACTGTTTGAAAGTGCTGGTACAAAGATGTCTGTAATGTTCCAACTTGAGAAACAACCTCATTTAATGTTGTGTAAAGTAATTCCTGCACCAAAACACAGGTTGTAATTAAGCTTTGTGTACTGCTGCCTGAGAAGAGATGCTTTTCAAATGTGAACCCAAACATCATTATCAGTGCAGTTGGCTTGTTGCCCATCAAAGCACTGATTGTTTTCTACAACAACTACTCCAGTTCCTCTGCTTTTTCAGTTTCCTGTTATCTCGCATGGACATCAGCAGTCCCTTTGCCAAATTTCTTAGTAAAATTGTGGCACTTCAGACTCATAGGAAGAGGACTTATCAGCACTATAGCAGTTAATTGCTTTAACTAGCATATGGCACTGTCCTTTGAACAGTGGAGGTGCAGAGTGTGTATGAATACTGTTGAAAGTGAATCAGTTTGAAAGTTGTTCTGTCTTGGTGGGCAAGTTAAGACAACAGGATTTGGTATCTTAGATCTGCTTTTTGAAATGGTCCAAAACTGTTGCTGAGGTATTTTGAGAGATGCTATACATAAAAAGGCTGAATTTTCTGTTTATTTGTTTATATATACTTTTCTTAGCTTAGTCTTTTTGGATTCATTTATTCATTGAGTGCTAGTGCATGTTTAGGTGCTTGAATATACAATCTCTAAGTAAATTGGTCCTTTGCTTCTCATTCTCTTTCAAATATGTTTCCCAGAGGAGCTCCTTCAGCCAGATCTGTTGAAAGAACAATTATTTCATCAGGGTTTAGTGTATATCTTGACTGCACTTTGAAGACATTCTCTTGAGGAGTTTTTATAATTTCAACAAGGGATCATAGCATGTAAACAAGGAAATAAACACGATATTTCATATTAATCAGCATGTCAAATAATAATCACAGTTGTTAATTGGTACTTGGAGACAAAAGGTAATGACTGTTCTGAGTTCCACAATGAAAGTGCCAACAGGTAGAGGATCTTTTCTGCACAATAAAGCTGCATATAATTTAGAAGGCATTATGGTTCTAATGTGCAGCTGCAACCGTAGTGAAGTTGTACAAATGTTTGTCTGGTGTCCTATTTCAGGCATATGTTTTCATACTGAATGAGGTATTAGCAAGGGGATTTGAGATTTAGGCACTTAAATCAGTTCTCATTGCCACCAAAACCCTGATGTTCAGTAAAAACCCATGCTTGTAGTGTTTTGCTGCTCTGTGGGATGCTGTTCCTGCTGCTTTCAGGATGTAGTAGGAGTCAAAAGCTGCTTCTTTCCTCAGAGGCAGAAGTTCAACTTGTCCCACATAAGACAGTGGCTTCTGGCTCCCTCTGAGTTTGGAATTAGAGTCTGATTCTTTTTCATCACATGGGTGTTTGTCTTTTTCTAAATACTGCAGTGTTTGTAGAGGGAGAAGGAACCATGTAGGTGGTCTCCATGTCCAGAAATTGATGAAGTTAAAAGGTCCAAGAGTTTAACATTCAATTTTGGGAATATAAAGCATAGGAATGGGAATTTTTGAGATCTGTATTGAAAGTCTTGCCCCTTGTAATGACTAGCTGTCAAGTCTTGACCCAAATGAGTGATTTTGCTCCTTAGACACAAGTTCTTTGTACTGTAACTTGTTTGAAGCCAGTAGTGCTTCTGGAAGAAAATGTGCAGCCCTCCTGCCCTCAGTGTTCATTTTTACTTCTATGCTATCATGAGTACAAGCAAAGGAAGGGTTTACTTCTCTGATCGGCTTACTAAGCAAACTCAGCCTGAGGCTGCCTGATGACGAGATTTGTGGCAAGGTTAGGGGTCTAGATTTACCCTGAATTAGATATGACAGCAAAGCACTGCCTTAGTTATTCCATATGTCTGTTGCTTATAATACTTCACAGATGCTAGTGCCAGTTTGATCTCACAGAAGAATAATTGAAGGTCCTGGACTGAAAGACATGATGGAAATATAAAGTAGCCATTGTATAAAAAGAGGGTTTTTTCATCACATGTTTATAAACTAAGTTGTCCAAAATGACAAGCCTTTATGTTGCAAGTATAGACCAGAATAGTGATTTGTCCCTAGAAGACTTGTTGGTATCAGTAGCATGATCTCATGTCATCCACAGATGCCGGCAGTGTAACACTTTGCCTTTTTGCTCGCTTAACAATTATTCAACGTAATGTTAAAAGATAGGACAGAGGATTCATTCTGCTGGAAAGGCTGGCTGCTTGTGGCTTGGATGGGTGTACTCTTTGCTGGATAAAAAATTGGTTGGATGGCCAGGCCCAAAGAGTGGCGGTGAGTGAAATTAAATTCAGTTGGTGGCTGGTCACAAGAGCTGTTTCCCAGGGCTCAGTGTCGGGGCCTGTTCTCTTTAATATTTTTATCAATTATCTGGACAAGGGTACTGAATGCACCCTCAATAAGGTTGAAGATGACGCCAAGTTACATGAGTGTGTCAATCTGATTGAAGTTAGGGAGGCTCTGCAGATGGATCTGGACAGGCTGAATTGGTAGCCCAAAGTCAGTGATACAAGGTTCAACAAGACAGTGCCGAGACCTGTGCTTAGATCACAACAACCCCATGCAACACTACAGGCCTGGGGGAGAGTAGATGGAAAGCTCCCTGAAAGAAAAGGACCTGGGTGTGCTGGTTGACAGCCATCTGAACACAAGCCAGCAGCACTCTCAGGTGGCCCTGAAGGCCAAATGCATCAGGAATAGTGTGGCCAAGTAGGACTAGGAAAGTGATTGACCTCTTGTACTTGGCACTAGTGAGGCTGCACTTCAAATACGGGATTCAGTTTTGGGCCCTACATTACAAGAAGGGTTTTGAGGTGCTGAAGTGCTGGGCAGCAAAGCTGGTGAAGGGTTTAGAGATCAAGTTTTATTAGGAGTTGTGTCAGTGTGAACTGAAATTCCACCCCCCCCCCCTCCTCCCCGACAATAACCAGGCTAGCTCAGTCTGGAAGCAAATGAAAGCTGTATTTACAAGCAGAGTCTACAATCTATGATGAAATGCAATGAATATGTACAAATATACAAAATTTACATTTACAAATATATACAATCAACAGAAAAGCACAACCAATTTCCCTTTGCTTCCCCCCAAAGGGACCCTCCCAAAGGGGCTTCTCTGTCCCAGGAGCTTCCCCCCAGACCACCCTGGACAGAAAAGCAGAGTTAGTTAAGGAGAAAGTTGTTAACTTAGCTGTCAAGGTCAGTGTGTGTTATCTTCAGCCAGAAGAGAAGCAGAAACAGCAGCCAGACAGCCCAGCAACTGCCCCAACTGCAGAATGCAGTGTGCAGAGTGCCCCACTTTGTTTTGAGTAATAGTTCTTAAATATTTCTATCTATCCAATATGTTTAGAACAATCACTATTTTGCTTTCTTACACCCAATAGTGACTTATTTACACTTTCACTTTCTCTGTTTTGAACTTTGCAAAGAAAAATTAAAAAGGCAGTTTCAAACCATCACAGGAGTGACTGAAGCAACTGGGGTTCTTCAGTTTGAAGAAGAGGTTGAGGAGGAATGTTTTTGCTCTCTACAAATACATGAAAGGAGCTTATAGTGAGGTGAATGTTAGTCTCTTCTCCCAAGAAACAAGCAATAGGACAAGAGGAAATGGCCTCAAGTTGCACCAGGGGAGGTTTAGGTTGGATGTTAGGAAAACTTTAGGCATTGAAAGTGTTGTCAAGCTCTGGAACAGGCTGCTCAGGGAAGTGGTGGAGACACCATCCCTAGAGGTATTGGGAAGATGTGTAGATGTGATACTGAGAGGCATAATTTAGTGGTGACCTGTCAGTGCTGGATTAACGGTTGGACTTGATGATCTTGAAGGACTCTTCTAACCTAAGCGATTCTGTGATTCTGTACTTTTACGATATGTATCTAAGGGTGAGCTGTCTAATGACAATGTCAGGGCAAATTGCATGTCTTATTCAGGTGGCAAATATTTCCTTGGCTAAGATTTCACCCTCACTGCCATCCCCTGTCGCCTAATGTGTGCTCGCTAACATACATAGTTGTTCTACTTAACTCTGCAGGATGATTGTTTTTCTCATGTTGGTTTATGATGTGGAGTTGAGTTTCTGGGTTTAGTTCTTGCTATACTGTTTGGTGTTGCTGATGGGGAATAGCAGAAAAACTGGTTATGTTCCTGTTCTTACTCACAAGGGAAAATGTTACAATTTAAATAGTATCTTTAAATTTTCTTTTCTTCATCTTCTATGTTTTGAAATTCTGCATTTCAAAAAGCAGAATCATTATCATTCAGAACATTAAAGCATGTCTTTTTAATAGCTTTCCCTTTTAATGTGAAAAAAATGTAATTAAGGAGGGAAAACCAATCAGTCTTGAAGGAAGTTCTCTGTTATCTAAAGATTTTCAGTGCGGCCAACAAGAGAGGATCTTGAGCTCAGCTGTCTTGGAGTGCTACCCTCTGCCTTGAGTAACTTGTAGAGTACAAAGAACCACTTTCATAATGTTATCACCAGCAAAGTCCGTCTGGTCCTGGCGGTGAAAAGGGGATTATTTCAGCTCTTTATTACGTCAGTGAGAGTTTAGCATTTTAGGATTTAGCAGTCAATCTGTTGGGGGAAAGAGGGGAAAGTTAGAGTATAATTGAAACTCTACTGGGGGAGAAATTAACTGAATATTTTGCCAGAATCTTCCTACCAATATTTCCTTCTATGAGTCTCCTGATGGTTTATCCTTATGAAATCAGGTTAGAGTGCATAGATTTGATTTGTTAAACAGGCAGTGATGACAACGAGCATCTGTTTGTCTGGTCCAGATTCTCATTAACACCTAGTAACATTCTCCTTTCTTACTGTTACTTTTATACAGAGCAGCACAGAAGCTTAACCTGTCTTCGAAGAGAAAGAAATACCATCCGCCCCTGCCACACACGCACGACTTCTCTATTTATGCTACTAACTTTAGTGGCATCCTGCAGCTCTGTCCTCCCCCAGCACCACCATGCCTTCTGAGAGCTGTGTCCAAAATCAAGGACAACCCTGGCATTGGAAAGGTAACTTTGGATTTCAATTTTTAAAAGTAGCTTTCTAAATGAATTTTAACAGGGCTGGAAGCTTTCAGCCTTGAATAAGCTGCATAGGCTCAAGGGAAGAAATTAACTGTGATACAGAGAGATAGCCGCATCCATTTGAATGTACCTGCAAGCTGTTATCTCCTGTTGACTTTGGAAAGAGATGGCAGGCTCAGCGCAAATTCAGTGCTAGAATGTCAGCATTCTTGAAGCCAGTTAACATCACTGACAACAACATTGGTGAAGGTTGTTTTGTCCTTCCCTCAACTGAAGAGACAAAATTACCTTTGACATCACTGGTCCAAACCCAATGCACGTACAAGCTTTACCTTTGGCAGAAGTAGTCTCTGCGCTGCCAGCAAGGCTCAGCCACTGGTGCTGTGTGTCTGCTGATGTTAAGGAGATATGTTGAGGGGGTTTTGTTTCCCTCTACTTCACATGTCATTGTACATCATGAGTGTGGAAATGAAGTAGCAGGAGAGAAATAGATGTCTCTCCAGCTCAGGAAGTACAGCACCTTTCAAATGGTAAAAATCTTTGCTAATTTTATTTAAAATTAATTAAAATACAACCCAATTATTTATAGCTATATTCATATTTGTGACTGTTCAGTCATCCACACAGTAGAGCCTGAATACTTATTTACATAGGCAACAAGAGATTAGCATTTGAAGACGGAACTGGAGTATGTAACGTGCACAGGAGAGCTAAAATATGCACCTTGAGTAACCTCACAAATCAGCATTAACATAAAGAAATTGTCAGCCTAAATACCTATAGCTGACACCATTGCTCACAGAAAATATTCTGTATTTTTTAAGGTAGTGAATTTGTGCTAAATGTAAAACAAAGGAGTAATTTGAGCTATTTTAAGCAGCTGGAAATGCAGAGAGGAAAATGGGATTTATTTTGATTTTTTTTTTTTGAGTGTTAGAAGAGAGAATGTAGTATTAAATGGTGGGATACAGCAAACCTTGCACAGTAATGTAGAGATTCCCAGATGGAGGAAGGTTTGCTGAGGAACAATCTGTGTGTTAGTTTTAACAGAGCCCATTTGTTGTGCCTACCTCTTCTCCATGGGGTTTAGGACTTGATCATTGCATCAGAAATAACAGGGAGCATGGCACTGTTGAGGCTTTTTGCCTTAGGAAGGCTTTTAAGGCATGTTTGTACTTCCTTGTGCAGCTCAAGAAAACTCTGCACCTCATTACACTTGTGCCTGCACTTACATGTAGCCAAGAGACTTCAGCCTTTTTCCTATGCTTTGAGGGTGGCCGGTGGAGCTTACCAGGCATGACTTATGCCTCGTGGAAAGCTCTTGTTTATCTGATCAGATAACAAACAGATCAACAAAGGTTATTAAAGATCAAATGTATGATCCTAGATGGTAGGAGATTATATTCTTTAGTTTATGTGGTCTACTTACTTTCTTCATTAGTGAGTACAACATAGGGTTTTCAAAGGGAAGAGCACTATCGAAATGCGAAGGGATGTGCAGGACCATGAGCAGCTATGCCACTTAGCTGTGTAAGCTTCTCCTCCAACATGGGATATACTTGTGGCATGCTAGCAATACGGGTGGCATTTCTCTCCTGTCTGGCACACCACATCAAGAATTTTCAGACATTATGGGTCAGCATGCTGCTGTTGACCCTAGAAAGTCTCTGTTTACCCCAGCTGAAAACGTTATTGAAGATACTGTTTGTTTGAGCCCAGGATTCTAGCTGTGTCCTTCTCACTGTGTATTTACTGACCGTGATCTGGAAGAATCTTCTGCTGTGATGGAGAGGATGAGAGCTCTCTGCCACTTGAATCATTTCTTTAGTTCTCAAGATCTAGGCCATCCAAATGGTGATGGGGTGTGCTCCTCAAAATATAAAGTAAATAGGCACGTTCTCCAAACCAGTTCCAAATATGCAGTATCTATTAAATGCCTGTCTTAACTGATTGCTCTTTTGCAGCTTTACAAATTACATTTGCCCATTAAAAAAACCAAACATCCATCCATCCATCTATCTGTCTATCTACCTATCTATCATCTATCTATCTATCTCTGCACAAAGCAAATCTCATGTATCCTAATTCTTAGAACTTGTCATCAAAGGGTGTCAGTCTTACATAGATATCTTTTTAGTACTTAAACACTCATGGCTTCATCATCTGAGCAGTGCCAAGTAGTTTTTGGTAGCATTTAACCCACTGCGTAGTAACATTTTCCATTATAATTTCCTCTTCGCCAGCTTCTGCTGATCAAGGTTTAGTCAGCTAGTATCTCATTAGGAGGGTGATGGGAATAAAGTAATTAGCTTTCTTCCTCACTCCTTTAAGTGTCATAGCAATTGAGAGAACAATCAGCAAACATTGGCATATCATCTGTGGTCCTCTGTTAACTTCAGTCCCTCCGCTTCTAACAGGTTTTTACTTTACACTCCTCCAGTTATCTTTGTCCTCATCTTTTTCTTGCAGCCTGTGTGATAATAAGTAGAAGATACACACAAGAGACAGAATCAGTGATGATTCTGGAGTCACTTTTTCCTACTGCAGCATCTGTGGCTGTGGCTGGTGCTCTCCTTGGTTTGTGTGATTGTTCCCAGGTCAGCAGTATCCCTCACCTTATTATTACTGTGTGGTTACTGTGGCTTAAGCAGCTGGTGGGTTAGCCTTTTTCTTTCTCACCTCCTGGCTTGCTTGCTTGGTCTTTCATGGTTAGTTAAGATGTGGAGGACTGGTTCCTTGCTGCTTTCAGTTGTACAGGTAAGAATGTAGCAGAACTGATGGGCTGCCCAATTACTATCTCACTTTGCCATACTAAACTGAGAATAACTCCTTGAGGACCAGTCCTTACTCTCCTCAAGGGGATAATTTCTCTGAGCACAGATAGCTTGACAAGTTTTAGTTCCCTTCTTCTAAGAAGAGTGTAGGTTGTGCAAGAGTGAAAAATAGAGTAACAAATTGGAAACCCATGAAGTGTCCAAGATACTTCAAAAGGGAGCAATGTGGCTTCCTTTATGAAAAGTTGGTGAAGTGAATATGTCACCTGTGTGGAAATATTGTTTATTGTGAGTAAGGCCTGTATATTGCAACTAGTTATTATCTCTAACAATGCACTCTAGGTAGTCTCATTTCTTTTATAAATCTTTTGAAAGCTTAGAGCAAAGAACATGTTGAAACGTTTAGGATGACTGATACGATTTGCTTTCTGTATTTCCCTTGCAATGGTTATTTCCTGACATTTTCCCCCTCACTGATGCTCAAGGTTGTCTTTATCTGGTATTCAATAAATTATAAGGGACACAGGAATGGAATGTGGAAAGAGTGATGTCCCTTTGGAGTCAAAAAAGTAAAAAAGACTCCAGAGGGAATCTGGAAGTATCTTGTGGTGAGGGTGACTTTCAGAACAGGAAACTGGGCAAAGTGGTTGAAACAAAAATAAATATAGAAATTACCAGGCAGGAATTAATATGGTATAGTAGGGATCAGTTGATGAAGCTTTTATAGGTGGTACACCTATGTTAGTGTTCTGTGGAAGAGTCAATGAGCATTTGAGTGAGATTGATCTGGTTCATAGAGTGTATTTGGATTTTACAAAAGCTTTTGAGAAGTGCCCTGACCTAAGTTTCTTTAAAAAACCCTAACCTGTCATATATTCTCTTGTGGTTTAATGACTGGTAAGAAATAAGAGGACAGATTTCACACTGAAGCAAAGTTAGCAGTGGTGTGTCATATGGAGATTCATGCTCTATGGTGTCTTCCTAAACTGTTTGAATGAGGTGCCGTTGTGGAAGATGCAGCATTAGATTTGTTAGCAAAGAAGTCTGAGCTTCTAAAGAAGTAATTTGTTGACTGTTCAGGAGGCAAAAAGATGAAGCATCTTTAGTGTTAGGAGGTCTCTAAGAGTAAGTGATATAAATACATGTGCTGCTTCACTCTCATAGTGCTTAAATAGCAGCCACTTGTTGATGCTTTGTTTCTTTACTGGGCTTCCTCCTTGAGGTAACATCTTTAGAGAAGTTTAATAAAAGATGATAACAACTGAAGAAATGTGAAGATTTTACCTACTTTCTCATGTATTAATTTTTAAATTACCTTCTCAGAGGGGAATTATTGCTGTGACTGAGCAATGGAAGGGCTGGATTTTAAGGCCACAGCATGCAATAGCATGCAGCAGTGTGTGTTTTGCTTCTGGCACAGACTCGAACCCCAGTAAGCCTAAACCTTTGGAAAAAAACCTTACCAAACAAGTTAACATCCATTCCTGGAATTTTACCTGCTTTATTTGTCATGCATTTTCAAAGATGCCCTACCATGACTATTGGCTTATCTCACCAAAGAAATTTCCTTTAGTCAAAGCATTGATTCATTGAGGAACTTCCTCATGCATTAAGTCTTTAATATTTTTTTTTCAAAGTTAAACACATGAATAAGAGTTATTCTGAACTGGATGAAGGGACAGTTGAATCTGAAGAACTGATTGAATTGAGCTTAGGCAGCATCAGGAATATCTTGGATATTTCTGTGGTGTTTAAAATTGGATAGATCCTGTTACCAATTGTGGGACCTTGTCTTGAACTTGTGGGCTTGATGGACATGGCAGAGAAGGGAAGATGCTTGAAGTCTTGCTTCACAGAAGATACAAGATTATAGCAAAGGCAGTATCTGTGCATGGTGAGAACTGCTGGAGGAGGTAGGAATGTGGGAAGATCATGATGGCTACTTCTTGCATTTGAACTCATTTATTGATTATTTGAGCCCAAGACCTAAATTTCTTCTCAATGTGTATCATACAATTCTGCTGTGATGCAATTGCTATATGGCTTTTATGGTTGAATAAATGTAGAGACTGAATATGTATTATCAGAGAACATGTATGTATGTCTTGCAATTTTTAATTATAATTTCTTATGGTTTCAAGTATTTTCATGGAATGTGGGAAATAAATGACTTCTTAATTTCTTTAACATTTCACAGGTGTAAATTTCCCCCCTTTTAATGATTTCAGCAGGAGTGTGTGGACTTGTCCTGTGAAGCAAACCTTTAATTAAGCCTTTTGCTTCATTTTCTTTGCTAAGCATGCAAAATGCTACACACTCTCACAGATGCTTACAAGGTTTGTCGATACTGAGGAATACCAAGCAGGGAAAAGTTTTTATTTAAAAAGAAAAAAGAAAAATTAAAACTCTGGGTCTGTCTGGGACTGGCATTTTGTATTATCAACAATAATCAAACTCCAATGCATAAATGAAAATCCCCCTTCCAATTCTGACTGGATACTGAAGGAATTTTGTTCACTACTGATAAATGTTTTGTAGCAAATGTCATACCTTCCTCCTGAATGTGCTCAAAACATCAGAGTCCAAGTCATTTAGCTGAATCCAACTTAAAAGGCAATGATCCGGTACAGTATGATTCTTGTAACTGAATCATTTTTGTGGTCTCTCTGGGTGTTATTAAATTTAATGTCAGAATAGTAGGAAAGACGTCTGAAAGCCATTTAATATTGTCACTGGAAAGAAGTTAGATTACGCTCAATTTCTGACATTAATGTGCTACTTAAGATAATTTATCGTATTGTGGTATTAAAAAAGACATCCTTTTTACAGTAGCTGGCTGTGTAGCATTCTAATTTGCTATTTTTCTTTAGCATGGTAGGAAGTCTTTTATGCAAAATGTTTTTTTCCGGGGTTCTATTCAGCTCATTCTTTATAGTACTACATCACTTACAACAGCAGCTTTAAATGCTCGTCTCTTTCAAGGATCCTGTCAATTTTTTATGTTAGAATGACAATCCTCCTATGTGAGACAATTGAAGACCATTTAAAGAGAATCTGCATTGTCAAACATGTTTCTTGGGCAGGTATATGCATACTGGTCTCCGTTTATATGTTTTACACATTTACTTTCATTTATGCTTTTCCAAGCTATAGCTAAGGTACCGCTGATTTGATTTACTGATCATGCAGGGTTTTCTTAAGCGTGCAGTTATGGCCCATTCACTGGTTCATATGATGGTTTGATGACAGATAGAAAATAGGTACTTAATTTTGTCATATTTATTGCTGCTTGTTTCCTGATGACTAGACTGTTATTTATGATATAAATCATGCATCTTACTAAGTACTGTTTTATCAGTATATGTAGTCCTATATTGTTCAAAATACATACGTCCCTGCCGAAAAGCCTCGAACTGCTTAAACAAAAATATGTAAAAAAATAGATAAAAATACATAAATACTTTTTTTTTTCACCTTTAAAAATGAAATAGTTTTCTTCATGTCTGCTGGGACTAGCGAATCAATTGTTCTTTAATACAGTACAATACAGAAGTGATTTATTTTTTTATTTTTTAAGGTTCTCCCAGGGGAGCTAGGTAGTCTATGCTAGCATAGCAATTTTGCGTATAAATTTGCCATCCATTGGTAGTGGCAGTATATGAGAGGCTTGAAAGAACTACCCACAGTAAACCAATTTAGCAAGGGTTATATATCTGCCAGTTACAATTAAATCCACGAAAAATATTGGCTCTGAACTAGGACTTTAGCAATTTCGTTTACACTGTAGTTGAAAAATAAGTGATTTCACTGGAAAATAGTTTTTTTTCATGTGAATTCCTTGTAATTTCTTGCTGAGAAATCTTAATTCAGAATGGTAGATGTCTAAACATAACTATTTAATTAACCTGCTGTTATACACCATTTTGTGAGCATTGGACAAAATTAACTTCCTGGCTGCACCATGCCTGTCAAGGATTGTATTTCCAGGGAGCATTTAGTGTCCGTTCAAATTTGATATAATGACATTTATCGCTAAAGACCAAATTGCTCGTTCATTTAGGGATTATGATACTGTTGTATCACAGAATATGGTCAGCATTTTTAGAATGGATTCCAGTATAGCATCAGCACTTTCCCAAAATACAGACGAAGCCACAGTTTTTGTCAAAAAGGCTTGAGCACATGTATTTAAAAAATTTTGCATGCTTTTTCACTAACTCCTGCTATTTTTCCCTTCTCGTTATGTTTAATTTGAAACTTGACAACTATATAAGCAATGAAATGCTAACAAAGCATCGCTGTGAACACATGAACATTGCACATCCATTGATTTCAAAGGAGGCACCATATGTTACAGTTATGCCTCTGCTAACATATTTGGCTGGGTCAGGGTCTTAATTTCCTCGGCATTCAAAATGCCATGGAGTCTAGTTATTTTAGTGAATTAGTGGAAACTTCTCTGTCTACATGTCTGCCCCAAATTAAACCTCTTAAATTATTTGTCATCGTGCACCCCACTGAAAGATGAGCGATCAGCTTTCTGAGATGTATACAGTATTTTTTGCATTTGTTGTTGTGCATTTGTGTGAAGTGGAGGTCCACGATAGTTTTAGGAACAGAACATGATAGTCTTAGGAACAGAATTCAAATAATCTGGTTCATTAAGTGTGAGACAGTCCTTCCCCTTTCCCTGGTCTTGGAGCTAAAAGCCCTTCCATTTCTTTCGATTACTGCATAATAACCAATGTCAACCTGACTGTCTCAGTCTCACGGCTTTTTCTGTCTAAGATAGTGTAGTATTGTGTCATTCTCTCTTATCACTGGCTCTTTTGTCTACAAACTCAAGCTTGGACGTGATTTCTTCTGGGACAACACGTGCCTGTGTGTTCATTTATGTGTGTCTTTTCTTTTGCTCTATTCAATTCAGTATTTCTAAATGTGTGGGCTGTATTAGACAAAACTGCTAGCTTGCCTCTAGCCATTAGCCTCACATTCATGTCTTGCTGTCAGAGAGCTGCTTTGAAATTTGGGGTTCATGACTTTTTGGTCTGTCTCTTTTTCCAAAACTGCTTTCTATAACTGACATATGCCTGATGTTCTGCACTATCTTGACCTGTCCTGAAGCCAGACCATAATTTTGGTTGCTACGACTCCTATGTCCTGTCCTTCTCAACTTCAGCTGCTTCAGCATGCAGAAGGAGGTCTAGAAATCATGAGTCCACACAAAGGGAGGGCATGGGGACAGCACTACTAGAGAAGGTTACAGGATGGAAACATCAACTGCTGTGTGACAGTAGGGCAAAAAGTCTCTCTCCTCATGCCTCTTAGAAGAGACCCTCAGGTAGAGGCGGACGTTAGCAATAGAAGAAGGCGGCTGGAAGAGGAGGAAGGGCTGATACCAGCCAGGATGTACATTCCTCAGTTTCTGAGATATTTCAATGTTTATGTCAGAATTGGAAATATACATTTAGATTTGGCTTTCATAAGGGCCAAAAATGTCAAGGTCTAAAGTTTTGTCTCAGAGCTCCAACGTACATATTTGAATGTACTATATTGATTTGTGGTTCTCTAGTGGTCTCATCAGATGTTGCTAAAACTGTATGGTGTTTAGCCTCAGAGTACCTCACATAGCCATTGTCCTTTACACAGGGTACTCTTTTTTTTCACCTCTCATCTTTTTTAATCAGAAATCTGCCCTTTGCTAATTCATCTACCATAAAATTCCTTGCATATGCATAAAATTGTGGTATGATTTTTGTTTTTAGGCTCCAGCATCCATCCACTGGGTTTGCCCAGCTGGAGCAAATTCTTGCTTGCAGATATTTGTAACTTTTATTTTTTATTGATGTTTAATGTAGGCTGACAGATAAACTTTAAACAAAAATTAAAAAAATCCCTGAATTGCTATGCATCTCTCTCTCAGCCTTGCCAGTGAATGTTAAAATTACACCCACTGCTGTGTTAGTGGGGTGGGCCTCTGACCTTGCATTTCTAGGGCTTTTCTGAATTATGTGCTCATTTATTTTTTAAAATTATTTATCTTTTAATGGCGTACTCAGGATATATTTGTCATCTTCTCTTCCCATACACTTTTGATTTTAATAGGGTTTCCTTCAGCAATCTGCTGACCTTCTGGTTCCTGCAGAAACCTGAATTGGGAAAGTTCAGTGGTAGTAGAGCGTTAACCCCCAGTGTACGTAATCCACCAGATTAGTGTCAGTTAATTAATGAGATACTTCAGTGGTTTGCATGATTTAGACTGTCTTCAGGCACTGAGAAAAATGTTAATAATGTGCAAGTATTGTGATGTTTGTGTTTTATTTTTATTTGCAGAAATTGAACTAAAATACTAACCTGTCCTACTTTCCTGTCAACATCCTCATTAAATGGAGCCTCTATTCAATATTCAGTGTCTGTATGTATGTCTCTGTATGAATCCTTGTATCCTTGATAATGATAAATTTCCATGTGTAATTTTTTTCTCACACTGCATCTTTCTGTGGCATTGTAGACGAAAGACACAAAAGAAGGGACAAAAAGAAAAAGAAAAAAAGGCCATAATAAAAATCACCCCCATCACAGGATGGATGTGCCATCTTAGCTTTCTGTGAAGAGTCTAACGGGGTCAGGGCAGAGGTGCCTTGAGCCTCAGATGACTTTTCGGGAATCACCATATTTGTACTGTGTTTTTTGCCCCCCTAGACCTGTTGTTATTTTTCAGACCTGTCTTATTCTTACATTTCTTCATTCGTTCTTCTCTAAATTCCTTATCTTGTGTTTCTTTGTACAAGAGTTAGCAGTAGCTGGTACCACTGCAGTTGAAACTGACCACCTGAAAGCTGACCATGTTGTTGAGTAACGGCCCACAGAGGGTGTGATGCTGAGTGGGCCTGAAATGAATATTCATAAACAAATAAAAGCGTTAGAATGCAGTGCAGGTATTGCTGCTTTGCCCCTAGTTGTGGGCCAAAGTTACTTTAAGATTTACAGGTTCCCATGGTTTTTTTGAATCCTCTCTTCTCTGCAAGCCCTTGTATCTAGATGATTTCCTGCACAGCACATTACTGTCTCTGCAGGTGAGAATGACTTTTGTATGACAACTAGACAAAGAGACCCAGGAGAAGATGCAGGAACCATGCTGGCTCTATTGTACAGTGCTTTTTCTGCATTACTTATCCCAGAAGAGTGCTGGGATGAACTTCAGAGCTGAAAACATAAACCCGTCAGTCCTGTAACACAGGAGAGCAAGAAGTGCAAGAAGAATAAACAGTTTAACACCAAAGCTTTCTTTTACATACTTAAAAGTGTATGTATGCACCTGGGATCTGCCTGCACTTTGTTTTTGCTGTTGCTGAGGGATATGTTTGAATAATCTTTGTGTTGGTACTTTTATGAGCCTTTCTGCTTCATTTCTTAGTGAAATTAGAGTCTGGCTCAGCATTGTGAATACTATGACGTGTTATATGCCTACAGGTTTTGGAGGACATCACTTATAGATAGATTTACTGGGCAGAGGAACTAAATTTGAAATCAGTGTTTTTCTACTCTGCAAATCAGCTTTTATACACAAAACACTAAAAGAGGAATTCCCTTAAGCTGCTTTTCTCTTCCCCTTCCCTTATGCCTTAAAAGCTCACTTCTACTGTAAAAATGAAGATGACCCTAGAGGCCTGTTAAGTTTGGGATGTGATCCATTATGGGAAGCTATTTTAGTATTTGTCTGCTTTAGAGAGGTGGTCTCAAAAGGCTGATGTGACACACAAGGATTTTCTGGGGGTGAAGCCATCTTTGTATTTGGGAGAGCAACACCCTGATGGAGGTAACTTGCTGTTCAGGTCAGGAGTAAACCAATTTTCCTCTTATCCAAGCTCTGGCTGCTATAATCTAATAATAGGTGGAAGAGAATAAAAAGGACTATTTAGAGAAGTGCTTTGAAAACAGCATGTATTTTAAAATTAATTTTAATCAAGTGACTCTGAAGTGGGCATTTGTACTTACATATTTATTTAGGTTTTGTATTTTTGTTTATTTCCCACCCCGAAGGGAGGGTTCTTTCCTGAGCACCTTGGTAGCATGTCAAGGTTGAGCTAGCAGGCTGATACACAAAGCTGACTTCATAGAGCTTTTATGGGGAAACAGCCTTGAGTGTGTCACTTCTGATGCACTTTGTTTTTGAAGCGGCTGTTTCATTTATTCTAAGGTTTGCTTATTTTCTAGGACTGTTTTTTAATATTTTTATCACTATGAAAAGGGAAAGAAAAGAAAGTGTTGGCATCAGGGGACTGCTTGAGTCAATAGGTGGAAGAATTTGCTGATACATTTTTTGTAGCCTCTGCTGTGATTACTGCAGAAGTCAGTTGTTTCTTGTATTTTAACCTCTTTGCAAAACAATGTTGGAGAAAAGCTTTTATAGCCACTCTGTGGAAAATATTTTCTGTGAGGATGCTTGAATAATTATGCAGAGATGCCTGTGTGCAGCTTAGCCCCCGCAGAAAAGAGGAGCTGGAGAAATAAAACATTTGAGGACCTAAATGAAATCTTCAAATTACCCACCCTCCCCAGTTGATAAAGGCAGGAACAGTTCAGCATGGTGCTTACTGATGAACTGACTCATCTGCTGTGGATCATCCTGGTTTGGGTGTTACATTTTGTTGTGCCCCCTGGGTACAGGTGTGTATGCCATCACCTTTCCATCTTGTCTGATATGGAAGGAAGTTCTAGAGGGTGGCTCAGCCTGCTCTGGTCTCCATTTGTTGCCCTCATTTCCCATGTTTGCTGACTGCAAAGCACCTTTTTTGTGGGGGGGTGTGTGTGTATCTGAAAACACGACGTGTCAAGTGTAGTAAGTGTACACCATTTTAATGATGTAATGTTCTGTGAACATACTAACTAGGAGTCAGATTGCTCGGACGGACTTAAGGTTAAATTTAGCAATAAAAAGTTACTGAAAAGGAGGATCATACTATCAGAGATGTATATTTTCCAGCCCAGTTTTCCCACACAGCTTCCAGATCAGGGCTAGACTCATAGAATCATTTAGTTTGGAAGAGACCTTTAAGATCATCTAGTTAACTGCTAACCTAACACTGCTAGGTCACTATTAAACCACATATACATGTCTTTTAAATACCTCCAGGGATGGTGATTCTACCACTTTCTTAGGCAGCCTGTTCCAGTGCTTTACAACCCGTTCTGTGAAGAAAATTTTCCAAATGTCCAATCTATACTTCCCCTGGTGCAACTTGAGACTATTTTCTCTTGTCCTATTGCTTGTTTCTTAGGAAAAGAGACCAACACTCACGTAACTGCTACCTCCTTTCAGGTAGTTACAGAAACTGATGAGGTCTCCCCTCAGCCTGCTTTTCTCCAAGCTGAAGAATCCCAGTTCCTTCAGCCACTCCTCAGAAGACTCATTCTCTAGACCCTAAAGAAAGGCTTTGTGCCCTTCTTTGGACAATCTCCAGAACCTCAATGTCTTTCTTGTAGTGAGGAGTCCAAAACAAACATAGAACTTGAAGTGCAGTCTCACCAGTGCTGAGTGCTGACTGTTCAACAAGCAACTGTGTGCTCTGTCAAAGGTGTTTTAAAAATGCTGCTTCTGGCCTGGGAGAATTTCATAAGGATAAATGGTTGTAAGTAGGTGTGAGGCAGTATTTCACGGGATTTCAATGTAATACTATGATTTCCAGGAAGCTTAGAAGAAGCAGGTGTGCAGCCTTTGCTGAACTTTTGTGAGACCCAGTCACATGACTCCCATAAGCTGCTATGGAAATCATGGCCAATGCCTGAGCTCTCTAAAAGCACTGTCTAAAATTGCCATGTGTAGGAAATCAGCATTTGCAATAATGCAATAGAAAAGTACTTTGTGAATGGTTTCTTTACAAGCTTTTTGACCTTTTAATATTTGTTTTTTGGTTTTTTTCCCTCCCTTTTTCCCCCCATTAAATCTGCAATTAACCACCAAAGGGCCTAGCCATGACAGCATAAATGCACCTCAGTGAGAAACCTATAAGGGAAGCAGATTTTATTAGAAGCATGTGAACAAGGAATTGGAAGTTCCTGGATTTAGTTCAGTTTGAATGCACTAAGTTTCTGAGCCTTGCATTATTCAGACTGATTTTCAGAGTGGATTGGTTTGTGCTTTTGGTTAGACTGAATTCTGGAAAGGTAGGAAACTAGAGTTTCCTTTTTATTTAGCCATGGTATTGCACCTACAGTGGGATTATACCTGGGATTATATCTGACATTTATTAATTGAAATTGTAAAGGTGGAATAGAGTCAACCAAAGGGACAAAGTACACTTTCAAAACCAAGTTCAGTGAAGACACCAGGGTGGAAAATGGGCTCGAAAATCTGGCTCTGGTTTTGTCCCACGGTTGTCCTGACACACCTAAATATTACAAATGAGTGTGTCATGGAAAGAGGAGTGGGTTTAGGAGGAATGCTTTGCATGTGTTTATCTGTATCTGGAAACTCTAATTGTTGTTTTCTTCTAAATTCTTGCAGGTGAAAGTGATGGTAAGAATTTGTCCTTCTCAAGGAGCACATGAAACATCAGAATCCATGTCCTTTCTGAAGGTAGACCCACGAAAAAAACAAATCACGTTTTATGATCCAGCAGTAAGCGGGCCTTCCAATGCAGGTCACAGAAGAGGTGTTGTTGCTGTCCCAAAGATGTTTGCCTTTGATGCAGTTTTCCCCCAGGATGCTTCGCAGGTACTGGAATCACTCAAATAAACCTTCTGTATCTTCTTATGGCCACTGAATTTGATTGCCTGAAGTGGCAATGGGGGGAATTTTATTTGAACTAGTTGCCTTAATGCCTGAAAAAACATGATAATTAATAGAGAAGTGGGTAGATTCTTACATTTTCCCTTTATTCAAGATGTAAAATTAAGGAATAATGGCTGGGGAGGTGGATTTGCTGACTAAATTATCTTCCTGTGTTTTCTCTTGTTAGAGAAAGACACACAGCCAATTTGAAATTCACTTTTCCATCCAGTTAGGTTTTAACACACTGCTTTCAATAGGAAATAAACATGCTTAACATTAAACTAAATGTTCATCTTAGGAGAATAGATAGAGCTAACCCCATGGGATTGCCATGCTGAAATAGGGAGCTTTTGTATTTTCCTCGCCTTTTCCTGTTTGTTTATGCTGTGTTTTTGATGGATTATTTTGTCTTCATGGTTGTGCTGCTGATGGTGTGTATCTTTCTTTTGGCCTGCAAAATGTTGTATTTCTACAGTAGTAGCCTCAGACCTGAAATCTAATACCCAGAAAGGATGGCTGGTATTTGCATGGGTTGTGGGCTGCAGTATATTCGGTGAGATTGTACTCATGGGTGCCTGACATTTCCACTGGGAACAATCTTTGGATCAGAGAAAAAAAAAATCCCAGAACAGCTTTAAAAAGAAGAACAAATTCAGGGGTGTATGAAGAATGACTTTAAGTTGAAACTGCTGACGAAAATTAGGGTGAAAAAAACACCACCAAACATCCAAAATTAAAATGATATACTAATGTTGAGAAAACATGATAATATCTAGTTCAGAATCTGACCTCAGATCTTCAAGGGTTTAATTTAATTTTTTTGGATCCCAGACTAGAGATACGAAAATATCTATTAGGTCCGATTTCTAGACAAACACTAAAGATGGAGAATAACTTCCTAGAGATATCAATGCCTAAATCAATGCTAACCACTTCAGAAGGATGGATTTAGATCCTGCATAACCTCAGTGTCTTTGTGCAGAAATAAGCAACAGATATCTCAACATTAGTCTAGAACTGGAAGTTGTTTTTTTTTACTTGTGTTGTCAGACCTGCTGCAAAATTCTGGTCATAGCCTGCTTTTCTGATGTTTTTGGCACCCATCCTTCAGGTTGCTGGCCCCTGGTTTGGACTAAGTGCTTTCAGGTCCTTGTGGCTGGCCTACTGGGTAGCCTGTTTGTGGTATGTCTGGGTAATACTGGACAGAGCAGCCACTTCTGTGCTGGCATCGTGCACCTGCAAACAGAGCCTTACCATTTCACTGTAGTTACATATTTACACCAACCTTCTCGCCTACCCCTATTTGCTGTACTTAATAGATCATCTTATTGTATATTTGAAACCTTCACTGATGTGGATAGACTGGCTTTAGCACACTCAAATAATTTAGCAAGTTCTCTTTATTGATAACAACGTTTCCTCTAGAAAAGGAAAACGTCATACTATGATATGAAATCTTATTCATGGATCTTAATGCATTTTCTCCAGTCTTTCTAATGCCTGTGAGCACTCTTGAGTAGCTTAATTTCAGTGGAGTCGCTACTATTGCTGAATAGACTTGGCTAAGCTATTATGCCAGCAGGAAGCCTGGTTGGATAGCATTCAGTTTGCTACATTAGTCATAGAATCAATATTCCAAGAAAATTGGTTTAATAGAACTGGAAACTATTTTAGGCTGGAGTACTATATATTTTTTTTTTTAAGACAGCATAGCTACAAAAATAATAGGACAGGTGCCATAAAAATGGGGATAATACTGCGCCTCAAAAGTATTGAGTCATTCATTTCATTACAGAAGAATAGTAAAAACCATAGCAATATATGCTCTTTTACTTATTTGTCTGCAATCTTTCTTTCAGGCTGAGGTATGCTCTGGAACAGTAGCAGAAGTAATCCAGTCTGTTGTGAATGGTGCAGATGGCTGCATATTTTGCTTTGGTCACGTCAAGCTTGGTGAGCTCCCAAATTCGTTACAGTTAATTACTATGTCAGTGTGGTAATTACATGCTGTCAGCTCCTGGAACAATAAACCTGGAGTATATGAATAGATTAGAATTTCTTTTTAATTAGCTTTGCAAACTTATCACAGTTTATTTCTACACTGGGATTGTAAGTTTTAATTTGAAAAGGTAGAATGTAACATCAGATTAGTTTATTCAAGAGCAGGTTTCTATGGGTGCATTATGATAAAAATCAAAAGATCAGAGATGTTTTTAATGTTAATCTGCTGTGGGTCTGAGTTATAAAAAATACAAACCTAATTGAATAAATAGCAATGGATTAATAATGAAATAGTCTGCATTTTTGCATTTATTCTTTACTGTTATCTGTGCAATGCTTGGTGTTGCATGTAGTGTACAGTGATGATATGAACAGACACTGCCTTGTAAGAGAAAAGTGAATTAAGTTCGTGTTCATCTTTTCCTTCTAGGAAAATCTTTTACCATGATTGGGAAAGATAACTCCACACAAAGCCTTGGTATCATCCCCTGTGCAATTTCTTGGCTCTTCAAATTAATCAATGAACGAAAAGAAAAAACTGGGACTCGTTTCTCTATTAGAGTATCTGCTGTGGAGATCAGTGGCAAAGATGAAAACCTTAAGGATTTATTAGCTGAAGTAGCCACTGGCAGCCTTCAGGATGGCCAGTCTCCTGGGGTTTATCTGAGAGAAGATCCAATATGTGGAACCCAGGTATAATGGATATCACAACATAGATTTTTCTGAGCCAGATTGTCCTCTGCTTATTTCCTTTTATCTGACAACAATTCTGACAACTTTTAAGACAGTAAAAAAAAAAAAAATTATGCTTTTAATTTATGAGTCTTTCTCCCATGGTGTACATATTTGTTTCTCTTAGTGCCCTAGAGATTTAGCTAGTTCAGCAAAAAATAATAAAACAAAATGCCCCTATGCTAATTAGTCATTTTCTTGTTTATATTCGAGCTTCAAAACCAAAGCGAGCTAAGGGCCCCGACGGCAGAGAAAGCTGCCTTTTTCCTTGATGCTGCAATTGCTGCCAGAAGTACCAGCAAACCTGAATGTGAGGAAGAAGATAGGAGAAATTCGCATATGCTCTTTACTCTTCACATATACCAGTATCGCATGGAGAAGAGTGGCAAAGGAGGAAGTATGAATCTTCTTACCATGTTGTTTATTTTAAATGATGTGGGTTTGGGTTAGTTTAAACAATAATTTGTAATAAACTTAGAAATAAAAAGTGATGTGAACCCTCAAGACAGTCACCTTTAACTTTGGTAGCTGTGGCTATTATCTGGTTTCTTAAATGCATTATTTAGTTTGGACATTATCCCATGCTGTAGTTGTTATTTTCCTAATTTGAATACATTTTGAATACCAGGGTTGGCTTGAGTCCATGCAAGAGCACGATGTACAAACATTTTTTTCCCCTTTTTGTTTTAGTGTCTGGAGGACGCAGCCGTTTGCATCTTATTGATCTAGGGAGCTGTGAAAAAGTGCTGAGCAAGAGCCGAGATGGAGGAGGCTCTCTCTGTCTGTCACTCTCTGCCCTGGGCAATGTAATTCTGGCCTTAATTAATGGTGCTAAGCATGTGCCATATAAGTAAGTGAATTATTGTCTGCATTGTCTTAAATTTGTTGCTGGTGTTAAATTAGCAATGGATTGTGTCAACAATTTACTCTTTACCTAAGATAAAGTTGAAAGTTCTATCAGAGAGGGATCTCTCTTCTTTTAAGGTCACTTCTATATCATAGATATATGTATCCATTCATATACCTGTCTGTATGTACATATGCATACACACAACTTTTTAAAATGTCACCTAGGAACATGAAGTTCTTAATTATATGGCTGAAAATTATATGCATATTGCTATATACTTAAGACTCTAAGTGAAATGTTGGGAAGGGTTCAATTGTTGAAAAAGAGATAGGGAAATGGCCACAATATTCTGCCTCCTTTTTGTGTCCTGGATTTGGAATTTAAACTGGTCCCAGCCAGCTGGTCATTAGTGAACAATTTCATCAAAATTTCATAGGATTTTCTCTCCTTTTTCCAAATGAAAAAGTTGTATTAAAATTTTAAAATCTGAGAGAGTTTATCAAGTATGTTCATCAAAGACTCTATGCCTTTTTGAATGCTACATATTTTCAATGAAAAAAAAAGAGACCTCCATGTTGCACATTTGTTTAGCAGAAGTGAACATTTAGGTGTGTTCCTTTGTGAAGTGTACTTGACAGTAATGTTATGTGAAGCACACCTGTGGGGAGCCCACCTTAAAGACAACAGCCACATTCTAAACACTCTGACTAGAACTTGGCCTTCAGTCCTTACATTTAATTGCTTCTTGTCTTCATGCATATAGCTTTGTGCTGTTGTTATCAATCATGTCATTTCACATATTTATCTAGTGCTGCATCTGAAACAGGTGTACTTTCTTTCTGTATTAGGGAGAAAAATAAATTCCTCAGGCTAGTTGCTACATTTGTGGATGGAGTAAAAGATGTGTGGGTTAGAACAGAGAAGGGCAGATCCTCAACTTTGTCACTTGCCATGGTTTAGTGAGTGACCACGATGGTAGTCTCCACATGTTGGGCCAACTCAAGGGTGTAATAGGAAAGCAGTGTCCAGGGTGCCCTGGGGAGAGGTGTCTTGGAGACCAGTGGAGCTTTGCTATCTATGGTGGATGATCTGCATCACCAAGAAAGCTTTCAGAGAGAAATTCTGCTTCCCTTTTGCTATGGCAGAGCAGACAACAGCAGACAGACTGGAAACTAGATTAGTTGAGGTGGCACTGATACTATACTGCAAATACACAGACAGATAATTAAAGTATTTGTATTTTTGTATATGTAAATTTAGACACATTATAAGTGTGCTCAAATAATAGGAGCATATTTCTTATCTACATGTACCATACATGCATATATCCTATGAGAGTGAAAGCACAGCTTGTGGTGCAAAAGTATGCAAAAAAAAAAAAAAGATAGTAATTTCTTCTAATTATCTTAGTATTCTCATTTATTACACAGGGACAACAAGTTGACAATGTTGTTGAGGGAATCGCTTGGGAACATCAACTGCAGAACTACTATGATTGCACACATTTCTGACTCCCCAGCCAATTATGCAGAAACTCTCACCACCATTCAGCTTGCATCACGAATCCACCGAATGAGAAAGAAGAAATCCAAGGTTGGTTCAGAAAAAAGCAGAAATTAATTCATTTGAAAATGAGTTTTCCTAACCTCTCAGTGGGGGAACATGGGATTTCTCAGCACTAAGAAGTAATACAAAATGCATAAAAGCTCAGGAGATGAACTGACAAATGACTTGGCACTGAGCCATCATCCCACCCCTGATCCTTAATCCTGAAATTCCCTTCTTTTTGTTCCAAACACATATTTCTTTTCTTATATGTGGAACTGTCTCAAAAGCTCCTATTTCTAGTAATTAAAAACCAATAAGGAAGGAACAGAAAACTGTTGAAGAAGAAGACAATGTGTAGTATTTAATGGAAACTATTTGAAAATGTAGGATTGTTATATTACTTCTAATACAGTTGTCTTGGGTTAACACAGCCTCCTCTCACAAGCCCCTCTCCCCAAACACAGATGGGAGGGAAAGTAAAACACAAAAACATCCCCAAACTCTGGGTTGAGGCTTTGCTGGAAATGAGATAATACAATGCACAAATACTGCAGCCTATCTGCAGAAAATCATAGCAAAATGCAGAAGCAGCAGCAGAAGCCAGCAGCCTCCCCTACTCCCTGACCCACAACCCATCCAGTGGAAAAGACCAACACCCCAAACCTGGAAACCAAAAGCAGCAACTGGAACAGTAAGCCTCTCATGTTACAATCTGAACTTCAAGCCCCATGATACTTTGCTCCAGCCACCACTTTCATTTTGCAGCTGGCACGATGGCAGCATGGTATTAAATATCAACAGTAGATTCAACCCAACACATGACAACAGTAAAATCTATGTAGTGTGACCTTGTTATTTTAAGTCACACTCTAACATTTTTCCACTAGACATAGTTGTGATAGTATACACAAAGCACAGAGTATATATCAAACCTCACCTTCTAATCAATTATAGGTACATATAAATACGCTTATGTATCAATTGATACTAATAACTTCTTCCTTACTGTTCATTTTCAGTATGCTTCCAGTTCATCTGGAGGAGAGAGTTCATGTGAAGAAGGACATGTCCGAAGACCACCCCATTTGCGACCATTCCACCCAAGAACTGTTGCCCTTGACCCCGACCTTCCTGTCCTGAATATATCTAGTGATCCTGATTATTCCTCCAGCAGTGAACAGTCTTGTGATACTGTCATCTATGTTGGTCCCAATGGTGCAGCTTTATCTGACAGAGAACTGACAGATAATGAAGGTCCTCCAGAGTTTGTTCCCATAATCCCATCCCTAAACAAGAAGAGAAGTAAAGACAATTCTGCTACTGGTAGGAGTTCTGACAAGGACCATTTTAAATGCAACACTTTTGCTGAACTGCAAGAAAGGTTGGAGTGCATTGATGGAAGTGAGGAACCCATCAAATTTGCTTGTGGAGAAATGTCTGTTGTATCTAACTGCAGTACAATCCCTGGAGGTACAGAAAATGCACAGTCTAAGCTGATAAAGGAAAAGATATCTCCTCCTTCTGGAGGAATTAAGAAACCAGTTCCACAAGAAACAGTATCCCCCAAAAAAGGTCATAACCTTCCTTTCCAGGCTGTTGCACCAAGGGGCAGCAATGGCAATTGTCATGAGAAGATCACGTCTCAGTTAAAAACAGAGCTTTCCAAGCCACAGAGCAGAACTGACAACAAAATAATAGACTCAATACTGGAGGGAGAGAGAGAGACAATCACTGATTCTCTGCAGTCCTCAAGGTGTAGCCCTTCAAGGAATCTGGAGCAAAGTAAGGCCACAGCTGACTATGTCATTAAGGAAAAGTCCTCGTATGTAAAGAGACCCTTACCAAGCCCAGCACCTCCACCTCCACAGCAGAAAGAGCACATATTGAGCTCCAAAGATGAGAATTTGGAGCTGGATAATAGCAATGCAGTTCGGACTCCTCCTGTGGGAATGAGCAAGCAGGTGGGAAACAAATCTGAGCAAAACCCTGTAGGAAGCATGTTCCTGGTTGGTAGCAACACCCAGAATCAGTCAGGTGCAATAGAGGTCCACAGCTTCAGGTCAGCGTTCAGAGCAAAATGTTTTGATCGGGATATACTAACCACCACTGTGACTTTGCAGCAGCCTGTTGAGCTGAATGGAGAGGATGAGCTTGTTTTCACTGTAGTGGAAGAACTATCCATTAGTGGGATTATGGATAATGGAAGACCTTCCAGTATCATTAGCTTTAACAGCGACTGCTCCCTTCAGGCCCTTGCATCAGGTTCGAGGCCAGTCAGCATTATCAGCAGCATAAATGATGAGTTTGATGCTTATACCTCACAGGAGGCTTCTACTGGTGTAAATATTGATATTGTTGTGCCCTTTGCTAAGGATCCCTTTACCAGCAGCAGACGTTCCTCCATCAGTTCGTGGCTTAGTGAAGTCAGCATCTGTACAATTGAAAGTGATGGAGCCCAGTCTAGTGACAGTTTTGTTGCACAGTCATCTTACAGCTGTAACAAGTCTGAGGAACACTTCACCTTGGATTCATCTCATTTATCAGTGCCCCTGAAAAGCACTCTGAATGACAGTGGATTTTGCTTCTCTGAACTGGAGAGTGAGAGCTTGAATTCCAGCAAGTTGTCCTCAGGCATCAACAAAAGCCCTCAAACCCCTGAAACTACCAAAGCATCTCAGATAAAAAGTGCTTTTTGTGTCACTGATCAGCCCGTAAAAATAAAATTCAGTAATTCTCGCGATATGCCTGTGATAGAAACCATACATTCTAGTCTTCCTAGAAAAACAAAAACTACCTCGTCTCCAATCCACAATAATACTGTCCTCAGCTATAAAGAACTGCAGAATCCGCATGCTATATTTGAAGATCCCTGGTTGTTGCGTGCCGATTATCAGTCAGAAGCAAAACCTTCAGACTCACTGCTGTCTCCGAAATCTCACACATTTGGTACTGAGAAGCAGCCAGGAAAACCTTCCCAGTGTTTTGGTGCAGCATCCAAGCCAACAAAGTCACAGACTATGCTTGCCTGTTCTCAGAGAGTTGTGGATGGTTGTGAAATGGCCTGCAAATCCTCCAGTGGAGCTGCAAAGAAGTCAGAAGTTGCAATGAAGATGCCACAGCTGAAGAGGGGAGCCACTACATTGGGAGTGATGCCAGTGTCACATGCTAACAGTACTTTGCCAGAGGCTGTGACCCGGGGCAATTCAGATGCTCCCTTGGCCACTGGCAGCTTGAAATCATCACTGGGAAGGAAGAGCACACCGCAGAAGTCAACCATGTTGCCCAGACCAAGTGGACCAACACCCCCAACACCTCCTGTACGCAAGTCAAGCCTGGAACAGAAACCTGTTGGGCTGGGTAATGGGGGAAAAGCCTCTGGCCTGGACTTTGCTAGAACTGCCACACCAAAGGTTGAAGATGAAGCAGATTTGCGGTTGAAAGCTGGGTCTTACTTCAGTGAAAGTGCCAACAGCAAAATGAACCTGAGGGGTGACCACTCTTTGCCCAAGATGACGTCCAGTTTAAAGACAAAGGCATCAAAGAATGAAGCCATGCACCGTTACGGGAGCCACATGTCCCTGGAGAGGTGTGATAGCCTGACATCGGTTGGATCCAAAGCAAGTGTGACGAGGGAGAGTGGGACCATCAGCAACAACCGGGCAGGGCGCTCTGTCCCCAGGCTGGGTGTCCCCCCTATTGCCTCTGGTTTGGGTTTACCACCAGCCTTCAACACTTCCGTGCCTGGTAAAAACAACCAGGCAAAACCCACAGCTAACCAGAAGATTCAAACAAATGGGAATAAAACTCGGGGCCTCTCCACCAGTGGGTCAAAGTCTCTTAGTTCCTCTGTGAAGTCTCTGGCACAACCTGCAGGGAAGGGCTCTGGCGTAGCCCCCAGCGGGAAGGTGGCCCCTCGCTCCGTGCAGTCTGTTAGCAGCAAACCTGGCCGAGGGACCATCATGGGGACCAAACAGGCCATGAGAGCAGCCAACAGCCGTGTGAATGAGCTGGTGTCAGGTGGCTCTGTCAAGGTGGGACATTTCCGAGGTTCCACTGATTCCGACAGCGGCAATGACAGTGGCATTAACCTCAGCGATGAGAAGTCACAGATCCCAGTGCTGCCATCTCCATACAGCAAGATAACGGCTCCCCGTCGGCCTCAGCGGTACAGCAGTGGGCATGGCAGTGACAACAGCAGTGTCCTGAGTGGAGAGTTGCCACCAGCAATGGGGAGGACAGCTCTGTTTTACCACAGTGGGGGCAGCAGTGGCTATGAGAGCATGATTCGAGACAGTGAGGCCACAGGCAGTGCCTCATCAGCACATGACTCCATGAGTGAAAGCGGAATGTCATCACCGGGACGGATGAGGAGCCTCAAGTCCCCAAAAAAACGGTCAACAGGTAATAAATGAAGGGGAAGATGAATGTGTGTCCACTGGCACTCCAGTGTATCCCCAAGGATGCAGACTTTGTGTAGTGTGTCTGACAGAAAGGGAATGGAGATCTGGGGAAACACAAAGTGGGGAGGTGGACTGTCTGCAGGCATTTGTGTTTGCATATGTAATGCAGTGACAGCAGATACTTGTCATTTATTTCACTTCAAAGCTGCAGGTGTGACACAGGTGTTGCAGCAGAAAGGGCAGGAGAGGCATCAGGTGCCCCAGGGCACCAGCAGCCTCCCTGCAAGGGAGGAGGCAGAAAATGGTCACCAGCAGATGAGGAGACATTCCTTCCACCCTCAGCGGGGTTGGCAGCAAGCACAGCACCAGGGCAGCCCAAAAATAGGAACCTTATGGGTGGGTTGGGAAAGGTGAGGGTGCTGGCTGAGCTTGATGTGTTTTTGTGAGGATCAGGTGTCAGGGAAGACCAGTGAGAGAAAAGCACTGGGGAGAGGAGGAATTCTGCTGCCAAGCTTCTGTGAGAGAATTCCAATGAGATAGGCTGGGACTGCAGTTTGGAAACAAGGGGATAGGCCTGGAGCTGACAAGACTGTGATTTAATGAGGAATGCTGAATGTGCATTAGATTACCCAAAGGTGAGGCTTAGGGGCAGAGCAGTAAGGTGTGTATGACCCTTATACTAATGTTACTGGCTAAGTTAAAAATTATTGTATTGGACTATTGTAATAGTGGTTTGTTTTGTTGGTTTTTTGCTGTTTTTTTTTTTTTTAATGATGAAATTTCAGAGTGTAACTGTGTATACTATAAGTCATAGGAAACCAAATGGGGGAGTCATTCAGAAGGTGTGGCTCTGGCTTGTGTACTGTGTCAAGGCAGACATTTCCTACCATGCCATGCAAAGGTGGGCTTACAGGAGCCAGGTCTCTGTTCCTGCCCTCCAGAACCTCTCCTAATGGGTTTTGCAATTGGTGCTCCTTAAGTGCTTCCAGTTGTAGCCAGCATCAAAATCAAGCTCATATGACAGCTATTACAGTATTAATTTTTACTAATCTAAGTTCAAGTTGTACTATAGTATCATAAGGAATCACTGACAATCAATGCCATGTAGCTAACCACCAGCAGCCTCATTCAGCAACCTAAGCGTAGACCATTGGAAATATAGTAGGAGCTAATATTAGCAATGCACTGAATCTGAGCTTTTGGTTGGAAAGGGGTAATCATTGCAATACCTGTAGACACCCATTACGCTCAATTCTGGTAGTAAAACCAAATGAGTTAAATTGATATAGATCTCATGGTGCTTTCTGGTCAGAGCAACTGGGTTGCTTCAGTAAATGATCAATCATTTTGGAAACTCAGTGAAACATTTGCTGGACTTCTTTTTCCATACCATAACAACCTTTTAAACCTTTCCTACAAATCAATATTAACAGCTGTCCAAGTTGCACACATATTGAGAAGGCAATAGCTACTGATGGATTTGTATTTGGTTTTGCCCTAGGAAATGCTTGTAAGGATTTTAAAAATGACAAACTATTTATTTTTCTAATTGAAATTTCTCTATATCAGTAAATTATGTATTACTTTCTTTGGAGTGCTATAGACTTTGAAACATTAAATAATGTGTTTTATACATGAAATGAGGTTTCCTAGGAAGTTCATGAACTATTTCTTGAAATAAATATTTGGTGAAGATCCATTATTGGCCTAAAATATATTGTAATCTTTGCAAAGTGTTAGAGATTCTTGGAATGGCTTATGTTGCTCCAAACTGTGTTGTAAATATGCAGACTCTGGATTTAAGGACAAATCCAACTCCCATATATGTGACTGAAAATGCTGTCCCTTTAACTTCATCCTTGAAGAAATGACGTTTGCCTTTGTAGGTATAGTAGGATATGAAATTTATCTGCTTAGTATACATATTTGACTACATCTGTTCTGCTACCATCTTCAGAGGGACCCTGATGTCACCAAAGTGGTTGCAGATCAGAGTTATGGTGGATGATTTCAGCAGGCAAGACTATAGGGACGATTCAGGCTAAATGAATTGGGGTTTTCAGAATGATGAACAGAAGTTGTAGACGTAGAATCAAGTCTTCTCTTTCTAAAACGTTTTCATTGTGATTATTCTTGTTACACAGAAATTAGCAAGGATGCAATTCAGACTTAGAGATATTTTTCGTAAGAACATGTAAAGCAGGTAGCTCTTCAGGTTTTAATGGAGATTTGTTGCTTTGAGGATACCTGCTAGGATTTTTTCTCCTTTTTATGTTGAAGTTTGTGACAGGGCTTACCTGACAGCCTCAACGTGCACTTAACTCTACTGTAGAGGTCTCAGCTTAGAAGGAATTTTGTCAGCATTGACCTCTAAGCAGCACTTTCTTGTCTGTTTGATGTTCTCCCTTTTGCAAGAACACCAGAAGAAATAAGACGCCTTACCTCTGAGTTGATTTCTATAAGAGGAGACACTAAATTTATTGTCACACGTCACCCAAAAGGTGCTTATACTTACTGCTACCATGTGCCATTTCAGCTTGTTTCTTGCAGCCTTCAGCTCTCCTAGGGTTGGGCTGCAGCCTTGTTAACATTGCCTGACCAGTTCTATGCGTGTTCTCATCCTTGATACCCATAGTGTAAAGGTCAGCCTTTTAGAGAATGAAGAGAGACTTAAAATTGCAAAAAATGCTAGACACCAAAGTGCCAGCTCCTGTATACAAAAGAACCAACATTTTTGAGGGATGTTAAGTCAGTCTCTGCTTCATGAAACATGAGCCCTTGTAGATGCATTGAGGTGGCAATATATTGTTAGTAAATCTGGGAGCCCTCCTGCTGAGGGATTTGTGAGATTTGTCATGCTTTGAGCTGCTGGTTGCTGTTGCAAATGGGTGATGATGTGCTTTGACATTGGAGATGGCTCAACTTGCAGTTTGGTTGGTTGCTGCCTTCTGAATGCCTCCCAATCCCATAAAGTCATTGAAAACTGATAGTATTTGGCACCTTAAAACACTGATAATAGCTCTGGAGTGAGCAAAGAGGTAATACAACCATCTTAGGTAGCCTTTCTTGGTGTGAAGTGGAGGAGCAGATTTCCAGATTTGCCTGCCATTATTTGTATTGTTTTTAAATTACTCACAATCTCATTGCCATTGCAAGGTAATGAATACCATTGTAGTCCACCAAAGAAAAGTTAATCTGGACAAAATATTTGTTGCAAGGAGAGAATAAAGAAATGATGCTCAGACATCTGCTTTTAGGAGAGGAACTGCTGTTACTGCCATCCGTGAACCAAGTGAAACAGTTTTCCAAGGCAGTAATTCAATTAACAGCCTGAAGGTATTTTACTAGAAGAAAAAGATCAAGAGAAGTATCCTGAGACCCTAGATCTCTCTTTAATTCACTGTAGTACATTCTGCAGTTTGTTGGTCTTTACGAGTCTGAGGAATGCTTGTCTTATGTATTTTAGGTCTCCAGCGCCGCAGACTGATTCCTGCTCCCCTGCCGGATGCTGCCTCCCTAGGAAGAAAACCCAGTGTCACTGGCCAATGGGTTGATCTACCACCTTTACCAGGCACTTTAAAAGAGCCATTTGAAATTAAAGTTTATGAGATTGATGATGTGGAACGATTACAGCGACACAGACAGGAGGAAACTGAGGTCAGCACATATTTTACAACAACTGTAGACAACTTAAATTACAGTATACAGGGAGTATCCTTGCTTGAATGCTAGAATGGTGTTCAGGAAATTGATTGCAATTAAAGTGCTATAATTATTAATTTTACAATTCATATGTTGGGGTACCCTTAACAGAAAATGAAAATGATTGCTGTCTAAAATTAATTGTGTCTAACATGACTGATGGTGTAAGTGGAAGTTACCAATGAATACATTATGAGAAGATTTTATAATCTCAGCCTGGATGATGAAACCTTACAGACTCCCTCAACGATAGGGTCATTAACTCTTTATGTAAATGACAGGATTCTATTAAATCAGGGATACACTGAGTTTAATTTACTTGTAATTGGAAAACACTTCAGCTAATTCTATTTTCGAGACTACGATTCAATATTCTTCTGATGCATTTTTCCTATTTCTTTCATAATAGCCTTTCCAGGATGTTGAGAAGGTAGGAATGCTTTTAAGAAAATCAGTATTCATGTGTTTTAGGATTAAATATAACTTAACATTATTATTAGACTGTGTTTATCATCTGCACTGCTGGAAGAACAATTCTTCTGCAAAACCCAGTAATTTCACATTGTATTAAGAAACGTTTGCTAATCCAGAGAAGTGCAACAAATGCTCAAGTGATGTGGCGTGCTGTTTCTTTAGATTAGAATCCATTAATGTAAACTTCAAATAATAAAAAAAACCAAACACCTAAACACACCAACCCCACAGACAAACAAAACAACCCACCTGCTAACTCTTACAAGTAATGAGCTGGGAGCAATTTGTGTCAGACAGTTGGAGGTCATCTTATAACAGGAAAATTCATAAAATGGCCTTTCTGTGTCTTAAAAGGGTCTAATGTATTTCCATACCAAGCTGAAGATACTAGAAAGGCGCCAGCAGCGTATCAGAGAAGTAAAAGCAAAGCATGAAGTTTTGAAGGAAGAGCTGGAAGAAACAAAGTGCAGGTTGATGATGGATCCGAATAAATGGAAAGAGGACTGTAAGTATTTAGCAAGAACAGGAGTATTATCGTCATGTGACAAACTTTCAGCATGTGAGCAGTCCCACTGGAAAGTTAAGCACTTGCTAAGATGTTGTGCTGAACTGAGCCATAAAATATGCTGTAGCTCCATTTGTGTTTCTCTGATGGAGAATTTGTTCAGTGCTGCGTGCTACTGGAAATGAACAACCCCCCCTCCAAACCAACCAGAAAAGAATATCAAAACAATGCAAATACTCACTGTGATCCTTATTAAATATTTGTATAACCTTTTATTGTCCTTCTATCATAGAGTTACAGAATCATATAATGGGTTTGGTTTGGAAAGGACATTAAAGATCATCTAGTTTCAACCCACCTTGTCATGGGCTGGGACAGCTCCTACTTGACCAAGCTCCTACTTGACCCCATCCAAATGACTTTGAACGCTTTTAGGATTGGCAGTTCCACAACTTCTCTGGGCAACCTGTTTCAGTACCTCACCACTCTCATGATGAAGAATTTCATCCTAATGTCTACCCTAAATCTAGCTTCTTTGAGTTTGAAGCCAGTACCCCACATCCTGTCACCACAGGCCTTTGTAAAAGGTCCCTCTCCAGCTACCCTTTAGGCCCCCTTTCCAAAGAAGGAAATAGCTGTTTCCATATCCCTGTTACAACTGGGAAACTGAGGTATAAGATTTGTTCACAGACTGAGTGCTTATTAAATGGAGCATCAAGGCAGAGTTTGCTGTCTAATGAAAAAAAAGTGAAAATAAAATCTTGTTTCAAGGGAAATAAAATTGTACTCTATATTGTTTGCACCCCTTGTGATAGAAAAATGTTTTGCTATGAGATGTTTCTCTTACAAATTTTTTTGTCTGACAGTTGAAGTCGATCCTGATCTCGATAAGGAGTCACAGGAGTACCTGGAGGCACTGGAACAAGTGACAGAGGAACTGGAGCAGTGTGTTAATCTGTGCAAGTCACATATCATGATAGTGACGTGTTTTGATATTGGAGTAACAGATGCACAAGATGGAGTAAGGGAAGTGGAGGTCTGAAGAGAGGTTTTTCAAGGGACTGAAGGAAGTGAAGCTGGTCCGTCTGATATGAAGAAGCAAAGAGTTAAAGTAGCTGGGAAGTGAAGGAGGAAAGGTGAAGACTAAAAAGCAACAATGAATGTTGTAAGAGAAAGAAACAGCTGAGGGATGGAATGTTCATAAATCATTTGGTGCCTCAATGTGACCTGAACTGTACAAGATAAAAGTAGGATCAAGTGTTGCTTCTGCCAGATGGAAGCAAAGGGAAGCAAAGAAATTTAGTACAAACCAAGATGTTAATTAACAAACAAACAAACGTACAATGGAAGTGCCTTTAAAGTTGATTTGATTTTAATTTTTTTTTTAATTTGGTGCTAGAATTAAAGCCAGCAAACCTAAGCAGACCACAAAAATCTATTCCTATGAAATATTTTATACTGTATAGTGTATTTATGACTATATGTAAAAAAACCCCAACATTGTAGCAAAAGCAATAAGTAAATTATGTTTTCATACCTGAACTTGCCTTCTTGTTTCACAGAAAAGCTGTTTTATGTAGCAGAATTAAAATTGTATTATAATTGTTTTCTTGGTTAGGGTTCAAGATATTTTTATGAACATTTATCTATTGAAAAGGTGTATTATGGCATTTTGAGGTGATTGTTTTACCTTCAGGTTTTGTATTATTACTTTTTCAGATCAAAAGAAATGTTTGTTTTCCATTTTATATATACATATATAGATATATATTAACTGCTTACCTACTTCCTTGGTTACTAACCTCAATTATCACAGACCTGGACTTTTTGGAGTTGTAAACTTAGTATGAGGAAGTCTACAAAGGGCATTGTGGTTTGTTTTGGTTTTCTTTTTTCCTCTCTGATTGCAGGAATTGAGAATTATGTTTATTACCAAAACCATAAAACAAGCAAAAAAAAAAGGAGCAAAAACTTTTTGTAAATGTTAAGTTAGGTCCATATTTTTATATAGTTTTGACTATAAATATAGCGTTTGCATTTTGAACTTTTAAGACAAATAGTATATCTTTTTACAGTTTTTCTAAGGAAGGCAAACCCTCAGGATCAAGTTTATACATGCTGCATGAGATTTGTGCTTTTTTGAAGGAGGCCACTTAAGTGTGGAAACTATTGATAAATTGTTGCCAAACAAATACTTTTGAAAAGGTTTAATAGTGTATGTAATACCACATTTCATAACGAATCATATTTTCTAATCATCTTCCTTTTTATGGTTTTTTCAAATCCTTTGTACAAATATGTATTATAACAGCTTGCTTCAGTTTTTATCTGTGAATAAAAGATACATCTATTGTTATGATTGCTTCTTGCTACATGTGTGATTTAACATTCAGAAGAGAGAGGATGGCCTGTGGTACATTCTATTAGATGTGATGTTATATTATATTATCACCTTGCCCAAGAGAGATAACTGGAACCAAAATTTTGACATTAGTCATCATAAACCAATCGGGAAAGAGAGACAAAACACCAAAGGGTAACATAAATAGCAATGATAATAATTAAATCCTCTTGGCATTTTGTAGTTTACAGAACAAAGACCTGTGGCTCACATACTTGTTCTCCCTGATGAGACAAAGCAATTAAAAATGGGTTTAAAAGCACAAGAAAACATTAGGAACTGAAATCACACTCTACACCCCATTGGTCCATCATAACAAATGACTGAAGGCATTTCTCTCTTGCTGCATTTGCTCTCTGGTTAGACAGTAGCTGTATTAGGTCCCACTGATGGTGGTTGGAGTAACTTCAGGCAGATTTAGTGTAAAGCTGGTGCTTCTAATGACACCATCTCGAGTATTTTCCAGCTATTTGGCCAAGTGGTCTGTAATGTGTGAAATTTTCCCATCCCTCTTTTTCTCTCCTTACATAACCCTGATAGCATGGCATCCAAACACTACATTCTCTTTGCCCTCACAAGAGGCATATGAGAGGGTGTTAAATGCTTTCCTTCTCATTCAGCAGCTAGTAGAAGTGGAAGAGTGAGAGCAAGAGTTTCATGCTTTATTATGTGACTTTGCACGTGTTACAAAGAATGCCTTGCTATTACCCACCTCTCTCTGATTTATCCCTGGGAAAGGGTGCACCATATTTCATACTGAAATTTGGCACTGGGTTAGGTTGTATGCAGGGGAATGTGGCATCTAGAATTTCTGGAGGATCCCCTTGCTGATATCCTTGCCAGATAAATTTACTGTTGTAAATTTCTGCAGTATTTATGTATGTATGTATGTATGTGTGTGTGTGTGTGTATGTATGTGTCTCAGTTCTTCCAGAGATGGAATCAAACCATGTAGTGATTCAATATGTTGTGGGATTTTTTTCAGAGCAGGGATCAGATAAATATATTAAAAAAAAAGGCAGCAGCATCCTGAGAGACAAGTATTTCTTAGCAAAGGGGGAAACTTCCAAAGAAGAGACCCAAAGGAGCATATATTAATGGGGAGCTCTGCACTGTGGTGCTAAGATTTGTTCTGGTAACATTATACAGTCCTCAGGAGATGCAGATCTTAATGGTGATGCAGCCAGATGAACTGACCTGTGGTATCCTCTGAGCCCTGGGCACAGTAAGGCTGATCTCACAGTCTTTTCAAGGTAGCCTGTAAACCCTTTTGTATGCACACATGAGATTTTGCTACTTTTGTCAGTCACTTCATCCTCTCCTTGGAGGACTTCCTTGTTTCTCTGCCACTTTAGCAATATTGTACTCCTCTGAAATAAAAAAATCCAGCTAGTAATCATCCATCCAGCTTTTATAAACCTGATAATTTGTTTCAATATTCTACTATACAGTGTTTGCCTGTGCTGTTTGATACTTACCTTCTAACTATGGTTGTATTTGGCACAAAGTAGGAAAAGAGCCATTTCAGGGCTGCTTAGTTACACATCAATATGGCAATAGCATGCATATTAAATGCATTTTGCCTCTGGGTTGGAGACACAAAAAAAGCCTGAGATGCAAAATGAGGTGAGGTACTGATAGATGAAATAGCAGACTATTCCCTATGCAAATACTGTTCTTTATTGATAGTTGTGATTAGTGAATTATTTTTCATCTTTCAGAGATTGTAATATTCCTTTTTTCTGTTTTGGTGTAGGTTGTTTGTTTTTCTCTTTTTCCTTTTCCTTTTTCCTTTTCCTTTTCCTTTTCCTTTTCCTTTTCCTTTTCCTTTTCCTTTTCCTTTTCCTTTTCCTTTTCCTTTTCCTTTTCCTTTTCCTTTTCCTTTTCCTTTTCCTTTTCCTTTTCCTTTTCCTTTTCCTTTTCCTTTTCCTTTTCCTTTTCCTTTTCCTTTTCTTTTTTCTTGGTGTTGTATGGTTACTTTAGCAGTTCTGTCCAGTTAAAATTATACAGGTATATGCTAAGGTAATGATTCATGCCTGTTTTGTAAAAGGCTCAGTTATATAAGATTAGAAAATTATAATTGCAAAATTAAGATGGATGCTTTGTTTCATTAATTTTCAGTGGGGATTTAATGACTTAAAATAGCCATTACATTGCACACTTAAATATGATATCAAATAAAACCTTGGAACACCTCTGGTGCTGGGGAACTGCCTGAGTTACTTTTGGCAAGGCAAATTCAGACTAGAATTCTCTCTCCTTTGTTTGCAGATCTTCCTATGAAATCCTTCACCTCTTCCCTGCTAGGGCAACACTTTCTAGGTCCCTTTTAATGGCCCAGTTTACCAAGCAGATCACATCATGCATATTTCCCAGCATCTGGGAATATGTATTGACAGCTGCTGTTTTTTTTAATCAGTGCAATGGCGACTCTAAATAAAGCCTGAAGATTAGATTTCAGAAAGTGGGACGTAAATTCCCTTTTCCTCAAAACCCACTTCTCACCACATTTCACTAACCAAAGGCCAGCATATGAGAGGCAGGGAAGGGAGAGGTCTCCACAGTTTCAGTCACATGGTCAGGCTCCTTTCAGGAAGACATGAAGCGTGGTCTGGAGCAGAAATCAAGTGAGAATGCAGGACTCTAATCTGGTGACTAGGGACTCAGGAAAGTGAGGAGAACCTTTTATTCTGAACATAGTCTCCAAGCTTACTTTTGTATTTTCCCATCCAAAAGGCACCATCTAATATATAAAATTACTGATGGAAGGTGGAATTTCAACTCCGAATGGGTATAATGGATAGATAAATTGGAGGAGTCAGTAGCCACTCATGTAAGCTGTGCTTTTGCTGACCAAGACTAAGTGGTGTACATCTGTGGAGACATTGCTACACTGCTAGAAGTGTTTGGAAATGTGGTTATTGAACACATAGATTCCCTATAGAGAAATCAGATAGTGTATGCACAAAAACTCATTTAATGTATGTGTAAAACTTTTTTTTTTTTTTTACAGTGCTTCTGGTCTAATCGGTTCCAGGACACTCCAAATGCAGTATTAAAATATCATTACTAAAAGAGAATGCAATAGAAATACGAGATTATTTGTTCTTTTCTCAGCATGCAGAAAGTGTTTCATTTATTTCTATTTCAAGGTAGCCGTGTATTCTGTTTCTAGTTATAAAGCCATGTTTTCCAGTCACTTGAATTTTATTTTTAAAGTTATGTGTGGAACATAACTCCACAGGCAGCTGTTCTATGTTGTGGCTCTAGGCAGGGTTTAAGGCAAAAATGTTAGCCATAAGATGATCTCTGTATCACATATCCAAGCGGGCAGAACTGGACACAAATAAGAAGCAGTGCCATATTTGGGCCCCAATTCACCAGAGTACTTAGGCACCTGTTTAAGCAAGCAAGTAAATCTGGTTTGTATCCAGCAAAACACTCTGACTTTGGCTTATATCCCATTGACTTGGATATTTTTTTTGCTCCAGGGTTTCAAATGGTGTAAATTGCTTCAGCAGTGGTTCAGTGGAGCTGTGTTGACTTTCACCAGATGAAGATCTTACTGAAAATATTTTTACTTACGAGTGGTATTTGGGAGAAAGAAAAGAATAGTTCTGTTGATGAGCAACAATATCATAAGTGCAAATTGGAAGGTAGAAAATGCTTCTCAGACTGCTGCTGCTGTATGTAACATCTCATGGCTTCATGCTGAATTTGAGTTGCAGAAAATCTGTGTGTAGAGTACATATAATAAGACATAACTCTTGACAGTGTAGATGTTCAGAGAGATTGATTATCAGACCTGGGGGTGAGCTGCCTGATGATAGGGTGTGTTTGGCACGATGGCTTTCGTTTAGTTGATTTGTCTTCCAAGTAGACAGCTCAGGTTCTGGTGTGAGCCTGTACAACTTCATTCTTCAAAGGTTTTGTTTCATTTATTTCTTTAATGTAAACATTTATGTGGGAGCTTCCTGTCAGGACTCACAAAGGACGTACTGCTCTGCCTGATCTCCCTGGGGTGGCTGAAAGAGCTTGTCCTGATATCTGACAGTATTCGTTTTGGAGTTTTGCTCTTGAATTCAGTGACAGAAGAACCTGGTCTTACAACAATAGCACATGAGTAGAAGGAGCAAAGCCTTCAGTCCCAGCATCATGAGAAAGCAGGTTCATAACCTCCTTGTTATCAGGCTTTTCTATTTGAGGTTGTTAGATTGTTTTAGATTCTGCCCTTCGGAGTGTCAGGGACCTAATCAGGGCTGAGAGCTCCTGGCACAACTCACGTGACTGTATTGAAAGCACATTTTAATTGATCTGACCTTGTATGGGAAATACCTTTGGAGTCCTAATGTGCTGCTCTCTGGGAGGCGGGCGCAGTGCTGCAGGGCACAGGCAGTAGAGAAATAAGCAGTCATTTTAGAGTTTGGTCTTTGACTGGAAAACCTGACTTTTAAATATTGGCTCATTGAGACCTTTCCTTGCATCTGTAACAATGACCTTCAATTTGTCAGCACCTGGCACAGATATACTGACAAATGCTGCTTGTTTTGAAGGGTGCCACTCATTTTGTTGTACATTACCATTTAAATGACTTACATTTGTACCTAAAGGCTTCGGGCTCATGGGGCTAAGTGCTGTACAAACCCATTTTTTTTTGCCTAAATAGGGTATGAGGAGGAAGGACAAAGTGGACTACTGTGTTTTACTCCAAATTGAGCATGTAACAGTTCTTAAAATATGCCTGTCATGATCAAAACCTTCAACCACAGCACTTGAAACCCTGCAGACAGGTTCCAATGTGGTACCATTTTCAAACTGCTCTGTTTTCAAAGTGAAGATATGTTATTTACCTGTATGACAGGAAATGAGGCAAAGGAAAGCTTTTCCCTTAGATTTTGGGGAAAAAAAACAGAGAAAGAAAATGTAATAATGTATACAAATAAGAGAAGGAAGGACACGCCAGTGCCTGGACTGTGTATTGCCTTGCAAAGCTGTGCATTCTGGGCAGGCACAAAGGGGTGGAGAAGGCTGAAGGCAGCCATGTGCTGCTCCCCCTCCCATTTATATCCTTGGTCATATTTCTGCTCAGTCTTCTATTAAGCAAACAATATTCAAATCACCTATGTATAGCATCAATGTAGCAATGTTACAAAGCGTTTTTGTAAAGACAAAAAGATCCCTTTTCAGGTGTGTAAATTGTAAACACAGGTTTGAAAGTTTCATAAAATTTACTCCTCTGTGATGCTATGGTATGGAGGTGATATCTGAGTCATTGATGTTATAAGATCAATTAATACAGTAGATATGTTGGGAATACAGCCAGGAATTTTGGCTCCATATGCATCAGGCATACAGCTGTGCAATCTTTCTCTTCCAAGGTCTTTCCCTATTGGCAATGTTAATAACCAGGCTGGAAATGAGCACAACAATTTGATAATACCATATGTAAACTAACTTGGAACCTTTGGAAATGGTAGCACCATTTCTACCTTTCCTTCTTTGGCAAAAGCCTCTTTCTACCTCTTGCATACAAGCAGATAGCTGATATTTTTCCAGCTGATGGTAACTGAGAAAATGTAGCACTGCTCCCAGTAGTTTAGGACCCATGCAAGTTGTTGCATGCATTTCAAGAGGCTTCCACTGTGTTGCTATTTACACAGAGATCTGATCCTTTGCAAGGGGTGATTTAACTGTAACCTCCCATAGCAACAAACTGCACAGGCAGTAGTTCTATTTGTGTGTAAGTTTGAGATATGGTAGTAGTTCAATAAAGCCAGCATGGCTTTATGTTTACAAATGTGTTGCATCAGCCTTGCCTTTTTTGTGCTATCATCTTATCAGAATGATAGACTGATGTGTTTTGCCAGCCTCCAGTGCATTGGCACATATGCTTCCAAGGGAACTAGTGCTACTTTTCGTTTCTGGAGTCCCCAGGTGTAGGCTGGGGGAGAGGGTCGGTTCATGATTGAAAAGCTCCACTGGTTGACGGAAGTACATGTGGCAAACAGACTATAATTCAAGCTCTTTTGCTAGTTCCCAGTCTTTGGAAAGTGCCAGGTATAGTTTTAGCAATGTCACAGGTGTCAGTGCTAGCATGGCAGGACCCTGTGGGTGTCCTGAAACCTCTCCAGCTTTTGTCCTTATTGCACTGCAGTTGGTGTTTCTTGTACCTTAAGTTTTAAACCACTTAACATAAAGATGGGGGTTTTGTTAGCATTTACATGCATCAGATGACAATCACTCCCATTGCCCAGAGGGTTGTAAGCCTGATGAGGAAATAAGAGATTTCACTGTGCGTGTGGAACAAGGAGCTGAAAAGGCTGTAGTCTTCCAGCATGCAGGAAGGGGAGTGGTGACTATGTGGAAGGTCTCAGCTTTGTACTGTAGCCAGTTTAGTGATGACTTGGCAGCTCTAGCAGTGTACTGGTGACTCATCACACCTAGAAATTGAACAAGAGTTGGAGATTTGCTCTGTATAAACACAAATTGCTCTTTCTATATGCTTTATGTTGATTTTTGCCTGAAGTTGCATGATGAACCAAGGGCAGTGTTAAGATATTTCGTACCTTAGCAAACAGTTTTTTTTTTTTTTTTGACTCATTTTGTCCAAACTTGAAATTGTCCAGAGGCCTTTGAAAAGAAGCATGGCTTGCTTTTTATATTGGGTGTTTCAGACATGTTCTGACTGCATCATAAAATGACAATAAGAAAACTGCAGAACTACAACAAAAGAGACCTCGAGGCTATTAGTAAGTATCTCTGAGTTTATTGTTCTCCCAGTACCATTTCCCTACACTCCAGTAACAGATTATATTAATGCAAGAGAGCTTTGGCCCTTGGTTTGCACTTCAGGCTGGGGATGGTATCTGTCAGGAACAGCAGAGAATCATGATTTCTTATGGACTTATAACACCTCCCGTCTATCCCCTCCCACTAAAGTCGAGCTCCTGACATTCCCAGTGACAATCCCAGCAGACAAAAGGCAGCATGTAGTGCAGCTAGTGCACAGCAATTGCTGCCACGGGGATTGCATGATGCCTGACTTACATCTGCCCTTCTCTTGGTGGAGGAGTTAATTTCCTCCTCTATCTTGCTGCCAGTTTTCATGAAACCCTGTGAGAATGTAATTATCACTGAGATTCCTGCCCTTGCCCAGATTTGTTTGATGTTGGCCAACCCTCCTCCCAGTTGCTGGGGATAAGGGGGTGAGTGGTGAGATGTACTGTAGCTGTAAGGGGAGTTCTTATGTACTGTATGAATCTAAATAATTTGCTTTCAGAGCTCAGCATGGTATTAAAACAAAAGTACACAACGAAGCATGACACTCCTGTGTGATTCAGTGACTTCTAGTCCTAAACCTGAGGTCATCTCCTGTAATGAGATATATCTGAGAAAGGGTTTTTCTTTTCTCAGTAAGTAACACCTTTCTCTGCTTCCAGGAATAAATTATAAGTAGTTTAGAAGAGAGGATATTGGTGCAGTGGGTCAATTTGTATTCAGCGATGTTAGAAAAGCTGAAAATGACTGTCCGGAATTTGCTTATGAGGATTTCTTACAGTTCCAGATTCTGGTTACAGATTACATCAGTACAGCTTTATCTGAAAGTACACTCAGGTAAATTCAGTGTGTTTAAACTTGTATCAGTATTGCTGAAAGGAGGATTTGGTCCTTAGGCCTTAATTTGGGAAAGCATCTGTGTTTAGAAAGTGTGCTTACACACTGGCTTAGCTCACTGCCATGCTTCAGAAAGCCATTTTCTAATTTACAGCCTTCGTGTGCATTATTGAATGGCAGTGAATTAACTGGAGGTGAAAACAATTCCAGCACATTTCTTCAGCTGTTGGCAATACATGTAACTCCATTGTCTTTAATAAGGAGTGCTAATTTTACACCTGTTAAGGACTTGATAAAGAGCAGTGCTGGCAGTGCTGTGCCTTATAGGGTAGATAATGAGCCATTTTGTGTCCTGGCTTTTTCACTTGCTTGTGCTGCTGGAGCATTATGAGAGTGAGATTGTGGATTTTGTTTGCTGATGGGCTTTCTATGTTATTATTCTGCCTCTCCCATGCTGCTAGCTGCCATATGGATGACTCTTGCAAAGTGAGGCGTCTGTTTCTGAATGTAAGTAGCTGAGACTAATCGGACTAATTTGAATCTTTCTGCAAAAGGCCTAACTAATCAACCTAATATATTGGGAGGGGGAGGGGAAATTGTTTATTTGTTGCTCTTTACAGTAAGAAAGTTGATGAGTCTTTTAATCACTTTATACGGTAATAGCAAAAGTTGGTGTAGAATTTTGTTTACAAAATACGCCTGTTCTCATTTGTTGCTACTTCAAAGCTTGCACTGTGCTTAAAGAGAGAAGAAACTGCTGATGGGTGTATTTCCTACCAGAGTTCTCTTATTCTTGTAGTAGTGCAAAACGTTCTGTTAGTTTGAAATACAACTTAGCCTGAAGTGGATGTGATTTTTTCCCATGGAGGTTGTCAGTCTGAACCAAAGCATTTAGTCTGAGAAAAGCTTTTCTTTTAAGTATTTTCTCATGTTATTAAGGCATGCCAAAATACTTCATTTTCAGGGCTGCATACTGTGCTGTGAAGAAAAATCATTAGTATATGTATTTAGGTGCACAGTGCCTTGGTATGCTTTGCAAACATTGAAGCATACTGTTAAAAGACTGTTACTGAGGGTAAACTGAGGAAAAGGAAATGCACATAAGTCAGTTAAGTTAGCAGGCTTTGCTCCTTGTTCTTCACTTTGAATGTTGGAAAATACAACACATCCCAGAGCTACCAGTCTAATACTGCCTGGACCTGCCCAAACATCTTGAATCAAATGCAGAAATGTGCTTCTGAAAAAAAAAAGATACTCGTCATTGTAAAGGGAACAAATCTGAATTCTGCTAAACTTGTCTCAGGTAGGAATTCACTAACATTTGTTCAGTTGGATATTGTCACATTCCTGGAGAAAGCTGATGTGGACTAAATGATTCATTTTATTAGAACCACAGACACACATTCAGGCAGAAAGCTGTGGTAGGAAAAAAAAATGACATTGCTTTGCTTTGTGAACTTGTTAAAATAAGGTGTTTTATTTGCTGCTATTGAAAGCTGGAACAAGTCTTCCTTATATAAGTTTCAGATACACCCTGACATTTCATGCAGGCCTCGACCCTGGGCAGATTATTAACCCTTGCGTGAAGTTACTTTTGACTTCAGTCTACCATGTAGTGAAAGTTATTCATATACCTAGGCCTTTATCTTAATTATCATTTGCCTACTGTATTAGGGAATGGTTTACTGTGCCAAGGGCAAAAAAACCCTCTGCAATTCTATTCTGTATGTACTGATGGGGCCAGACCTGCTTCTTAAAAGTACAGAGAATAGCCCTCCTTCTGTTGCCCTTGTGATGGTAACATACAAAGAGAGGAAACTTTGGGGTTGAAAACAGTAATTAAATAATGTCTGTTGTTTCTTAAGGCTGTAGTGAAAAATAACCAAGGGAAAAGTCAAGAGTAAGCCAGTGAGAGTTAACTTACAAAAATCTGGCATTATAACTAAGTGAGAAACACATGGCAATTTCCAGCTTACTTTTTTTTCACTTAGTTAATATTTTTCAGAGTGTCTGCATGTGCAGTACTGATCAGTAATAAGATCTGGTCTACCTAATTCCTTCACCAGGTAAATAAAACATTCTCCAAATAAGCATAGATTGTCATCTTGACTTTATCTGTCCTTTCCCCTACTCCCTTTTAGAAAGGCAGCACTTTAAGGTTTATAGGATTTATTGGGGATGTTTCATAACTCCTAGAATGCATTGTAGCATAAATAATTTTACTAAATTATGTGCTTGAATACTTGCCATGGTTTAGTGGTGACCTATGAGTGCTAGGTTACTAGCTGTACTTGATGATCTTAAAAGTCCTTTTCAATGTAAATGATTCTATGGTCTAGTGACACTTGTTAAATGTAATGTCTTTAGCATTCTGCTACTGGAGCTGAAATAATAGGAACCTGCTTGGTCACTGGGCTGTTTGGTAAATTTGCAGTCCTCATGAGCTGAGAGGCCCAGAGGCACTTTTCTGGAAAACACAGGGCATAGGCAACTTGTTAATTTTTGATTTCTTTTGCATATGCATTGGCACCAAGGGAAGGAAACTTGTGAACGTGAAAGAAAGAAGGAGCGTTTAGGGAGACCAAGTTAAAAAGGCAGAGTTGTTTTTTATAGCAAAGTAACTGTCTGCTGCTGTTTGTTTCTCTGGTGGTTTGGTGGCAGGGCTTGGTGTGCATCTTTTAGTGCTGTCCAGGACAGTACCCTAGATTTTCCTGAGAAATAGTGAACTTGCACTAATAGCAACTAATGGGAGCATTATTTCTCTTCTTATTTGGTTGCAGTATCTTCTACCATGATTGATGTGGGGTTTTTTTTGTTTGTTTTGGTTTGTTTTTTATGGAGCATGCATACAAACAAGACTTAAATATGTGGGAAGACCCTTTCCATCCTCATACAGTTTGGTACTAACAACTTTCTTGCAGAGGAGGTGAGATCATTGTATTTTCCTCAACTTGGCAGTATGCAAGAGCATGAGGTAAGAAGCTTTTGTCACTCAATGAATTAGGATATACATTATGAAAGCCAGCTCTGACTAAACTTGCCATTTTCTATCTATCTTCTGGTGTGCAGCCACTTTCTGAAAAGTAACAGCTTTTGTGACACAGAAGTATAAGACTGTGTAGCAAAGACATGTAATATAGTTCTCATCCTGCTTCAATATTTGTTTAGTAATCTCTCAAGGCGCAATTGTGGTCTCTGACTGAAAAATGCCAAGGTTGGAATAATTTTGGTGTTTGGGAATAGAAGAAACTTCATACTTAAAATTCTTGTCCTGTTGGGGTTTTTCCAGTCTCTCTTAAAGTGGCTTAAGGTTGCTATGTGCATCTAAAAACAGATGACCTTAAACTTAACAATAAAGATAAGTTTTCATTTTGGCAAAAGCTCTTATTAATCTGGAAGCGCCTGAAGTGGCTTGCTCCCTACTCCAGGTTCAGGTCTCCTACGTGAATCAGACAAAACAGATTTGAAAGTAATATTTCACACCCTGCTCTAATAAGTCCCCTTTTGAGGATGCTCTAATCTGAGTATTACTTCATAAATCTAATACTGTCTGTAAAAGCTAAGGATCTTGGTTTTTTTTCTTGCGTCTGCTTTTGTTCACGTATCATACATTTAAATTCTGGAATTTAGGATGCTGCAAAACCTGTGCACCCTCATGGGGGTTTAAAACATACTGCAAAATGCATGCACTTTTGCCCATGTATGGTTTCCTTTGCTGGTTGAAGATGTTCTTTGTGCTACAAGTTCAAGTCTCTAAAGGTTAAGGAGTGCATGTGTACATAAAGCCACGACTGCTTAAAACAAGTGAATCCATAAAGCCAAATTTGTTAGTTCAGGTATTTGGGATCCTTCCCATTTACACAGACTCAATAGATTCTACAAACACAGATGCTGACAGATGAGTATTTGGTTAAGGGCTAAATAGAAATGAAGATGTCCTTCAGACAGTTTTAGACTCTCCTTATGTTGCAAAAGTTCTGGTGCTGAAAAGTTTTGAGAGCGGTTAGACTGACTAGAGAAGAACTGGGATTTGGGGACACTTAATTATGTCTTTTTCTTTGAACACAGACACTTCTTCAGATTCCCTTTATGGGAGAAATTCAGATTCTTAGGCTGTATCCTTAGCAGAGGTAAAGCAGCATGGCTTTATGGAAGTCAGACTGACACTGCCTCTACAGCATCTGTCTTTAAGCTTTAAGTCTTTTTCATCACTTTGCAGAGCAAAAGATGTGTGCTTTCCTCTAAAAGACATTGTGTTCTCTGTGGAGCTTCTGTGACGAGCAAAGAGAAATCTTTCAATTTAAATAACTACAATTTATGTTGATGGTAATATGCTGAATTCTATGACTGCTTCCATCTCTCAGAAGGATCTTAATACATCCTTGAGTTTTGGGACACTGTTTCATCTGGATATAGTAGATGGATGTAGATGTCATGGGGTCTTTAATTTCCGCTCCTTAGATTCGTTCTCCTTTCTGATTAATTTCTCTATGGGGTGTCTGCCTTTTACATCATGGCAAATGGAGTGCCAGGGGGAGGGAGATGTAATGTTTTATTAGCAGCCTCTGTTTAATGTAACAGTGCTAGTCCTGTGAACTAAATATGCTATCAAACGTAATTCCCCTGAGATGAGCAGACTTTCTGATACTGGGAGAGCTGTAGAAAAACATAGGCAGACTGTGGAGGAAAGCTCGAAAAGTCAAATCTTTTCTGGACCTTTTTTTTTCTTTTTGAAGCATGACTGAAATTTTGTTTTCTTCAAAAGAAAGAAAAATATTCCAATATATCAGCTGATCGAATGAAAGGGTTCACTCTAACGTGTGATATGAATTGTACTGCAGTAGCCCTGGGAACGTATCAAGGAAAGGCTGAAATCAACATGGAGTGCAAGGAGCTGATTTAGATGAGATTTGTCCTCATATTGAGCAGGTTTTTGAATAAGTCTGATCAAAACAACACTCCATTATGTCTCTTTCACATCTTTAATTCTGTATGAATGAGATCCTTATTGCTGCTTCTGTAAATTGCAGGTCACTGTTTCCCTCCAATTAGTGTGAGACAGGGTGGTGGCACTGGTGCTAAAGTGCACAGGAATAAATTCTTATTCTAGAGCTCTTCCCTAGGAGAGGTTAACTGAGTCCCATGAGCATTTACAAGTTTCCCCCCCCAAATCCTTCTTCTTTATTACTTGTGTTGGGATGCCTCAGTTGTGATGAAACAGAAGCTGCACAACCAAAGGATCATAGGCTACCTATATGGCACGGATAGGTGTGAGCAGTAGTGATGTGAAGTTACAGTGAACTAGTATAAGCTTACCCACATTCTTGGGGCTCCAAGACTGCCTTGGTGTGAAGTAATTTTATATTTTGAAATGAAAGTTGGAGTAAGTTGCCTCATGTAAAATGTATCTGCACTAAGGGATGGTCTGTGCCCTCCTAGAATTAACCTGTGCTTTAGATTGCACTGTTTAAGAATAAGCAGTTGGAAATATGGAGAAGAGTTTTTAGCTTTCTCTACTGCACAAGCAGTACATGCTTATGCTGTGAGATAGCTACTTTGAGAATTTTTGTTCTTACATAATGAGGCCCAGATCTTGCTCCTGTCTTAGTTCCACCCAGGGACAAACCTGGAGGTGTTTGGAAGCATGCCAGTCACAAAACAACAGGTATATGGGAAAAAGCGACTTCATATGTTCTAAGTGTCAATGTGGTGCTTAGCTATAAAGCACCCTTCTTTTTTATTAACATAAAGAATGCTTTGAATCTGCCACAGACTATTTAAGGAATCTGAGGGCAAGATCCTTAGCTTCTCAATCTCTGCTTCTGCAAGGTGTGGTACAGCAAAAGCATCTAACTGGAGTATTATGAAGCTTATGGTGACTAGTAAGTATTCCTTGAGAAACCTGGACAGAATATACCATAGAATGATGCAACACTGATACCTTTACTGATCAAAAAGTGTTTATTTTAATTTTAGAGGAGCTGAATGGTACCTGCATATTTTATAGACAGTACAGCAGAGCCCTTCGTTGCTCAGAGACCATGCTGCTTTGTAAAACAACAACACAAATGTTATGTTGACAAGTCAAATTTACATTAACCAGGTGTATAGTCAAGGGCTTAACACATCCTTAGTCATGTGTAAATAACTGCTTTTAAAATGAAGGTGATATTCTAAAAAGAACTAAGGAACTTTGTAGTACCTCTTTTTCTAGTTAGAAGGGGAAAGGTAATACATACAACTGAAACTTCCAATGGAAATTTTGATGCTTAGGTTCTGCAAGTGATATTGAGTTTGAATTGGTGACATTTCCATGTAGACCCACTTGTCATGTCAAATGCTCCATTGAAAATCCCCACCCTGTTCTACCCATTAATTTCTTTAACACTGTGGCTTACTTACACCGATCTATGCTCTCCCTGTCCTTCCCCTCTTGTGGTGGCATTATGACATATAGGGAAGCACATCATAAATTGGTATAGTTTTATTACAAAAAAAAAAAAAAAGACTGATTTTTAAATTGCATTTTGCTGGGAATGTTTCAGGAGCTCTCCAGAAGGATTACTGCTGTGCAAAGGTAGACATACTGTGATCACTGACATGTTCACTACTTGCTTTCCACGTCTCAGCTTTAAAGTGAAAAACCAGGAAAAAAAAAATCTCAGGAGGTATTGGAAAAGATTAATAGAGTACTCCAATACCTTTGCCAATGACAAAACCTGTTCAGGAAATAAACATACCACTGTGGTGATCTATTTGCTGTGTTTTAGGCACTTACTTCTGTAGCAAGTTTAAGTGTTTATCTAGCCAAATCTGAATCATGGTCCAAGAGACCAGATCCTTGTATACAGTGGCATGAACTGAAGCAGCCTTTTGTACAAGTTTGGACACAAATCCAGAGTCATGTTTTTTAACTGTGTGCTTTGTAATGCCACCCCATGACACACTGACCAGGCAGTGCTTGTTCGACGTGAATGTCCACCCTTCCTGGGCAGCCTGTTCCAGTGTTCTGTCACCCTCACAGTGAATTATTTTTTAATTCATGTTTACATGGAACTTCCTGTGCCTCAACTTCCATCCACTGCCCCTTGTCCTGTTATTGAGCATCATCAAGAATAGCCTCATTCCATCCTCTTGGCAATCACCCTTTACATATTTATAAACATGAATGAAGTCACCCCTTATTCTCCTCTTCTCCAAACTAAAGAGACCCAGTTCCCTCAGTCTCCCCTCGTAAGGGAGAGGTTCCACTCCCTTAATAATTTTAGTGGCTCTGCACTGGACTCTTTCAAGCAGTTCCCTGTCCTTCCTGAACTGAGGGGCCCTGAACTGCCCACAGTATTCCAGATGCAGCCTCACCAGGGCAGAGTGAGAGGAGAACCTTTAGGAAGAAATTGCTTGTGCCACCTAGACCTCCTGTGCTAGCAATCACCTCACTGGGCTAATTTTGACTGAGTGTGACTCACTGAAAATAAGGCAAATTGAGACTGAGGATTGAACATAGTAACTATTTTATGTTAAAAAACCCAAATCACCAAACCCAAAAGTAAAAAATACCAAAAGAAATAAAAAAGCCCCCAATAAACACCACCACCAAAAAACTGCAACCAACCACAAATCTACTACCTTCTGTTTGTGTATCTATGTCATTTTCCTCAGTGCTCAAATTAGTGATCAGAAATGTGAGTAATTTAATAATAAGTAAAATTCCCTGACTTGAAAGTGTTTTTCTGATGACCGGCAGAAAGGTTAAAGCTGGTAAACTTATTTAAAAGACATGCTCCCAGATCACAAGCCTCTGAAAATGAGTGTTGGGTGCTTAGAAGAGCTTTATGAGCATGCTTTTGTTAAATAGCTTCTCTGATCTTGCTTATTCAGTCTTTAAATTAATGTGTTAAAGATGCCCATAAGCAACCAGCAGCTGAATTGACTGTGATTAGATGGATTATTACTATTACTCAGCCCAACAAGTTGCTATATGTTTTGTGTACTCAAGCAAATTTTGCTGTGCAGGCAAGTGGAACAATATGTACATGGGCTAACATAAAATCCTTCAAAATGTCCTAGGATTAGACAAACAGTCTTACAGGGTTGAAATAGAAAAGAATTACCTGGGTTTCTAAACTAGAGGCTTTCTGACATTTAGGTATACAAATAACTTCTACCTCAAAATGTTCTGTTTGAAACAAGCATCAACTCAGTTGCTTCTTTTCTCCCCATGCTAAGAAATTGGAACTGATTTATCAGACCATCAAACTGATTATCTGCTGTAGGGACTCATTTAAGGAGGTCTGAGGATTCCACTGGGTTGTTGTGTTTGGTAGAATTCATTTCACACTGTAAAATTCCTACATCTTGGCTCTAAAAGTCCTTAACTATTTTTTTTCCCCTTGAGGTGAAATAGTAAGGAAGTTCCTGAAGTTTTGAAGCCATGCAAATTGCTGAAGTTTGTAAGGATCCCTGGTGATAAAGTAACACTGGAGGGTCTGTGTCATATCACAAAGGAAAGACTTTGCAATAAGTGAAACCATGAGCCAGGTCCTGTAACTCAACACTCCTTTCTATGATCTGTACTCTGAGCTCATACTCTCCTTACAAAGGACAGAGTACTGTTGTTGATGGACTGGGGTGAAGCATGCTCAGGCCTGCCTGCTTCAAACAGTTACCCAAAGGATGGCATCTGTGTTAAGATGGCAAACCTTTTTTTCTGTAATTTCTGGAGAGTTCTGGAGCTCAAGCTGAGGTAAGAACAGAATATTTTGAGAATGGCAGGCAAACGTGGCTCTGATAAAGGGTCTAGACCTGTAGATTTGTCATTTTTCAAGGTACAGCAACTGTACTACCATCCAAGGAACTGTAGGAGTAAGACCAGGAATGTACCGGGAATGAGAGAGGAACTAGGAAGCTCTGTGTTATTCTGTTCCCACAGAACCCTTGAGGATTTTGTGTTGAGTTCCTTCCCAGACCTAGGGTTAGAATGGCAGCTCTCTATCGTCTTCTGCTCTGCAAAATGTGTTTAATATCTGTGTGGTTTTTTTAAGATAATAGTTCATCGATCGTTACCTAGGAGGAAACAGATAATTGATGCCCTTACTGTAAGATTGGAAATGACCATTAAGACAAGTCCTTATTTCATCATTTCCAGGTGTTCTTTGGGGAAACTCTATATGGCAGGAAATTCAAGTCCTGAGTCAAATAGTTGCAACAAACCCAGTATTATTTTAGCCAGGGGACCTTCTTCTGAAATAAACTATAAAAATTCAAGAGAATACTTTATTTCCTCTTTAAGCTGTTGTTCAGGAAAGCACTTCATCATTTTAAGGTGCACTGACTGCAACGTGACTTACATGTGTTTAAGTGCTTTATTGACTAGAGGTATATTCCCTGTGAGAGACAAGCACTAATTGACTATAGGTGCGTTGGTCCAAGGGTCTCCTATCTGGTCCAGATTTGTGTTTGCTACTACAATACAATAACTCTTTGTATCTTTTGATTGGTGGTGTGTTGGAGCCCAGTATACCTCTGCTCTGATTGTTGAGTTTGGGCAAGAGAAGGAAACTGTTGTAACCAATGGAGCAGCACTTTGTCTACTCTCCCAAGGTTTGGGAGAATATATTTGCTGATGGCAGTTCCTTGGATAGGTGATAGCTGGAGATCAAGAAGGCATACATTATTTGAAAATGTGATAGCAGCATGATGAAATGATGTGGTATTTTTTGTGCAACTTTATAGTGAGTCTGGATCATACTGTTATTAGAGTAGAATCTGCTGAACAGGTAGGGGAGCAACCAGTATGATGATGATTTTTGTACTTTTGCAGTGATTTCTGAATGGCTTACAGAGGAAACAAAACATTCTTCTGTATTTTTATACTACTGTAAATTCCCTCCAGAACTGTTTGTTTTCATGTTATGCTGACTTGAAGCCCCTTGCAGCCAAGACCTCCCTGGGCTATTGTGAGCAGCCCAAACTAGGTGTTTGTAATCAAAATAGAGCAGGCAGAGAAATGGTGGGAGTTGAAAGACATATGGAATGACATTTCGAGGCACACACTTGTCTGCCCCCTGTACAAGCTCTCTACTACATATTTCAAATGCACATTCCACTGCATGCTGCATAAGTGTGAAACCAAAGTCTAGATAAAAGCTTCAGACTTGTTGGCCCTGAAAGTGAGGCAGTTGAAAGTGGGACCTTTTTCATTTGAGTTTTTGTCCTTTAATATGCTCTTGTGATTTGCCATGTTGATAAAGATTCTGAGTCAAAGTAAAGACAACAAATGGCACTTAACCTTAAAAATATCCACTCAGTGGGTAAAACATAGCTAAGTGGGTCTAATGTCTAAGTTAATCTTCAGTCATCTGCTTAAAGCTTGAAGATCAATGTAGTTTAATCATATTGCATGCTATCAGTCAAATGTAAAACCAAATTTCCTTTAAAAAAGATTAATTTACTTAATTTCCAAAGAGCATATAATAACGTGAAGGAGTTTTGATTTATATTTTTTATTTTATGTTTTTTTCTTCCTGAGATCTCTTTGAAGGTTCATTGAAGTAAGATTTCCATTTGTATTATATTAGAGTTGACAGAAAGGGGGAAAAATAAATAGCCATCTGCTAATCAGCTTTTCTCATAATAAAAACAAATCCGCAGTTTCCCTAATTCGAAGGGCACAGAGCACTAACTTTTCAGGGAGAAAGTTACTTGTTGTACAGGGAGTCTGCTTTCATCTTGTAGAAAATAAGTTTATGGAAGACCCCGACTGCGAAATGCTGCTGCTAAATTCACTGTAACTCTGTTTTGTTTGAAGTACACAATAGACTTTGCTAGATACTGCAATGTGTGAGGCCTATAAAAACATGTATGAATTAATATGGTCAGATGCATAAGGCTCTGTACCAATGTCCCAAGCCTCCTCATGTTTAAAAGCCATGCAGTTGCTAGTGAACTGATTCCAACAGATGCTTCTGAGAAGCAGTGTACAGCAGGTATAAGGGATGTGGTAATGTGGATGATCTGGAGCTGTGGGCAGGCTCCAAGAGTTTCATTTTCTAAGATAAGTAAAATATTAGGCTAGTTCATCTTTCACTACAACTTAGTTCTGCAGAAAGAATGTACTATGAACTAGAAGCTGTGGAGGGAGGTAAGGTTAGATGACTCCATAAAGTTTTGGGTGCAGAAGGTATGCACTGCTGTTGAACTGTATGTTGTGCTGCTTGCTGCTTTTGAATCCTGCTGTGGATATAAATTGGAAGTCACATTTTTCTGTCAATTTAGCACGATGATGACAATGATTTTACCAACAACTAAATGCCTATGTGACAAATACTGAGAAGTCAAACCCCCCAAACCCTTACAAGCAGACTGGTGCTCTGTTTTTCCCTGCTGCTCTGTCAGAAAGCAGGCTTGTGGAGCAGGGACAAGCAATTTGTGTTGGAGTTCACGGCTTAAATGCATCAAGCCTATTTGAGCTCAGCAGTGCCAAGTTTAAGTGGGTCTGTTGTGTGGCTGTGGATGAGACAGGTCTTTGGACACAAATGGGGAAAATAACTGTCAAACTGGAATAGAAATAGGGAATATGGCAGTGTATTCTCATGTGACTTTTCCATGTTGACATGGGGATTACATGGAGGAATAACAATATGACATGACCATAAAAATCACAGAGCATTTATGTGTTGTTTTTATTTTTTTCCAAACAGTTGCTTCTTTTTGAAGTAACTTCTCAGACTCTTCAACTCCTTTGGGGGAGGAGTGTGTGTGTGTAAATCTTCATTCATTGTAAACTTCAGCTGCTTTACGTTTGGAATGGTATAGATGATTATTTGAAAGTTGATGTAGATCATCCTCTCTAACATGGCAGCATTTGTTCAGCCTCTCAATGTCAGTGGATTTTTGTATTTACCTTCTATTTTAAGTGCCACATTAGTAGAAAAATGAGCTTTGTGTCAGTTCATACAGGAACAAAACTGGTTCAGACATCCAGAACTAAAATAACATGATGTACCATGGATTTGATCTGTCTGGACTGGAAAGCTTTCCATTCTTTTACATGTGATACCTACTTTTAAGATTTCTCTCATGGCTGCCCTTGAAGTAAAATGAATTCAATCATTCTCACGATGTCCTGCTAACTCCTCAGGGATTTCTTTCCTTTTCCCATATTTTAGGAAAGAGCTGATGAAGGAACTATCATAGAAAAGAGATTCCCTGATAAGTATTTCTTTGGAGTGAAGCTAAATCAGATTTTCTCCAAATAGCTCTGAATTATAGAGATACATTTTTAAAGAACTTGAAGTGTATGGCTTTTCTCTCTTTTCCTAGTGCTGGATTAAAGTGAAGTCCAAGTTTGATTTGAACTGCTTGGCTGATGCTGGTTGCCAGTGTCCTATTTTCATTTAGTCTACAATATGCTGATGCCCATCTCAGTGGGATACCATTGCTCATGGTATCTATTCAACCACGAATCTCATTGGTAATGACACAAACAGGGATTCAGTTAACCTTTCCATAGAGGAACAGAACAGCAAAAACTGGCTGAGAAGTGACTCATGTAGACTATATGTATAGACATGAATTCCAAGTCTAGCATATAATTCTGGTTCTAACACATGCTCTGTGTCCATGTGCTTAGTAAGTCCTTTTTAAAAGGTTTATTTTGGCCTACTTCTATGAACGCTGTTTAGAATAAGTGGATAGGTGAAGTGTTGGAGGTCTTTGAATTGCAGCTCCGAGAGATTTCATTTCCACACCAATTAAGATGTGGTAATATCTTTAGATAGTAAAAGGGAACCTCGTAAGGAGAGGAGTACATCAGTTTAATGTTCATATGGTAATTATCTATTTTGGGGTGACATTTAATGAATTGAAGTTCACTGCTGTTCATTTTATCCTTTTGTGTGGGGATTGCTGGAAGAGAACATGTACTTAACATTTTGGGATGTGACAAAGGAGGAGAAAATTATACCCCTTGGCTATGCTCTTTTGCTCTTGTATTTTTACCAAGGTGAAAACGTAGTGTATGTCAGATACTAGCTACAAAGTACATCTAGAATCCTTTTGCTTTCCACTTGCAGACAAATTAGTCATCCAGGTTGCAGAACCATTTCTTTGGTGGGTCAGAAATTTTTCAGCACCTACCAGTCCTTTCTTTGAACATTTGTGGTTATTTGTGCAGTAACTTTGCAGCAGCCAGTAACTCGGCTGACCTTGGTGTAATTGGAAGTAGAGCAGACATTCGATCTACATTAAATCCCATTATACCTATATTTCAATTTAATCTGTAGATGAAGGATTTGTGAGTTGTTTTATTCTACCATTTAGTATGAAAGCAATATCCACACATCTGTGATTTTTAAAATGGGAATAATTGTTTCCAAATAATTTTAATGGGAATACAAGCCTTAGTTTTCATCAGTGAAGGCTGGAATTTACTTATATTTTTCTCTCTTTGATTCAGCATTTGAGAGTGGACAGGGAGTGGGTGTTAACAATGATAGTACATAAGGTTTCCAGCATCTTGGGAGGCAGTGGTGTGTATAAGACACAGACTAAATGTCTCTTCAGGCTCTGTGGAAAGCTAGCAGTAGGGAGGGAAATTACATGCAGCCTTACTCCCATACTGTGAGTCTATTGTAAAATGAACATACAAGAGAAAAGTGAGCCCATTATGTCTTCAAGTTACACTAATCTATATAAAACTTGACATGAATTTTCTCTGCATTTTTTTTTTTACCTCTAGAAATCTTTTCATAAGGTAGGTAGGTCTCCATTTTAAAAAATCAAGAAGTTCATGCTTGAGGAAATATAAATAGCAAGAAAGGAAGGGAAAATGAGCAAAGAGCTTGGATGCTGATAACAATGGAGCTTGAGAGGCTTGGTTAGCAGTAGTTCCCCTTCTTGTCAGGCACAGTGCAGAATAGCAGGAAGCTCTTCAGGGAGGCTTTCTTGTGTTGCTGAGAGGAAAGGAGGACTGTTTCTTTTGAGAAACGATCATTCTTGGATAGTTTTGTGAGAAGTGAAGCTTTATTGCCAACAAAGATGCCCAAATAATTTTAAAAAGTCTTAACAGTTAGACCTTTAAAATGCATCATAGGTCAGGATTTGCATGAAGAAAAAGAGGGAAGAGTAAGATTATTGGATCAAATTATCTAATCCAAATTGGTGAGGAGGTGGGTCTCTTGAAATCATTAGTTCTAGTAGTTATTGGTCTGGTTCATTTGCTGCTGCTTATTATGCTTGAATCTCTAGTATATTACAAGGGCTACACACTTGCTGCTGAAAATGAGTTGGATTAGTACACTGGGAAGAATTACACCAGATAATTATAGTTTTTTTTTTTTTGTGGTGTGTTTTTTTTTTTAACCCAGTTTTGTGTACTTTTCTACAGAGTGTTTTCTGAACTGATCATAACAGCAATGTCTGCTGTTGAAATGAATCATCAGAATCTCAGTCTAGCATAAATGTACTAGACAGTGAAGTTAGTTTATACTTTAGTTTATACCAGCTTGAGGATCTGTCTCAGTTTTTATTGTTGTGACAGAGATTTCATACAAAAAGAACAGAGGCCAACAAAAGTGGTTGCAGTTTGAAGCAGAGTCTGCAAACAAGTCTTCATGAAGAGATGTATTAGGTGGACTGATCTGTGTCTGAAGATCATCAAATACACTGAGAGTCCAAGCAAATTAATTGTCACAGATTTGGATCATATTCAGTGATTTTTGTCTAGCTGAGATTTTTTTTCTGTAAAGGCTTTCCAATTTGTCTAAAATGGGAGTTTTCATCTTAAAATTTAACAAAATAACAATGAAATATTTATAGGTTTACATCCAAATTAAGCTGAAAAGTTTGCTTTGAAATCTAGCCATATACTGTTTCTTAACTTGTTCGTTCTCTGTGATAGTTTATCTGGGGCTGATTTTTTTTTTTTTTAATTGCAAAAATGAGAATCAGTTGCTCACTACATTTAACACATCCATTAACACAAGAGGAAGAACTTTGTCAGGCTTAGAAGATATCCCTGCTGAAGAGCAGTAGTGTAATAAGAGGTACTCAACATGTATTTCAACTGAAAGCGACATTGCTTGTGGAACACAGGTGTGACACATTCTCATCTCTAAAGAAACTACTGTACCAGAAGGGCAACACCAGAATTCCCTTCATTCAGATTAGAAATTTTGTTATTAAAATGATTCTTCAGAGTATGTTGCAGTGTCAGAAATCAAAGGTCGTAAAGACAGAAGGCAGGGTTTATTTTTTGTTATCCTGCTGCTCTAATTAAAGGGTCAGAAGCAACCAGAGTCCCAGTTCCCTTTGGTCCTCAGTTAAGCCTCTACAATTTATTTTGGAAGGAATGGAGAGAAGGGAGGGTAAAATAGTCATGTCCTTCTAACTGCTGATCTTTTAAAGTCTTTGATCACTACCTACTTGATTTTTATTTCTGTTTTTTAGGAGGAGGGAACAGTGATTTTAAAGAAAAGGACAGGAAGGAATGATGATGATGTGAGTTGCAGAAAAAGTCAAGTATGTCTTGGCTCGTAATTTCCTGCCTACTGTTGCTTTAATGTTAAAGTTGGTTTTAACACTGTTCCAATGTATGTTTCCTTTTAAATTTCTGTTGGTTTTTTTCTTTTTTTTTTTTTTTCCCTATTTAAAAATGTATTGAAGAAAGAAACTGAGCAAGTGTTTAAGTTAGTGAGTATAACTGCAACCACACTCTGGGCTCTGCAGGCAAGTGGCTGAATCTCATCAACCAAAGGGAGTGTTTATGGACGAGGAGGTGGTATGTGCTTTGTATCAGTGTACCTTGCCTAGGATGCAGTGGTCTTAGGGTATCATTACAGGCTGATGTGCTACAGGAATTTTGGGGCTGTTCTAATGTGCTACAGCATCATAGCTGCCTGTACCCTCCTTTCATTGCACTGAATGCTCAGTAATTTGTGGCTTATGCTGGAGGCTGTGCTGATGTATTTCTGTATATAGGTATGCATGTATTTATGTAAACATAATCAAGACCAACTCTGTGTGGTAGGTAATTGATTTACCTCACTCCTGCTGCTAATTTGCAGAACTTATGGCCATAAGCACTGAAACTAATGGCTTAGAGATCCTGAAACAATTATACTGTCATGGTTAAATCTCGATTGTGCATGGGTTGAGGTTAGTGAAAAAGCAAAGCTTTGCTCACTTGGGTAATGGTGAAGGTTTACTTGCTGGCTGCTAGGTCTGAGTATTTTGTTACCCTGTTTGTACTTGGTATGCACCTGGGTGTGTTGCCTGAAAGGTAGAGTGGGAGTTGAAGATCTGCCTCCCAATTGCATCTTCAGAACATCAGGTGAAATAATATGTGATGATTGCAGAAATGGTAGCATGGGTTATCTTTTGAGTGGAGTCAGCTCTTCCATTCTTAAAAATAAGCCCTGGCATTTCCAGCTTTTCAGTTTTTGTCTTCAATCTTAATATTTAATGTTAATCTTAAAGCCCTATTGCCTTATTTCAAGCTAGGACCTTAGATTCCTGGCTTAGCTTTTTGGTAAGAAGTTTAAGAAAATTGTTCAATTACTCAGATGTCTTCAAACTGATGGTAACAATGATGGTGTTCCTAACAGCTTCCCAAAAGTTGGAAACGTGACTCATAGAGTCTATATGTTTGAAGGTGGATAACATGGTTTACTGTGCCAGCTGCAGAAGACCTGGCTTGCAGCCTTTGGTTAATTTGTCAAGATTATCTATTTTGATTTTTGTTTTAAAAGATTTAAAATGAGCTCTTTCATGTGGTCTAAGTCTGCTTCTATTATTTATATAAAAGTTGCTTTTGAACCATATGAGCACAAAATTATACCTTGAAATTAAGCTCTTTATGCTTATTACCACTGTCAAACATTCAAAACCATTAGTTAAAAAAGGTAAAAAAAAATCAAATATGAGCCAAAGGGAAACTTTAATGGTGAACTGACTGCCTGAAACCGGCTCATGTAATGACAGCTATTACAGTAGGAAATAATGATCACTGATGTTATATAATGCACAACAGATCTTTCCAGTCAGGCTGGTGGCTAGCTACAGCCTTCTTAAGACATTAGAAAATTTATCTTTTATTCTGCTGTAGAGGAACCATTTTTTACAAAATTGCTTAGAAGCAGTGACTGCAACACCACAGAAGCAAATGGAGTGCAATCAGTTTGTGGCTAGGTAACTGAGACAGGCATTACTGGGACCCCCAGACAGCTGTGCTGACAAACTCAGATTTTACAAGTGGTGTGGGGAAATGTGCATTGTTATAAGTTGCATATTACAGAAGGGTAAACGGAAGTTCTTTCATAAATAGTTGTTCTAAACCTTGTTAAATGCTGACATTCTGTTCTTTTAATTAAAACAAGCTGGCATTTATGGCTGTGTGTCATCAAGAAATGGAAGGTTTTTATACACCTTTTTATACCCTGACGTGTGGTGAGGGAAAATATCACTCTGTCTTTATCCACGTGCACCATCTGTCAGAGGGCAAAGTTTGTCCGTTTTCCCCGTGCATGTAGGTTTCATTGCTTGTGTAGTTTCTGTGAACATCCACATTGCTCATCTGTATCTGCTTCTCAATTGAACCTAATCATGCATTGTTAGGTGATGAGTACTAATCTAGTGGACTGTGTATAATAAAACAACTGTGCATGCATTGTAATGGCATGTTTAGCTGAGTGATCTTGATTGTCTTGCTGTGCTTCTGCTCTTGCCAGTAGTTTCAGAACCCTATTACAATACATGTTAGCCAGTACGTGGATCATGCCTGTTCCCAGGTCCCCACTAGCCTTTCTGTTGGGTTGGGATGGCAAGTTCAGCTGTTATAAGCATGTTTAGTTACTCTAAATATTTCTCATCCTATTTAATTTCTATTCTAAAATTGTCTTCCCCATTTTGCTGCTGCACCTTAACTCTGCATTTTAATCCTTTCCTCTTTTCTCCTCCTTTTTATGTGTACATTTATGATTGCTAATTATCAACTAGAGCTCTCCCCAAATGCTAGAGACTCGTTGATAAATATACTCAAGGATTTGAAAGTTGAGAAATGGAATTGTGCCTCTTGATCTTTTGGCCAGTGGAGGTTTTAAACAACACATGACATGTTTAGTCACTAGATGTGAGCCACTACTGATTGTACATACCCAGTGGTGGTTATGACTGAACTATTAAAAGGTCTGCTATTTGACTAAAACAAGAATCAAATGTAAATGGGAGGGAAAAGGAAACTGGCTAAAAGTGTAACAGTTAAAATGGGATTTTTTTTTTAATGACTTGTAGAGGAGATTTTAATCTATGCTTTCAGCTGTGCAGTCCAGGAGACTTGTGTTCTGTGTGAGGTAAGGATAAAGCTGATGATGCTGGGATTCAAAGCAGAAGATTTAATTCTGATTTTGTAGAATTTTGTGCTGATGCCTCAGTAAAAGTACATTGCCAGCAGCTTTTCACATAAGTGAAAGTCTACACATATTTGACTCTAAACCCAGGTTTTACTTTAGATACTCTAGAATTCCAGTGTCATCCCATTTTTATCTTTACCAGCCTGTCTGGAGACCTATTTGACTTTCTTTTTGGGCTAGGACTGGCAAATGCAGATGCCTGATGGAAATTTCACTAGTAACTGCTGTACAAGAGCTTTCCATGCTTGTTAAAGTCAGAGGCTATTAAAAATACATGTTTCAACAAGAAGGGGAATTTTAATGGGGAACTAGAAAAGCATTAAAATATCAATAACCCCTTAAGTGTGTTGTTTCCAAAATTCTTCTTAAAACAAAACCAATCCTGTAGGGATACATCCCCTAAATTTGTAATTCTTTTCAGAGGTGTGGATAAGGAAACTCAATTACTTCTCTTGTGTAATGCTTTCTGAACCCCTAACGGCAAGTGAGGGAAAACTAACTCCATGACCTAATGACTCCTCTTCATGTTCCTTAGTGAATTCCAAAATTGAGTTGCTACTTAAAGAAAGAAAATGGCAAATTACATATTTAAGGAAGTATTTTCAGCAGGCAACACACTGGGTAAGGGTGAAATTATGATTTCTTTTGAAAAATCTGTAGAACCAGAATTTAAAAATATCTTATAGTACCCTGGATAATCAACTTAGGCAGACATTTCCTTTGGTATTTGTCAGAAATAACCATTTGTATACAATGTACTGGAATACAAATCTTCCAGTCAGGTGTGTTGACTGCTATTTCTGATGTATACTGGAAAAACAGTTCCCCTTTAAGGAGAAAACACAGTATTGATCTTACTTAGTTGCTATTCCTTGCCCATATTTAGACTGACTAGAAATTCTAGGTTCACCATAAGGTTAATTGTATCTATTCTCATAGCAGTAAGAATATGTGATTAAACTAATTGAATAAATTTTCTTTGCTGAAACATCTTCCTGCTTTGCATATATCTTAATTGCTTCAAGTTTTCTGGAATCTACTTTGTGCTCTTCTAGAAAAAGTTTGAAACCCTTTTTTTACTACTGCACTATTGTTATTTGGGAATTATGTATTTTTTTATGGTTTAGGCCCCATCTGTGTTGACTATGCAGGGGGAGATGGATATTGCAACAGCAGTTTGTTTGGGATGCTCACTTTTCCCTAACAAATATTAATTTTTGTCTCTGATGCTAGGGATTGGCTTTCTTTTTGAGAGACTACTGTTTGATCCTATGAAAAATATCAATAAGGGCTGAAATGCAATTTAAATCCTTAGACAAGGATCCTAATGAGTTTAGTGAATTGAGACTCTTACCCTTAGACCAAACAGTGGGCATAAACTTTATCAAGATCTTTCAGTCTCTACCTTTTCTGGAAACATCATAGCTGAAGACAAGTTATAAAGGGATTCTCCATATGGTGGGAGCTCCAACCGGAATATCTCTTGGAGCAGCTATGTGCAAATGCAAGTTTGTTAATAGCATGCTCAGGTTCAAGGTTTCCAGGAGGCCAGAATGCTTTGGGGTTGCCTTTAAATGGTCTTTAAATATGGGTCTCTGGACTTTAGTCTTATTATCAGTTCAGGTAAGATAGAGTCAAATAGACTTAATATTCTGTTTTCTTCTCTGCAAAACAAGTGTGTTCAGGAGCAGTGTTACAAGGAGAGAATTATCAGTCAGTGCTAGGGCAGAAAGTTATGTAAAGGAATTAAATTTCTGTGCAATATACTATTCTCAGGTAATGAGAATGAATAATTACCATCTTTCACAGCTTAGTTGCAAAAGGCTTGACTGCTTGTCGAAGTGCTGGCTGAGGAATCTGAGAGTCATGACTATTGTTTACACAGGGTTGTAAGTGAATACATCATGTGAACGTTTTTTGACTAGATTTAGATATAAGTGACTCTTCTTGCTGAATCTTGAAGGCCCTCTGCTGAGGTCTGTATACTCCCAAAGTGGGAAAATCATCCTGTTTTTAGTGAAGGCTTTTTAAATTAGAGGATTCTGATTTCAGTGTGCATGTTTCTATTTGGCCTTGACATTACACAACAGTATTTGCTTTCTTTGGGCTCGAATTCTTGCTTGTTTACTTCTGCACAAAACCAAGGAAGTTTGGTACTAAAATATAGTCAGTTCCTCAGCTGGCATAAATCAGTGCAGTTCCACTGGCTGCCCTAATTTAAATCCAAATTTTATCAAGTAATTTCAAATTTGCTTGTAGAATGAATTAAGTCTATATAACAAAAAATTAAAAATCCTTGAGTGCCTAAACCTGAGGTCTAATTTTCCAGTAGAAAGGTGTCAGCTGCTACCTTGTACATTCTCAACCTCCTGTTAGCTGCTTATGGCTCAGTAACTGACTCTGGCTGTGAAGCAGACACTTGGCTACTACTTTGGCCAGCAAAGATGAGATTTTGGCTGCTGGCTCTCTTGAAAGAGCAGAGCTATAAAATGAGGAAGTAATGAAACAAGATGATTACATTAGGGTCACAAAATATTGTAAATAGGAGCACATTGGCTTTCTGCTGTTTGTAAAGCTCTTTCTATGTTGGCTGGCCAGCTTCCTGGATGTCTGTGTTGCTTTTACTGTTCGGCTGTCTAAGGGTGATGTATAAGGGTGTGAAAAATAAACTGTTGCTGACCTTTTGTATTTACTAAGGTTTGAAAAAAATATTTTCCTGAAAATATTTCCTTTCAGGCTTTTATCTTATTTTCAGCAATAGCCTCCCCTATCCAGTTTTTGCTTCCAAAAGTCTTGGTAGCATGGGATAGTACAGAAGAATTGCAGTGACCAGTACTTAAGTTTAGAATGAGACTTTTAATCCATCTATTTTTGTACAGCTTCTGCTTCATCTGAAAATTACAGGTGCCTCTGAAAAGCAAATATTAAATAATAGTGTACTTTGTTAGAAGATTCCATGCCAGGAAATGTGAGCATTTGCCAGGACTGGTTCACAGACATGACTTGGTGTTTACATGAGAGCTTTTTGCTTCACAGGTGTAAACTGGCTTGGCTCTTCTACAGCCCTGAGGGGTTGAAAGATACTGGCTTCAGGAGGACATTTTTTACCAGTGATTTAGAGTAGGAGATGGGTAAGCGTTGAGGGGTGCTGGGTGTACTGGGCTGAGAGTGAGGGTCAACCAAGTATAAGTATGCCTCACTGCACTGTAGCTGTCATGTGTACATGAGTTTTAAAATAAGGCTGAATCAGAGTGTGTAGGGCTTTAATGCAGAGTCCTGCATGAATTACCTTGTGCTATGTGAAGTATTTGATTTAATAAAAAAAGCCTGGAAGAGTTTTGTACTGCTATCCTCTTTGCCCCAATGCTATTTATGATGGATTCCACATTCATTCTTGCAGACTTTTCCAGATCTTTTACGAGCTAGTCTTTTGTAATTATTTTTTGCTGCTGGATGCAAACACGAAGGTAATTGTGGAAGTTTCACAGACACTTGTGACACATCCAGAAATATTTGGTACACTTGGGTAGGAAGACTAAGCTTCTTTTAAGTTTGGTGCTCAACACCAGCCATACCTACCCAGGTGAGGTGGGGAGAGAGTGGTAAAAACCTCGAATCTGTTTGTGGACACAAAGTGAAGAAATATGCTGTGTAAAACATCATTAACCTGTTATTGGGATGCAATAGCTCTACAAGGCATAAGATGCTGTTTTCCCCATTTCCACCTAGGAATGTCCACTTGTATGCAATTCCACCAGGTTTGTGGCCTAACAGATGGTCCTAACTAATGAAAAGTGTCCTTCTAATTAGTTCATCTAAAGACATTTATTCACACTGGTGGGCTCTCCCAATAAAGTTTCAGTGACCAGGATCTCTGTTGCTGGCTTCCAGCAGTCACCATCTGTTTGGTGGCAGAAACTGGCTGTGGTATCACTGCATGTATTTCCCACTCCAGTGGGCTGGAAACAGGTTTAAAGTGTGGGGAAGGAGGGGGGAAAGGTCTCACAGTTACTGCCTACAGCAGTTTGAAAGATTTGGTATCCCTGTTTCCAGACCTAGGATTACATCAGCTTATCCTGCTATCTCTAGCAGCAGTTTTGGAAAGCAGCTTTAGAAATCATCCTCATTTCCTCTGGCAGCTATTTTTTAGTATTTGAGAATACCTTCAGTGTACTTGCTAAGGCTCTTTCTTAGGCTGTTGGCCTGTTCCTTAATTGAATACTGAAAATCCCTCTATTTTTAATGACTGATGGAAAATAATCTAAAATAATTAGAATGAGAAATGTCATGTCAGTAATGTTTATTCTGGGAGTACAGGAGTTTGTATGCTAAAGAAACCTCACTGGCAGCATGTTAAAGGGAAACACTTAATGGCAATATTCAATTAAGAATTAGGAAGGCCGACAGGGAGTTGGAGTAGCACAATGGAAGATTTCCAAGGCTTTATTGCCCGTGCCTAGTTTTGTTTATGTCCTCTTCACACTGACAAACTATTTCAGTTAAAGGGATAATTAAACTGGGGGGAAATGACAAAATTTCCTGGAGAAGAAACACAGGCTACTGATGGGACAGGAACTGTGGGGATTCAGCATCATTCAGGATAATTCCAAAGGTAAGTGTTTTTTACATAGGCAGCCTACCTAGAATCATAGAATTTTTAGGGTTGGAAGGGACCTCAAGGGTCATCTAGTTCTAACCCCCCTGCCATGGGCAGGGACACCTTGTACTAGATCAGGTTGCCCAGAGCCACATCCTGCCTGGCCTTAAAAACCTCCAGGGATGAGGCTTCTACCACCTCCCTGGGCAACCTGTGCCAGTGTCTCACCACCCTCATGGTGAAAAACTTCTTCCTAATGTCCAATCTGAATCTACCTATTTCTATTTTTTCCATTCCCTCTAGTCCTATCACTACCTGACACCCTAAAAAGTCCTTCACCAGCTTTCTTGTAGGTCCCCTTAAGTAAGATACTGGAAGGCCACTTTCTGAGGTGGCCCACACCTTCCTTATTCTTCTTTTTACCATTAATATACCACAGAAATGTTTACTGTTCCCCTTGATCTCCCTGGCTAGATTTAATTCTAACTGAGTTTTAGCTTTTCTAAGCAGGTCTCTTGCTGCTTGGGCAGCTTCCTTATTTACCCCCCATTCTAGCTGTCCTTTCTTCCACTCCTTGTAGAGTTTCTTTTTGTGTGACAGTGTCCAGGAGCTCCTTGTCCTTCCATGTACTCCTCCCAGATCCTCCCTACTTCCAAAACCTTCCCTACTTCCAAAATATCTACAACTAGATATTGTAGTTTCAATAAAGATGTCTTGAAAGGTTTGATCTGAAAAAGTCAGAAGTCTGAACTGTTCAGAAAGATTTCAAATCATTGTGCCTGCCACTTCCTTCCTCATCCTCTAATTAAATATAGGTATATACCATTTATTTTCTGGTGTTTTAATTTTTCTTTCCTTAACCTTTTGCTGAAATGATTTTTCAACATAAAAGCTATGTTACCAATGCCAATAACATTTCTCTAGGAGGTAGTACTTAAAAATAATCCCCCAAATTATGAAGCATACTAAAATAGCAAGATTTGGCAACATTGTCATATCAGTCACAAACAAAAATCTGGTAGAAGCAGTGGTGCACATTTTTGATTAGTGGATTAATTTGATTGTTTCTTTCCCCACTGTGTTAATGTGATCAGATTTTCATTATTAAATTACTTGCCATTCTCAGAAGGCCCCAGGGGCTGGCTTGAGGTCGTCAATATTACTTGTGGAAGTCCTTCAGACCATATTTACCTGTTGTGTGCATAGTTGCCATTTCGTTGACACCAGGAGATATACTTTCAGCAGACAAATATACCTGATCTTTCCTTGGAAGGGCCCAGGTTTTCCTTCTCCAGGGGCAAATTGGTTTAAGAGGCAAGCTCACACCAGAATGCGGCAAGCCGCTTCACAAAGGATGGCTCCCATTGCCAAAGTCCTACAGCCTGGCTAATCATGAGGTTGCTGATTGAGCTTATTGACACTGTGCCTCAGTTGTAACTTTTTGTTGCTGAACTCCCTAGTCAGGGGAGTCAGGCCAGACCCCTGATGTTTTGAGAGCTGTACGAACACACATCAGTGTGTTCTGTCTTCAAGAAGTCTGTTAAGTACAAGATGGCAACAGACAGGGGTGAACAAAATGATGATGCAGCTCCAGGCAGACCTGGCTGTAGTTACAGGCCAGTGTCAAGCACCACAAGCAGACACGACCACAAAAATTAAAGGAATAGTGTGTTAGCCATGAAACAATATAAAACCTAAAAATCTGTATTTGCAGGCTTAGTAATGATTATTTTATTGGCTCCTGAATTTCCTGTAGGTAGAATTCAGGTGAGAGATGACATTTAAGAACTTAAAAATAACGATGCTTAGATAAATTAATGGAAAACATCTACAGGAACTGCTAAACCAGAAAAGAAACCTCTGGTTCAGGAAACAGCAAAACTGGAGAATTTTGACTATTTATTTACTCTGTTCTAATACTTTTCCCATGGTGTCCACTGCTAGCAATGGATAGCAGTAAGATAGACTTATTTAATTTGCATATAAAGTCATTGATGTAAGATATATTTGGCTTGGTATACTTTGATTTGTTTCAGAGTAATTTTGATATTATATCTATCTATATGAAATCTGCTGTTTAAGACAGTATGCTAGACCAAGGGCTAGTGTGTGGTATCAGCCAGTCTCCATTTGCTCATACATAGAAGAGTGGAACAAACAGTTGAAGGTGACAACATATTAAATGGCCAAAAGCAAGATTCATTAGATGGTGTCTGTTCTGAACCAACTACTTCAAGAAACCTCTAGCAATCATGCAAAGCCAGTCTTGTTCTCCTTGTGCTGTGAAGATCTTCCAGAGGGTATTGTGAGGTGTGATTATCTATGGGGTGTGATAATTTGGACACCATTGAAGATGACTTGTGAGGGCCATATTCAAGGTGAAGGTGTCAAACCTGACATCTATCTTCAGGCAAAGTTTAGCTAGGAAGAGTTACTGGATTGAATTTGAATTGGGAGAAATCGTAGGGCAGAAGACCAAGTTAATACAGATCAATAATTTTAGCAGTTTTCTGTTGGAACCACACCTACTCATAGGGCCACATTCATCTGAATGAAATATTTAATCTGGAAGGTCTTTCCCAGCTCAAGATTAAATTTTGGGAGAAAGGAAGTAAAGTGCTGCTGAGTTCCTTTGTAGCCTGTAACACAATATGAAAAACATTAATCTAGATGATATTTAAAATAACTCTTCTGTTGATTAAGTAGACTGTACCTTTGTGAGACTTATTGTCTAGTCTGAGATAGATATCTCTGTATCTGATTTTAATGAAGATATCAAACAATCTCAGTTTTATCTCATTGTGAAACAGCAAGAGGGGGAAAAAAAAGGTCAGGATGGCTTGGCAATTAAAGCTCAGGATTTTTTGTGGTATGGGAAAACTCATTCTCATTGAGTTCTACTTCAGACAGATGACAGCACAATTACTGTTTGAGATTTTTATTACTTTGTTTTTAAAGTAAACGGAAGTGAAGGTGGATTTCGTAAAGACCAACTTTAAATTACATGTAATTTAAGGGAAGGAAGATTCCAGAGGGAGAAATTTTCTTAACAAGAGCAAAAATGAGGTGCAAATGGGCACAGGGCAGATGTCAATTTGCTGAGAAAACAGTAGGCTGAAGATCAGATCTGTGTGATGAGAGAGGCAATAGGAAGTGAGACACAGGTGAGGACTGATTTCAATAAGATCTCATAAGAACAGAGTTGTGATAACAAAGATGCTTGTTCTAAGTACTAAAACACACAGCAAAAGTCATTAACTCTGAGTTGAAAACCTGGCAGTCTAAAGGTCATAATCTTGGAAGTTTTCAAACAGTCTTTGTCTCAAGCCTTTAAGATTTTGGGGTTTCATTTAAAATAGATATTGTAATTCATTTAGTTAGTTATTTCTAGTGAAAGGCAATGAATTTAGACCTGTAATCTGTTATTTTTCATGATATTGAACTTTTTTATATGTTTGCTGTTGCTACAACATTTCTGCTCCATTTTTTTGGATCATGTGTCATTGCAGGGGAGTCTAGCTCATAGGAGCATCCTTGTTTTTTCTGTGTTGTCTCAAATGCATAGACTGAGTTCAAGTGAAGTTGGGGCATTCTCTCCTGAGCAGATTTGGGCACAAGGTTAAGTGAAAATGAGATATGGTTTTGGCTAGTCTCTTGGGCTTGAAGCTTCTTTTACAAAACTCCCTGCTGAGAAGAGTTTGTTTATAAGCAACTTGAAAGGCAAACACTGTGGTGTTAGAGTATCATTTTAACACAGGAGGGTTCTGTTTATCCAAAGGACACATATAGCAACAATCCTGAGCTTCTTTCATCCTCCTTCTGATATGCTGGAATAAGTTTGTAGGCTTTTCTCCTAGAGTAAATAGCTTTCATACCTCTAACCATGGAACTGGTTTCTATGTAAAATGTGCCTGGAAATCCTGACCAAGTTAATTCTCATGATGCATATACTCAGATTTTCCCTGTTACTATCACTAGTCGAGCTCTGAAGATTATGGTGGCTTGTGGAGGTTTTAGTTAAAATTGCCTGCAGCTGAGGAATATCTGAAGATAGGAGGAGCATGCAGTCTTAACAGATCTTTAGGAGAGGTGCAGCAGTGCACATTTGTTCAAGTCCATAGAATATCAGGCAAGGATTCAACTCTGCTCATTTAACTGCTCCAAATAGTAGATGATGCAATCTCTGATGCTCTTATCAGAAATATCATGTCTACAACTTGAGCAGCTGTCTGAGCAATTACACACGGTAATGAAGATTACTGGATTTTCTTCTGAGATTCACAGAAGTTTAGTTGTGCTCAAATACCTGTATTTGTTTTTCAAAACACTGATTCTGGATCACACAATAGAAACAGATCTTGGTCAGAGAACAAACTTTGAAAATTGAAATCTTATTTTTCTTTGTGGCAGAGTGAAATATATCTTTTCTTGAAATATATTTTTTATTGTGTGAACTGAAGCTGGATTGAAGCTTCAGTTTCCAGGAAAAGTTCTGCTTTCACTCTGAGAATCTGAAAATGAGTGAAAAGTCATCATAAACCTTGTGAAATATCATAAAAAAGGTCATTAAAATCAGTAACTTTCTATGGAATGTCATCTTTGGACAGAAAATGGATGGCTAGAACTTCTCTGTGCAGAGCCATTCATTACTATTCCAGCTTATGTACTTGATGTTTTTTTAGAGTTTTTGTGGCTTGATGTTTTCCAACTGATTAAGTTCCTCTGTGAAGGAGCATAAATCAGCAATATACAGAGCAAAAAGGAGGGGAGGGAATGTGAAAATGGCTTGCTGAGAGCAATTAAAAAAAAAAGTTATAATTACAATACAAATCGAAAGCCAGTGCAAGGATATACTTTCCTCTTTCTTTAGCTGCCTTCATCAGGGTTATCTCGCCCTCTTCCTTCTTGCATGGTGTCTATTTTAGTCATGAGGCATGCACAAGAGAAGTTAATTTTAGCGTTCATGAGTTATGGTTGTGCCTTTCATTTTCCTGCAGATGTTCTGCACAGCAAGAGGGGCTTGTTGGGTCTGTTGCATTCTGCCCACAGAACGTTACTAACATGCAGCTGTGCAGAAACATCTGGATAGCATGACTTGAAAGCATTTTGATTGTGTGCATGTGAATGTCTTTCTCTGGCTGTGTAGGCATGTGTAGTGTATTCCATGAGCTACTGCTTCTCTGGCATGAGCAGTGAAGAACTTTGTCTTGTTTCTGTCTTTTTTTCCCCCCCTTTTTTTTTTTAATATTTCTAGCATCTTAGAGTAAGTCTGGAGCACACATGGGCTTTTATTTCTGGGATGGAGGAGTGAGGGGAGAAATGGAAGTTGCTTGTTCTCATGTGAGACATTGGGTGTCTGCTTACCAGTGTGCCTAGGCTCGCACAACTGATGGTGTACTGAAATGATGCACTGGAACTTGAATGCATCCAGCTTATTATAGAAGCGTCAAGCAAGTTCCTTGCTTTTTTTACACTGCTGTCTTCTTTTGACATGCCCTTCTATCCCTCAGGTCTTCCCCATCTTCTCCCATATGACCTTTCCCCAGTCTTAGCATTATTTCAGACTTTCTAGGCTTTTGAATCTAATCTGTTCAATACTGTAGCTTTTATGGCACATTTCTTAGAAAATTCAGTGGACCTGTATGCTTTAACCTTTTTAAGTGGAGTTGATTTGGATGCTGCATCCAGAATTTTGGGGGCAAATATAATGTTTTTGGTTGGTTGGTTGGAGTGTTTGGTGAAAACCATCCTTCATGAGTTTCTATACACTGATCATCGTCTTTGCTTTGAGGAGCTTATTGTCTTAGCATAAACACAGCTAAATTTCCTCAGGACCTGGAAGAATATGTGCCCGCAACATCTCTTTATCTGCTCTGGTGAGAAGCAATTTGACTCTTTCAAATAAATTTGATTCGGCATCTTGTAACAAGCCATTAATATGATCCTTTTCTGATCAGATTTGGTCCAGCTCTTTCTGAGCTTGAGGCTGTTTTCTGCTGATCAGGGAAAACTGTGCTGCTTGTACTGGAGTGAGTTTTTTTCTGTGGCTTCTTTTTTTTTTTTTCCCTCTCGTGGATTTTTAAATTTTTTTTATTTTTTTCCCCTTTTCCCAGTTGCCCTCTGAATCCTAATTTAATGCTATAGTGTTATACAACTACTCATTTCCATTTTTTTTCCAGGTGGTTGTAGCTAATGGGAATCCTGAGGTTAGATTCCTGGCTGTATTTCAATATGGTATAACATCTTTTGCTTTTTCTGTTTCCTCTTTTTCTCATCTGTTTCCAGGTCTTTAATATTCTCCCTAATTATACAGCTTGCAGTTGTGCTGGCAGGGAAATCTGGTGACTGAAACCCTTAAAGGTTTATGATTTAAGCACCTTTGAAGGCTTCTGGTTTTTATTGCTGTTGTATGGTTGCAAAACCAGAAGTGGCTAAAGCCACTGACTTCCTATTTAGCTTGAAATGGCTAATAACCTAATTAGATAGGCAGGGAAAGAGCTGCCTTTCTACTGGTACACCTATGCAGCAGAGCAGATTATGACAAGCTTACTCTGCTTGTGGTTTTATTTGGCCAGATGTGAGCCAGATGTGAACAAGTATAGCCATCTTCGATGCTGTGCTAGTAAGTCTCTCTCAACTAATGCCAGTTTATTTTGGCTAGACAGAGTGTGGAGATGAAGGGAACAGATAATGTGCAGCCTTACCTAGCTGTGCTTAATGGCAGCAGGTTTCCTCCTGATAGAGAAACAAAGTTAGCATTATCAAGAGATAGTATATAGAATGCAGCAGGCCACGACTAGCTTTAGAAAGGGATGTGTGTGATGTTCCATCTTGAGCTTCCCTGTGGTTTTGCTTATTAACAATCAATTCCCTCTGTTTTCTATATATGTGTTTTTTTGCAGTAATTGCTTTTTTCCACTGGGTTTCAAGAGCCAGGAATTGTATCAAGGGCTGTAAGAAAGTTTTATTGTTTATTTTACTCCTCTCTGTGTATATATTCTCTGGATCCATTTTATCTCACAAGTCCCCAGTCACTGCTGTCCACTGGATGAGAAGAAGTTATATAAATATGAAAAATTCCTACTTTGCTCCCCCTGTTGCTTTACCTTTTTTTGTGTGTGTGTGCTCTGAACAATGTTAAAGGCTTTACCATAAATATCATCCTTATGATACACAGAAAGATACAATTAGTCCAGAATTTTGAGTTGTTCAGGTGTCAGAAATGCAACCTCAAAAGCCAGTTCATTCTTGCCTTAACTGATCAGCCTATGCCATTAAATGAAGTGTTTAATTCTTAAAATTCAGACCTGTCCTTAGCAGTTTGATGTTTGCTAAACACACACTAATATTGCCATTAATTTAGCACATTGGTGCTCAGAGTTGCACTTATGAATTGATTGTTCTAATGAGACAGAAGCATCACAGAAATGAAAAACTTTTTCATTTCCTTACGACTTGTGGCTTAGTTTTTTCTAAAAGAGCTGTATTGAACTAGTGTCTACTTAGATTTTCATCTAAGGAGTGAAAGCACAGGCAAGATACATACTTATTTACTTTGTTTACTAAAGGACCAGGAAATTGAAGAAAGCTGAGTGGATATTTTGCTATTTCTGTCAAGAAAATACTTTTCCTGCAATTACAATCCTTTTTCCGTGCTAACAAAATAAAGTGCTGTCAGCCCAACCTTTATGAAGTACATTCTAAACTGAAAGTACATTCTAAACTGAAAGTACATTCTAAACTGAAATCTTACAATAAATAAGCAGTTACTGACCTTGGGTTTTTTTTGAAGGCAAGGCTGACGTTCCATCACTAGCTTGACTGACCCTCAGAATGGTGGCAATGACAGTTTGTGTAGAATCTCATTTAACCATTGTGTGTTATGTATTTATTTTGAACAGTCATTTCTTATTTTTCAAACTTTTTTTTGTGTGTGTGTGTGGCCATCCTGGTGAATGCTAAATTGCATAAGCAGGTAGTAGGGTAGGAGCCGTGCCTTTCTTCATTGTTTGCAAAGCAGTTGAAAAAGATGATCTTTATATTGAGATCCTACCTGCACCTGTGTAAGATGCTGAACTGGAATCTGGGTTGGGGCTAAACTGTGTTTTGTGAAGGGCTCCCAACTGCAAAAGTAATGTCTTGTAAGCTCTCCTCATGACAAAGGTAACTAGTGAAAACTGAGGGTTCAGTAGTTCCTGAAGCTGCTCTAGTTAATATAAAATTGAAAGTATAAATTCCCCCCCTCCCCGCTTTGGGTTTCCAGCTTAGATCTACAAACAAACATCAAAGGACTGTGTTTTGAATACAGAGATTTGTATCAATGCTTAGTCTTCTTGTCTGACAACTTGGAAGAAGGTACCAATGTTAGTGTGAAGTTGTAGCTCATGACTAACAGAATGCTTATAGTTCTTTGACAGTTACAGTGAAAGTTTATGTGTGTGGACAGGCACTGGAGAGGCAGTTCTGTGTTAGCAATGTTATTTCTTTGCAAATGTTTAGAATAAGATGAACTTTATCTGTTTAAAGTGATTTGATTGTTGCTAGTCCAATCTATATAAATTATTTCCTTGAGCTCCTGTTGTGCGACAAAACACTGTTATCCACTCTGGAATTCTGTACGTTCTTAGGCAAAGTTCCTTTAAAAAGTCTGAGAACAGGGTCTCTCTGTTTTATTAATGGAGCAGGGTTTAAATCCTGCTTGACCTGTGAAAATCTGAAGACCATCTTACATGTGTTAGTAACATCCAGATTGGATTAGTGTAATTCTTTGTTTGTAGTTCTGCCAGCATCATCATTCAGAAATTACTGCTTCAGAACACAGTAATGAGAATGATCTCTGGCGCTGAAGAAATAAGCAAGCTAAACAATCCAGACATCTCTCTTCAGAGGCTCCCAGCTCTGACGAAATTGGCTGGAACATCTGTTTTCTGTCTTAAAGTCTTTAATGATTAAGTTCCTAATTGTTTGACTGGGTGTCTGTGTAAACACAGACCCAGCCATTTTTGAGTTAATGCTGGACTTCTGGAACTGAAAAGCAATACTCAATAGATAAAATACAATCAATTTGGATGAAGTACTTTTTAAATAATGCCTTCTTTGCTCTGAATTTTCTATGAGAGTTTGTTCAACTAGTTTCTTCTTGGTTAGAACTAGTATAGCTCCTCTGATAAATGTACGTCACAGATTTTAGGATTACTAATCTGAAGAGTTGCAGTCCTATTTTGGGATACTTTCTTAGCTGTATTTGAAGTCTACAGACTCAGTCTCAGAGGGTATAGTTTGGTGTTCCTTACTGAAACAGGACACATGAGGAGCATATATATTTCTGTTCTGTTCACTTGCAGTTTGTCAAAGAACAAAAGTAAATGCTTAACTTTAACCACATGCTTCACTAGAACAATAGAAAATGTTCAAATGCTTCCCTATTTCCTTTCTGGAATTGGATTGTATTGAAGCTTTTATGCTTTTGCAAGCTAAATGGCATTTCTGTGTTATTTTGTTCAACACCCTCCTAGAAGGTTCCTTTTCTGAAAATATGGAAAAATCACCCACCAAGGAGAACATAACAGTGTGTGCTTCTGTTGGTACAACACACACAATTTGATTCTCTTTCTGTGACTGTCTTTTTAAACAACCAATGCCAGATGGTAGAGAACAGTGACCTTGTAGAAAACCTTGCTTAGCTTAAATGCTACCCTCTCTGTTTTTAATTTATCAATATACCTCTACATCTGTGTAATACAATAAAATAAGTCAACGTTAAGTTTTAAACCTTCCCAGATTTAAAGCCCTGGGTGTTTGCTGTGAGCAATGTTAACATGCTGCGTTTGCTCTTAGACAAGAGACACCAGAGGTGCATGTCATGGGGAGTTTCCAACAGATTTATTCCCTCTTGATTGGGGTTTATCAAGCCCACCAGTATTGTGGCAGTTACTAGTATAAGTACACTCCTTCTTCCTTATTTCCAAAATTCTGTGATAGCAGTGAAACTGGAGGAACGTAAAGCTTCCCCAGTGCTCCTACTTTTAATGTCACTTCTGTAATTATTTTTTGAAGGTATAACTACCAAACACTCCTCCTCTGCAGATCAATTTTCTACAGCCCAGTATAGTCTCATTTATGAATTATCACTTGACTTTCCTGTGTTGGTCGGATAACCATTTTTGTCAAACACATTTAAAAAAAATAATTCTGTTCTAATAACACATAAGTAGCTCAAAAAGAAAAACAAGTAATAGAGGATTAGAAATTTGAGTAGAGAAGACAAAAGGACATTTCATCAACAAAATAGGCTTTACCAATGCCATTCTTTCCATATCATGCTTTTAATTCAGCATGCTAGATTGCTGTATAAAAGACCTAAGAAAGCTTATTCTTAATTTCTTCTTACAGAAGAAGCTTTTTAAAGTGCTGGGATGTTTTGCTTTTCAGTACATTTGGAGATTGTGAACTCAGCAAAATAGAAACTTCTTCATGGAATAGACCAACGTAAGCAGAACTTTCCTAGGTTGAGTTATTGAGAGAGTGTAAGACACCCCAAAATGTCCTGGCATCGGAAAATTAAATTTTCAAATTGCAATAATTTCAGGAAAGGGACTAGAGCTCTATCATACTTAAACATGACAATGGAGTAACAAGTACATCAGCTAATTTACAGTGGTCCCCACATGTATGTTTCTAGTGTAACCCAGATCTGAGACAATCTGAATTTGCTTAACCTGAAGGCTGAAATAGTAGATGTTCCTAATAAGTTCATAGTTGGCTGTTTACTTGGTTTGGAGGAGATTAAGGACATAGGCACAAGCAGGTTACTAAGCATACACCAGGCCACAAAAACTGTTTGTAAGATGTCCCAGGACTGAGGTAAGCATGGAAGAATTTAATTGAAGTATGTTTTACTTGACCAAATTCTGCTTTACACAAGATGTTCCTCCAAAGTATGTCAAAGAAAGTCTATGACCTTTGAGTACCTGAAGGGGACCTACAAGAAGGATGGAGAGAGACTATTTACAAAGGCCTGTAGTGATAGGATGAGGGGCAATTGCTTCAGACTAGAGAAGAGCAGATTTAGATTAGATATTATGAACAAGTTCTTTACCATGAGGGTAGTACAATACTGGAACAAGTTACCTGGGGAGATGGTTGGGACCCCATCCCTGGAGATGAGTTGAGTGAGGCTCAACAGGGTTCTGGGCAACCTGATCTAGTTGAGGATGCCCCTTCTTACTGCAGAGGGAATTGGACTAGATGACCTTCAGAGATCCCTTCTAACCCAGACCATTTTATGATTCTATGATTTGACATCTGGTCTTGTATCCAGTGCATGTGACTGCATTGCATGGATAGGTTGCTGATGTTCATGCAACAGTGAAAAATTAAAATCACATCTCTGTTGCCCATGTAGGACACATTGAGGGGATTAGATGCAAGAAATCAAGACTTAGGACAATCTTACAAGATCATCTCTGAGGTGGGAACTTGCTGCAGCACAACATTGAGATAGATTTCCCATGGTGCTACGACATTATTTTGTCTCCCAGCACAGTGAAATACTCTGAATAAGCCACTGTAAAGGGCAGGAAGGAGAGGTTAGAAAAAAACCCATGAGTGTCTGTATAAGGATGCAGCTTCCTTGCACATTTTAAGCTCCTTATTTTGTGGCTGATTTTCTTTAAATGTGATACACGTTTTCAGCCTTTACTTAAAATTCTATTCCCTCAAATGATGTTAAAATGTTGCAACAATTCAACTGGGAAATGTACAGTACAATTTCTTAGCTTTTACGGGTTGAAAGGTCCTTATCTAATGTTTCTAACAGTTCATCTCCCTACCTCAGACTGTGCTTTTTATTTCAAGAGAAATTGCAACAGATTTAACGAAGGGAACATTTTGAAACCAATTTTCGGTATCCTTTTCCTAAAGGGATTAAACTGCTAATGTAAATGTCCACAATAAAGCAATACTCACATACACATGATGAAATTTGAGATCCAATGATTTTCTGGCATTCACACCCTTGGAAAGAGTTGATTGAAATTAGTGCACCCTCCATGTGTCCCTGCCTTTTCTCTCAATTTTTCATACTATCGAAAGTGTTGAATAGAAATTCCACTGTATTGTATCTGGTTCAACTCCTGCAGTAGACAAGTTATAATGAACCTCATTTTGGTTGATATGGTGGTGGTTGTACTGTAAACCTCCCTCGACCTGCTGGCTATGCTTCTCTTGATGCAGCCCAGGATGTGATTGGCTTTCTGGGCTGCAAGCACACATTGGTGGCTCATGTTGAGCTTCTCATCCACCAGCATGCTCAAGCCCTTTTGTTCAGGGCTGCTCTCAAGCCAGTCCCTGCCCAGCCTATATTGGTGCTTGGGATTGCCCCAACCCAGATGCAAGACCTTGCATTTGGTCTTGTTGAACCTCATGAGGTTGTCATGGGCCCACCTCTCCAGCCTGTCAAGGTCCCTCTGGACGGCATCCCTTCCCTCCAGCGTGTCTGCTGTACCACACAGCTTGGTGTTGTCAGCAAACTTGCTGAGGGTGCACTCAATGCCGCCTCGCCAACAAAGATGTTGAACAAGACTGGTTCCCAGTACTGGTCCCTGAGGGACTCCACTTGTCACTGGCCTCCACTTGGACATGGACCCATTGACAGCTACTCTTTGGGTGCAGCCATCAAGCCAGTTCTTTATGTGCTGAAAGGTCCATCCATCAAACCCATATTTTACTAGCTTGGAGACCAGGATGTTGTGCAGGACAGTGTCAAAGGTTTTGCTCAGGTCCAGGTAAATGATATTGGTTGCTCGACCTTCATCGATTAATGTTCTGACCTTATCATAGAAGGTGACCAGGTTTGTCAGGCAGGATTTGTCCTTTGTGAAGCTGTGCTGATTGTACCCAATCACCTCTTCATTATTCTTCTGTCTCAGGAGTGCCTCCAGGAGGATCTGCTCCATGATCTTACTTGGCACAGAGATGGGACTGACTGGGTTATAGTTCCCTGGGTCATCCTTCTTTCCCTTTTTGAAAATGGGAGTTATGTTTCCCCTTTTCCAGTCACTGGGGACCTCCCTGGACTGCCATGACTTTTGGAATATAATAGAGGTTTAGCAACCTAATCCACCAGTTCCCTCAGCACCCATGGGTGCATCTCATCGGGTCCCATAGACTTGAACGCTTTCAGGTTCTTCAGATGGCCACGTACCTGATCTTCACTCACAATGGGCAGTTCCTTCTTCCAGTCCCTGTCATTATCTTCTGTGATTCTGGGAGTGTGTCTGGAGCCCTTGCCAGTGAAGATTGAAGTAAAAAAGTCATTGAGAACCTCAGCCTTCTCCACATCACTTGTCACCACCTCCCCTGTTTCCTTTCTTAGGGGGCCCACACCTTCACTAGTCTTCTTTTTACCCTTAATATACCTACAGAAATTTTTACTGTTTCCCCTGATCTCCCTGGCTAGATTTTATTCTGAGCTTTAGCTTTTCTAGCCAGGTCTCTTGCTGCTCAGGCAGCTTCCTTATATGCCTCCCTCTATAGCTGTCCTTTCTTCCACTCCTTGTAGATTTTCTTTTTATATGGCAGCGTGTCCAGGAACTTCTTGTTCATCCAGACAGGTTTTCTAGCATTCTTTCCTGCTTTCACCTTTGTGGTGATACTTTGCTCCTGGCCACAGCGAGGGTGATCCTTGAATACTGACCAGCTGTCCTGGGCCCCTCTTCCCTCTAGGGCTTTGTCCCATGGTACTTTGGCCAGCAGATCCCTGAAGTGATCAAAGTCTGCATGCCTGAAGTCCAGGGTTGTAAGCTTGGGATATGTCCTGCTGGTCGCCCTGAGGATCTTAAATTCTGTTGTATCACGGTCACTGAAGCTAAGGTTATCCCTGAACCTCACATTGGTCACCAGCCCTTCTCTGTTGGTGAGAACAAGGTCCAGCATAGCACCTTTTCTCATTGTCTCCTCTACCATTTGGAGGAGGAAGTTGTCATCTATGCATTCCAGGAACATCCTGGAATGCTGGTACCTAGCTGTGTTGTCCCTCCAGCAGATGTCAGGGTGGTTGAAATCCCCCATGAGGACCAGGGCTTGTGAACGTGAAGCCACTTCTATTTGCCTGTGGATGGCCTCTTCTGCTTGGTTCTGCTGGTCAGCTGGTCTGTAGCAGACCTCTACAGTAACATCTTCTTCCCCTGTCTTCCCTTTAGAGACCATTGATTTTTCTTCCCATTAGACATTTTAATTTTATAAAAGTAAAGGAAACAAACAAACACCACCCCCACCCACCCCCCATATTCCTGGCTAGAGTCGAACTACACATCTTTTTGGTGTCTGATGGGTACTGACAAGGAGGCTTGTTAGTCTCAGTAGCCTTACTAGTGTATTGTGTCCCATGAACCAGAGATGGTATGAAAAGAAGTGGATGATGAAAAGATTAGTTGTTAGAGACCTTGAGGCTGTTTCACAAAAATTATTTTTGAAATGTTTATACCCATAAGAAAAGCACCTAAAGGAAGCCTTAGAGGTTGATCACGAGGGATTTGAATCACTCCAGTATTGATTGAAATAATAACCATGCAAAATCCAAGGAAGGCAGGCTTTTAGAGCTACTCTAGTGTAGCACTGCTTCCATAATGAAATTTGTTGAGTAGCCAGAGGATATTTTGGACCTAATCCTTGGAAATGAATCAAGTGCTTTATGATTTAATAAGGCTAGAAAATGGGTACTATTTGTATTTGAGTAAAACCTTCTAGTGCTATCATCCAATTTGAAATACTTGTTAAGGGAGAGCACTAGATGAAGCAACACAAAAGTGACTTTGAGAGTCTGTAAAATGCCCTGAGGTATTTTGATTAGAATTCATCAGTTTACAGCACAAGAGAAGGATGGCAGTCGGAGGAACTGCAGCTGACGTTCATCCCAAATTCTTCACAGAGTGATTTGCCATTGGAATGGGCTAGCCAGGGAGGTGGTGGAGTCACCATCCATGGAGGTCTCTAAAATAAGACTGGATAAGGCACTCAATGCCATGGTTTAGTTGATTAGATGGTGTTGGGTGAAAGGTTGGGTTTGATGATCTCGAAGGTCTTTTCCAACCTGGTTAACTCTGCGATTCTGATTCTGTGAATAAGTGTGTGGGCAAAAGGGCACTGGATATCCTTGTGGGAAAGCAGCTCAAACAGGATGTAATCAACAAGTTTGCAGCTTTTCAACATACAGCTGACTCTATAAACAAATCTATTTTAAACATAATTAAGAATACATATGAATACTGAACAGGAAGAGCCGTGTGGTACAATCTAACCTGAGGTCAAGGGTTTTCCAAATATACTAACAGTGAAGTGTAGGTATGTAGAGAACTGATTCCCTGGGGAGCTAGGAACAGAGCTGAAGATGGAGAATGAAGAAATAGCTGGCATTTGTTTTATTTGGAAAAGCAAAATAAAACTTGTCTTTAGAAAGAAGAGATGTCTCTCTCAAGGGGATGAGTGAATTTGCTTAAAATTTGAAGGGGCAAGTGAAGACATATAAACAGATCAAGTAGCAGAGGACATGCTCATCAAACATTTGATACTGTTTGGAACTGGGGAGAGGAGAAATCTGTGTTAAAGGAAGAAAAGGCAATAATAGTATGTTAGTATTTTTTAAAATTAGAGAAACAACAAAAATGTGGAATTTAAATGTCATATGGAAACTGACTTCTGTCCCACGTGAGGAGCAGGGCATATTACACCACTTCTGAGAAAAACATTTAGCATTTTATACCTTGAGAAGAGTTTAATATTTTCCCCTTGAGAAGTTCCTGAGCCATTGTCCGTTCTTTGTCCATATGGAAGAATCTGTATATACTTCTGTTTTTAGGAACAAATATTCAGACTTTCTGATTTTCTTTTATATGATTCAGGATAGAATATACTGTCTGATGCTGCTTATTGTAATATGTTCAGACCCATGGCCCAAGCAGCCTTATTCTGGTCTAAGAGCATTTGTAATCCTTTGTGTGACTGTATAGCAAACAGCAGCAACCAGAGATCACCTGTTTAACATATATTATGTAATACACAAAACAAATACCATGAGCTGTGATGAGGGAACCACTCTGTAGCAGAGTCATGGGCAATCTGAAATCGAATTTAGGTCTACCTTGTGTTTAGACTTAAACAAAACAGATTTCATAGATGTTATGGCTTAGTCTGTGAAAACTAATCTGATTGCAACATCTTTGAAGAAATGATGTTTTTTTCTAATATCTGTCAAAATTGTCTCACTCCTTTAACATGATTAAAATAGACAGGATTTCCAGTCAGATGAAATCCTGCTTATGTTAGCCCTCAATAGAGTGAAACAAAACCACCCCAGAACAATTGCTCAGTATGCTCTGTACCGAACAATGTTTCAGCAGCAGTGACAGTTAACTGATTGGTAACAGTAGTAATAGTTTCTCTGATGCACCTGTTACCCACACACTTCTGTATTCAGCAGAAACTGGTAAGAAAGAAAGAAAGGAGGAATAAATGGCTTAAAGTTTCAAACTTAAAATGTTTTTGTATCGGATGGGAAGATAATGCTCCCAGCACCCACACTGCTCATTCTGAAATTCTAAGAAGTTTTTCCATTTCAATGTCCCTTAGCACCTCTTTAATTTGCTTGCACTCTTTACATTTTGTGTACACAAAATGGCTTTTTTTATTTGTTGATTCTAAAAGATTGGTTACATAAAGCTTATTTTTTTCCATCATCACTGCTACCTGATTTTTATCTCAGGCTAGTGGAAAATGTAGTTTCTTGGGTAATGGAGCAAATTAGGGAGTATGTATTGAAGGGAACAGTCACGCTATACTGACCAGGAATAGTATTTGGTGGGTTGACTACAGAAATTTCCCTGAAGGCATCAGCCTAGTTTATGACTGTAATCAAAAATAAAATAACAGGCAAACTGGAATTTTGTGGAGGCTAAGAGTGTGGATAAAATGTTCATCACTTCTGTACCAGGTAGGGTTTTTTTTAACTGTATTATCTTCAGATTGAATTGTGTTTTGCTATAGAAAGATGCATTGTTTTTTGAGAGAGCATGACAAAATTGTGATTGGCATGATACCTATATTTGACTGTCTTTTAAGGGTAGATTGAACTATGAATTTGGTTTGATTTTATTAACTGTAGCAGGAATTATTATTATTATTAAAATCTATTGCCCAACATTTGCTGTGATTTGCTGTTTAAATGTCAGCTCATGCAGACAGGTAATTCTTACTTGTTTTAGTCAGCTAATGACCACCCTTGTTTTAAGCATGCTTGCCTATGCAACTGTGTTCATCAGGAATTAAAACTGCATTTGATACTACTTGGGTAGGTCTTTATTTGTAGATGCAAAAAAGCAAACAGTGCTGATCAGTTAATCAAAAAGGTGCTGCAGGGACTCAGGAAACTGAAGCATAGAGACCTCATGCGTATCTTAATAACGAAAAATGGCTGGGCTTTAAAGAAAAGCTCTGGTCTTGCAAGTATTAGTATTTTGACAGCACTCTGTGTTTATGCCAAGCCCTGTCAGCTTCAGCAATAGAAGCCCAGCAATGTGCTTACGGAGCCAGGGTGTGAACAAGCAGAGAATAATAGGTATGTCAAAATGGAAAGGAGTTTGAGAAGTAGCTGAGTTGACTGCTCTGCAATGACACAATATGGACCTCCTTTGCAGCTGTTGGGAATCTTCATGCACATGTAGGGACAGTACGGGAGGCTATATGGCCTCTCTCGTCAGCCTGAGTCTAATGTGTCACCAGCTTTAGTGGTATAAAGTTGGATAACTGACTTTTATTTTTCTTCCCCTTCTTGGAACGCTTGGGGAAAGGCTAGTTTGGTTAAAGGACACAGATGAAATATGCCAGAGAGAAGAGCAGTGAAAGGAACCAAGTGACTGGAATTATTTTTCATTCCATAGTTGAAAGTAGATGTTTTGTCACGGTATTCTTAATGCTAGCAGTCCATTTCCCTAATGGAACAAAGTGGTCAGCTTGTATACAATTCCGTAATTACATGTGGGAATATTATGTTGACAAACAAGAACTTATTACTTCACCAGCATTTTGAAGTACCATCTACTCTTCACAATGAAGCATTTATAAAGCAGACTGTACTTTTGTACTTCCAAAGTATTTCATTTTTGCATGACTAATTGCATGTTATGAGTTACAATGGCAATTTTTTTCTTTTGAAAGGTGCTGCCCATATCTCTCACTCCATTTATTGATTTGTCTGGAGACAGTTAATGAAAGGACAGCATTTGAGACACATTTTTATTCCAAAGGCATGGTGATAGGAACATAAATATTTGCAAGACAGTTTAAAAAGAGGGGAAAAAAAAGGGTCCAGTTTTGTCAAAAGATGATCTGATAAACACACTTACAACTCTGGTTTCTTCCAGGGCAGCAATTTGCAAACAAACATGTTTGCCAGTAAAAACTACTGGTTCCGAGTGCCTGGGAAAAATGTTCCACAAGAAAGACCATCTTTAGTTTCCTTGTTCCATATATTGTCTCCTTAAATGTCTGCTGGGGAGGCAATACATACATAGATTTTTGCCTTGTCCCAACATTTCCTCTAACTGCTGCATATATTCACTAAAATGAAGCTCTAAGGTAATAAGCCACAGAACTTTCTTACTGTACAACAGCTGGAAAACACTAAAATGACCTCATGATGGATAATATACAATCAATAATGTATTTCTGGAGTTTTCTGAGAAAAAAATTTAGCCTACTAGAATTAGAAAACTTCAGAATTTCAAGACTGCTTTTCTTAATAGTAATTGGCCACTTGAATCCTCACAAATATCTTGACAGTAGTTTCACAGAGGAGAAACAGCTCTTTCCTAACTACACACACTCCTTTCTGAATGCTTCCTTTATCTCCTCAGTTATTCCTCTTTTGCTGAGTCCTGACCTTTACATTTGCTGTGTTTTCTCTTGTGTACTGGTGTAGGCTTCAGTCATAAGTGAGCTCAATGCCTTTCAAGAACAGACTGTAAATATTTATTTTTCTGACTTTACCTTGACAGTGCAGTGTTAATTTATTTCTTTAGCTATGTATTTAGTTTTTATGAACTATAAACAACATGAAAATCACAAACTGTTAAGTTGGTTTAATGAATCAAAATGTGAACTCTTGATCTTAGTCATTAATGGAAATACTGAATGTGAAAGAGAAAAAAGGTGATGCCTAGAGAATGTCTGTGTTGGAAGAGACTGGAAAATTGCCATTTAAAGAGCTTTTCCTGAGCATCAGGGAATATGGTGATCCTCACAGAATATGGTGATTCTCACAGGGGCAGATAGTGAGAAAGAACCAAAATATGCCTGCAGCCATATTATGGTTATCCAGCCTTGTAAGGATTTTGCATTTATTTTGCAAGAATATGATGGGTCTATTCTGTTGAGTTTTAACTTTGGAAATTTAAGAAATCTCCGAAAAGATTCAGTGCCAAATATTTTAGGATGATTGTCAGAATTTAGGGCGGTGTTGTTCTGTTGAAGATGAATTTCTTTACTTGAATTCTAGGTTGTGTCATGGTCTTTAAATCAGATTTTTTTGCCATGCTGGTTTTAACTACTGAAAAGACCAATCTAAACCTCATAGACTTCAATATTTGATTTTTTTTTTGTTTTGTTTTCTGAGTAACAAGTTATCTAAAAACTGAGTTGCTTATGAAATAGAAGTTAATTCTGGGAAACCAAAGCACGTTGTGTCTTGTGGAATGGAAAGGGAGAAAGGAAGATTTGTGTGCTCTGCAGTGACATTCTGTACATCAAATTCAAATGTTTCCAACACTGTTTATAATTCTTTGTTGGCATACGTTTGAGGCAAAGAAACATAGGAATTGGTGTAATAGATTAGATTAATTGCCTATTTAATCTAATACACTGTTGTCAATAGTAGACAATACCAGATGGATTGAAAATACATGAGAAATCTCACAAAGCGAAGTGGTAGCTTCTGTCAGTTAATAGATTAAGCCTTGTAAATTGATGCTTTGTATTTGTTATAACCACCACCACCAACCCCAAACTTGCTTAATGTGAATGTTTCTTTCAGCCTCTTGTCTCAAGGAGGGAAGCAGACTACAGTAATAGATTTATTCCCTTCAGGCCAGGAGGCTGTTATTTTTTTTTCTGTTTCTGAGACACAGCGTCTCCCAGCTTCGCTGTGGGAAGGCAGAACTCTGCTCCTCTTCCCTTTTCTTGATGCATCATCACGGCGGTGTGAAGAGCTGCTGCTGTTTGTCTGAATTCCACAGTCAGTATCTAGATGAAGTCCAGTAACGGATGATACAGAAAAATCCAAGGCAGATAGTGAAGATCTGTTGTCCATCATATCTGTGCATTGTCTGCAACCTGGGACTGAGTAACATGATGAATAGCAATACTGGAGCTTTTGATAAAAACCAAAACAAAACTCCCCAAATATTTGTAACATGTAACTATGTATTGAATGGGGAAGGCAGCTGAGTCTCCGCTGGCATGGTGTTGTGTGCTGACAACTGGCACAAATATTTAGGACTGAAGAACCCATTGGTGGCTTCAGAGGTGTTTTGCACTATGCAAATGATGAGCTCTGCTTCACACTGTCCCCAGTTAAACTGGATGCACAAGCTACCAGTCACATCCACCCTCGGTGTACAAAGTTCACTCCAACACTTGCTTCATAGCGAAGTGGACACACTGACTTAAGTACTGAGATCTTTTCAAGGCCAGTATAACTACAGTGAGTTTTAAGGGCCATTTGAGAATCGTTCAGTGGAGACAAAAGCAAACTCAGTTGTGTTAGAAAAAGCTTTTCTTATTATACAGAAGCTGAGGAGAAAAAGAAAGGTAACTTTACTTTACATCTAGTTTTTTTTTTTTTCAGAGTCTTAGTCCTTCACTTAAATTGACATATAATACGTTATTTTTTATGATAGTAATATTTATAGTTCAAATCACTGACACCTGTAAAGCAGACATAGTACCTAATTAAGGCTCAGCAATGTCTTCACTGGGGCTAAACTGACCAGAAATTTTATCAGGGCAGAGTTGTTCTAGGGTAGGAGCAGAAAGGATGTTGCTGCTCCCGTAGGTTGTGGGGCAATTCACCACTACGGCCTTTGATAATTTCTTAGTCCTTTTGTTGTTTATACTAAGGCAAATTCAGCTGGAGGCTGCAGATAGGGCTTCACTCTTCATGTGTGTTCCTGAGGGTAACACTGTGTTATGATCTAGAAAATCCTAGTGAGGAGCCACATGCCTTAGTTCTGGTTGTCTTTACTGTGCTGCAGAAATAAAAGGGCTGCACAACTAGATTGTAAATTTAAACAGAAATTCTATTTACAAATGTGCATACAGAAGGCATTCAGGTAGAATGAATACATCCACAAATGAGGCTGAGTCTACCAGGCCAAAATCTTCTAGAATCCTCCACTCCTACCAGCCTCAGCAGGCCTGTGAACAGACCAAAGCTGCACTCCCTACTTCAGCCCTAGCAGGTCTTGTGATGCATCTCAAAAATTCTCTTATCAGCAAGAGCTACTTCCTACACACAAAACATGAGATGAAGAGGTGTGGGAGCTCTTCTCAGAAGGATGGGAGGAAAGAAGAGATATCAGCTAGACGCTGCCTTAAATAGTGGAGACTGCATGAGTAGACGTGGGAAGAGCTTGTTCTTATGGAGGTGCTAAATAAGTAACAGTAATTTCAAAATGTAAGAAGCATGTATCATCCAAAATGGGAAACAGTATTTAGAAGCTAGTGATAAAAGTGAGTTAATTTAATTAGTGATCAGTGAGTTAATTTTCTGTTAATAATCTGCTATTAAAATGCTGACAAGACAACGCAAAAGTAGGAAAAAAAAAAAGGGAGGGAAAAAAAAAGAAAAAGCAGATGAGTTAGGGTTGAAAGAGATCAAGAGAATCAAATTCCTCCATGGGATTAGCTATATATGTTCAAGAATGAGTATGTCTTAAGGTCTTGCAGGAAGTGTTAAGATTTGGTTAGAAATGATTATATATATAACAAAGTGCTCCTTCTTCCCTGTGTATTCAGGCAAATGATGGTGACATCACAAAATGCCTTGTGGAGCATACTTTGCCCTGCATAGCATACAAGGAGAGCTGTGTGCCTACTGATAACCCTGCAGAATGGTTGTAGAAGAAACGGTAGAGGGAACAATTAAGAGATGTCAAAGTGGTTGTATTAAGGGAAGATGTTGAGAGAGGTAAACTCGGTTGACCTGTTTTACCTTTTCCTATCTTTATGGCCTGGCATCTAATCTCTTCTGTCCAGCCTTCTTTTTAGCTATGCCATAGTGACTTTCTTAAACCTGTTAGGTAGCAGCCCAGGTAATTTTCCCATTGAGCTCACACCTCATCATGGCAATTAAAGTGACTTATACTGGGACTTAAGCAAAAGAAATTTCTGCTAGTGCACTTAGGATAAATGTCTTACAGCTGGGGAAGTGTCATTACAATAATTTTTAAAAGGAAACAGCTAAAAAGCAAAGACTGTAACATATGATTGTGATGTGCTGTTTTAAGGCATGCAGACAATTGCTAAATAGAATAAACCACATCTGTAATAACATTCCAATTCTTTAGCCATTGCTGATATGTTAGATTCTCTGCCTTGTTGTGATGGTGGGCCAAAACACATTTTTTGAAATGCTTTGCATCTGCTCTTCCAGACATGGAAGTAAGGGCAAATCATTGGTTTAGCTGCTTGGTTCATAGCATTTTTTTCATAAGAAAAAAATGAACAACAGCTGAAGGCAAAAAAATTATAGGTCCTCTTTAATCTTGCTTTGTGATAAAAGTCTGAAAGGGAGTGTTCTTGTGGCTTTGCTTAATAAGGTTTGTGAGACAATATTTATTTGTCTGGTCATGTAGTACATACTACACTCTTTGGAAGAACTGCCAAGAAAGGCTTATGGTAATATATTGGCTGCATGATAGAAGCATATGGAGCAATACCTCTGGAGCATCATCCAGAATGATAGCCTGTTTCTCAGGTGTTAGCTGAGCAGTTTTAATAGCTGCTTTCACGTGTTGTTATTCTGAAGCAGAATACAGATTCAGTTATTAACTGTAGTATTTTCCACATGCAGTGTCACCTATTGCTAATGGAACCTACTCATACTGGGGTAACACAGTAACTAAGAAGCACATGCAGGTGTCACAAACTTTAAGTTAGATGTAATTTTGCAGAACATTGAAGATTATTTGAAATGTCTTGAAATATATGAGCTAGAAAGCAGAGGCATTAAGACAGATTAGCTAAATTTAAGTGAGCTCTAGCAGTTAAAAATTAAATCTGCGTACTGAAACATCTGAAGGAGATACTCCTATGTTCTTATATTTTGTAACCGTTGATTGAGCAAGGAATCCAACAAAATTATTCAAAAGTCAGGGTTACCAGTTTTATTTTTTTCTATCTGTAAGGATAACATTAAGTGACTGAACCTCTCTTTTCTGTTCATGAACAAATGCCCCACGAGCCACAATTTTTCACCTGTGGTTTGACAATATGTTTGTAAAACTGTTGCATCTTTTTTATCTGGACTTTACTACATTATTCCTTCTTTAAGTAGCAGAAAATGGATTCTTTATGATTAGGCAGATCAAATGTCTGCTGAGACCATATGAACTTAATGCTGACTGCATGCAGGATTTACCTTGGGATCTAAGAGGATGAAACACCCTTACTACTACTAATTGACATAGTCTACTCGCTTTTACAAAAGTGGCTTTTACAAAATTATATTCACCACATGGGTCTGTAGTCTTTACCCTTCAGATTTGGGCTTTCCCAGCCTTGCATGCAGGAGACTTTTGGGGCAAGCGTGTGCATTTGTAGTTCTCATTCTATGACTGCTCTGTACTAACCTGCGCTTTGGAGAACAGTCTTGTCAGCAAAGGTTGTAGAGGCAAAGCATTTTAAGAAAGTGGACAAAGAAGTGCAAAGAGAATGATCAAAACAAAATTAACTGAGAAAAACTAAAATCTCATCAGAAATGAATGGAGTTCAAAAGGCAATGTGGAATATACATATAGCAAAAAACTCTGAACACTGGGTGGGTGTTTTTTTGTATCTTCAATCCCCTGCTTCACCATCAAGATATCTTGTGGCAAGGAGTTGATTTCATTCAATCACCATAACTTCCTCAGAGTGGGGATAGTATTTGCCATCATAGCTGTAAGAAATTACTTCTACTGGAACAGAAATAATGGTTTACACTACATCAACTTGGTTTCAGGATCACACAAAACATAATTTACATTAGCTCTCATGACAAATAGAAAATGAACTGTAGGTGTTGCTGTACTCATGGAAGCTGAGACTAGATTAGAATATTTTTTAAGTGTAAAAACGCTCCTGTAAAGAGTTTCCGTGATTTCTAGGGTTTGTTTCCAGTTTAGAGTTAACATTGTTTATTTCAAGAAGTGTTTTGTAACTGGTGCATTTGATTTGATCTTTGGCTGGCTCCAAGGGAAATTACACTACAGAGTAATTAAAAAGGTCTCAGGCTGCCCCAAAACCTCAGCTACCATGCTCAGAGATGCAGAGAATTAGCTACATGTACAAGTGCAAACTGACTTTTAATTTCTGGTTGTTTCAGTCAAAGTTATGGATCTGGTTGAGGTTTTCAGCAAGACTCTGTCACAGGTTAATGCTGTTTTTTAATCATAAGTTATTACAAATTACCTTAGCTGTGGAAGGAGATATCAGTGAAAGTTTTTAAGAACATTTTCTTCAAAAGGATCTCTACAGTCCAGGGTTACACATGTTCAAAAGTGCTGCATCATAAGGTAAAGACATGGGCCTCAATCAAAGCTTGCTGAAGTATTTTTTTTTCCCTTATTTTTTTTTGTGGTTTTGTTGTTGTTTTTTGTGTTTTTTTTGTTGTTGTTAAAATTCAGCTTGTTTTTGACTAGGGATTTAGAATCACAGAAAACTACAATTTTTATATTTCCTTCTGAAAATGGGGTAGAGAATCTGCGTTTAAAGAGTGCATGAGCAAAGATTTTGTGATGCTCATTTAGGAGAGGATGTAAAAGACCCAATGTCTGATCAGGGAGGGTTGAGATGTGAGCATGATGTGGAGAAGCATAGGCCTGTGTACGGAGACTTGAGTGCTTTCAGGAGGAAGAGCAACCCTCCACCACAGCACAGGGAAGTTTCCTATAACTTTGGTGTAATGAGAGAAGAAAGCTGGAGCATGGAGCAGGAAAAAGGCATCACAGTCAGATCAGAAGCTGTCCGACAGTGTTTCAGGAGAAACACCAATATCTTTATCCCACGGGATATTTAAAACCCAGAAGCTGTTGGAATCCATAGTGGAGAAGTTTGCTGGTCTGGCACAGAGTGAGGAGATTAATAAATCCTTTCTATTTTGCTTGGAAAAAAGACAAGCTCAATTTCTACATCCCAGGCTGATGGCACCAAGCCAGCAGACCCAGGAAAACGCCATCTGAATAAATTTAATACTTTGTGAGATTTGTTCATTGTGAAAACTAATGATACCACATTTTAAAAGGAGAAGTTTTAGAAGTGTCCCCATAGAAAAGCTCTTTAGATTAAGGTATAGATCTGCTTAATTTTTGAAGAATGTTTCCAAGACTGACAGCTTGGACATGACCACTTGAAATTTTATCTATTGTTGGAATACTGCAATGCTGGACATAAGGTCAAAGCAAAATCAGATTCAGCCTTATCACTGTCACTTATTATAAACCTCAGCAAAAGATGAGATTCAAATGTGATTTCAGTGAACATAGAGCTACAGTTTCCAGTAAACTTATTATTTGAAGGCTATTAGCAGTTCAATGAGAGTCAAAGTGTAGCACAAAATGTGATATACGAAACCCCTATTAGAGAATCAGTTTTGCAATTCATGGTGAGAAGTGCATTTATTTGAAAAATGAGGAGCTATTTTTAGCACCTGCACAGAATTCAAAAGGAAGAGATGGATACAGCATGTGCAATTAAACAATCAAATCTAGCGCTTAATTAAATTGTTCAGTTATAGGATGCTACACTTCCTAAAATATCAGAAATAATTATTGATCATCAAATATGCTGCCACTTCTGGGTTTGTCATCAGCTGAAATTGGTGAATTATTCATGGATTTCAATTTAATACCGTAAATGCTCATTTCTAGTGATCAGTATGTATCAAATGCCTTAATGTAAGTTGTTTTATTTATTGTTGTTTCAGTCCTGGCTTGCTCACACTGCATGCTTGTCTCTCCAGAGTATGACAAGTCCTTCAGATGTTTCTTGGCAAAAAACCACAATAGCTTCTCTGAAAGGCGGTGCATGAGAGAATTTGGTTTAGGATACATAAATCATGAAATAAGGTGTTGTGTTTTTTTTTTTGTGGTGGCTGTTTGGGGGGGGGGGGATTTAATACACTGCATAGAAGAAAGGAAAAATCCTTCACAATCAAGATTCCATTGGAAGAGAAAAGCCAACAACTGCTTTAATTTACCACAACATTTGCATATTTTGCATTATAGTTGTGCAACCAGGAGAGATTTAATCCTGCCTGTAAGTATAGTTTCATAAACATATTATAAAGCTTTCCAAAAAGAATAAAATAATCTGAGAACATGCCTGGTAGGCATATCAAATTTATTACTTCCATTCTGTTTGGTAAATATTTATAATCACACGTTTGCACTTTTTGATAAGAGTATTTTAGCAAACTTTTCACTTAAAGATCTTACTTCTTCCTCATCTCAGTCGGGACTTTTATGTCTGAGCCAATACACATAAGTATATTTGCAAACAATGAACCACCAGCAAGAGAATGAGCAAACAAAAAGGAGGTTATTGAGTCAAAACCCAGCCTTATCAACTATTTTCAAATTTACTTGGTAGAGTTTTCTCTCAGCCTGGAATCCATCTTAAGGTAGGACCTCCTCACGTGAAATGACTGCAACAATAATTTCTGTGGTGACATAAAACATGGCTTGTTTTACCTCTATGATGTTACTCCTTGTATTAAAAGTGGCAAAGCAGTTATACTGAGACAGAGAATGGAGGTTTTTTTTCCCCCTCTTTCACTGTTTTCTCTAGTGCTGCAACACCTCTGTGAATGATGCAACTCCTATAAATCTAGAGTTCAGGGATAGTATTATTCTTGTTAAGTGAGCCCTTTGATTTCTGGGAAGACAGATGAAGATATTGGCACACCCATGCAGCTTGCAAATACTTTATATGGTTGTTGAATTTGCAGAATTCCACCCATCCAGTGACTGTAATTATCCCTTTGTTAGAAGCTTTCTTCTCCCTGTACAGTTTGAATCAGTTCAGACAGTGGGATATGTGAACCATTCTAAAACCATTGATTTTGAATTAAAAGAAGGCTGTCAGGAAAATATGAAAGATGTTGTTATTTTCTCTGACTCCTTGGATCTGTATGGATTATTACAGAACTGAAGTAAGGAGATGAAATGCAGGCATGAGGCATACATCTTGGACTCCAAACCAAAGAATTAGGGTCTGGGCTGACAAGTTCTTGCTTTCTTGCCATTAGGAAGATTTTCTCTTTCAGTAGTACAGTCAGTTTTCATAATTGGTGCCCTTTGACTTCTTCAGGCAGTGGCCTGCCTGTTGTATACCCAGCTGATGTACCTGTTGTCAGTTGCAAATTTGGATAGAAAATCTGTGGGGGATTATATCTAAAACACTACTACTAAGAAACCCCTTATTTTTGTCAAAATCTCTGAATGGCACAGACTTGCCAGTGAAGCCACCCTGACACTGATGTCACAGATCCTCAGCAGCTGGTAGGATGGGGGTACAGGTGATTTTCTTCACTGTAATCTCAACAGAAATTTCATTTGGTCTACTACATATGTGCTTTCTAGACACACGACATCCATGAGGGCTGAGGATGGAAAACTCACAATGCTTGTCTGTGAGGAAGACAGAGCAGAAGGCAACAAAGCCAGCAATTGCTGCCATGCCATTAATGTCCGGTATAAAATATAGCTTTGGGAGACCATGTGCCTGTCATTATATCCTGGAATTTTTGCAATACACTGACAAAGTGAGGTTTCTCTGGTTTTATCCTTCCTGCTGCTCAAACCCTCAATTGTTCTGAAGTTCTTGAGCGATTTCACATTTCAAGTAGAGTGACAGAGCTATTCTATTCTCAAAAGAGAAAAATATAGTCTAAAAAAATGTGCATCTGGATACTTTTTTGCTTTGTTTGAAGGCTCTTGTTTTCTTTCCACAAGTGAAAACTGTGTTCATCATGAGAGTGTCTAGGCCAAATTACAGCATTTGACTTCAAAGTAACATTCCAAAACAGACAGGCACTTATATGTCTCCCTGTAAACAAATAGGCAACCCCCCAAGATTTTTCTAAGAAAATCATCACAAAGGAGAAATGTCTTAACCATCACAGTAATCTAGGGTGGCTTGTATGCTCTTTCTGTGGAGGACTTTATAGCTTGTTTACTATGCTGAAATCTGTCTCTCATTTTACCAACTGCTTCCCAAGATGTTGACTTTGTCTAACCATGTCCTGTTCATTCTTCACTGTTTTATTTCCTGCCAGGATTCTAGAGCTGTTTGCATGCTTGCATTATGCCTCCTTTATAATATTCCTGCCCCCCCCTCCCCGCCCCGAATTTTCTATTTCTGCCTTCTAGGCTAAATGGTCATTGCCAAAGATGGTAGGCTGTGCAAAAATTTCACTTTGCCTCCATAAATATGCAGACAGTAATTACAGCAAGATATTGGTTCAGAGAGTGATGGTGCAAACATTCAAGTGGCCTCATTTAGTGTTTCAAATACTTGAGGCTCAACAGGCAAATCAGAGTTGGTGGATCAACAGCAGCAAGGAGGATTGTGACCAGTGGAGTTATGAGGTAGACATAAATATACTGTATCTGAAAGCCATAAAATAATATATCTTAAAGTCATAAGCTAGCAACAAACCACTGACAAGGTCAGCAATGGCTTTTGCTGTCTCCAAATCATTGTTTTGCAACTGTTTGTGGTGATGTTGGCCTGGATGGTCCGGAGAAAGAAGGTTATTCTTATCTTAAATGTATGGCTAGTGAATGAGTAAAAGCAGACTTTGGACAGGTCTGTGTTGTTTTTAAACCCATCTGCTCCCAGTTTATTTGGAGCTGTAGAGAGAATGAAGCTGTGCTATTTTTCACAGGGACCTCAGATATTTTATGAACTGCAGCCTGATGTTCACTATGATACTCAGGAAAATTAACCTCTCTTATAATCTTTCTTTTAAGCCAAGGTAAACTTTCAGTTCTTGTGAATATCAACAACTAAATTGATTTAATTTTAAAAATTGTTTGCACAGCAATTGTAGAGAACTTCACTAATCTGTTTAAGGATATGTTCAGACCAAGGTCTCAGTGTTGTTTCATCTTTACATACAAACGTTGTGTGCAGCAGTGACTGATGTTAGTAGTTGCTGCTTTCTAGAAATGCAGACATATTTTGATGTGATGGATGGTGTATGGTTGATTAAGGAATGAAGACTGCTGGTTGCTAGAGGAATAAAAGGTAACACACCTAAAAGATACAAAATACTTACAGCTGAATTGACCAATGCATATTCTTTCTTGTGAATGTAGCCAGGAGTGCCTTTATTCAGGGGATGAAGATTTGAGAATTCCCAGAAGAGACTCAGGTAGATAGGGCTTTTCATCAAGATACACTTCTCAAAACCAGAGTATGTAGACATGTTTGTTTTAGGGTCCAGAGTGTGTTATTTCCATTCCGTAAACTATATATTTTAATATATATATTTATATAGTAATGTATATATTTTAATCCCATTTTGGAGAATCAAAAAAAAAATCCATTATTTTTCAATCTGCTACCCTACTAGTAATCCGAGTTAGTATGAAAAAATCAGAGATCTCTACTTCAGGTCAGAAGCTTGATTTAGTTAACATTCCATTTATTAAAATATTTTTCTTAAGGTGTATCTTTCTGTTTAGAGATATTGCAAGGAATGAGGCAAAGAATTCTCAAAGCACTGATTAGCCACTAATGTCAAATCATAATTCTGGTATAACTTACTAATACTTTAGAATTGGGGGTCTATTTGGATTTTCCTTATGCATATTTCCCATTTGTTTCCTGGTGGTGAAATTTGACACGTACAGTTGCAACTTGGGAACAATGATGTACAAAATATTGTTTCTTTGGTGCTCCTTTACAGTTATATGACTAAACAGCATGACTGCTGCTGCCTTGTTCTTTTATAAGGTTTTTGGCAGTTCTATGGCAAAACATTTGTGAGTAAGCAATATTTATTGGATTTGTTGGTGTTTGTTTTCTTTTTTTTTGTTCAGTCAGAGTATAGTGGTATTACAACCTTGGTAAAACTGCTGCTGGGTCCAGACCACGTTACTGTATCTGCTACTGTATCTGTTACTTACACCTCTCCCAGGCTTCCTGAAATAAGCGGGCTCCAGGCCTGCTCTCCAGCTGCAATCTCACCTTTGTGGCTACCATCCTGAGGTGCAGATCTTTTATTTAGGACTTTTCCTATGACTGAGTGACAATGGTTAGTCTTACTTTCTCTATACTCTCTGGCAGAGTAAGCGTGTTTTCCAAAGGACTATTTGGGTTGCAATTAGGACACTGGATATTGAAACAGGTCATCTACAAGCTTTACAAAGACTCTGATGCCAGTCTTTCTGTACAAGATAAGAAATAGCTTGTCTATATTTTGGATACCCAAATTGTCTCTTTGTGTGTTTGCTCCCAGAAACATATGATCAATATGCTGGAGACAGTTGAATTTGCTGCTCTTCAGGGCAGGACTGGTGTGAGATGGCGGGTCTACACTCTAGTGTGTTGTGATGTGTTGGACTCCAGGGTGGTTGTTGGGTTTCAGAAGTCTTAATCTATTATGCAGTATGAAGGCACTTGCAGATATCAAAGAAACAAACTGAGCACATTTTCTTTCCTCTTTTGTTTTTGGTTTGGTTTGGTTCAGTTTTTTTGTTACTCTTCAGTGTTTTGGGGTTTGTGTCAGAGTCTCTGGAACAAACTGATTTTGACAAGATTTTCCTCAAGTTTTGGAATATGTCCCTGAACTGTAACTCTAAATCTACTACCAAACTTCCCTGAAATATGTCTCTTTTCCCTGTCTTGGGTTATATGATGAGGCTGATAAGGCATTGAAGATTTCAGCAGACCTTGTATAGAGTACACTCTGACAACCTAGTTTGCACTGGATGGCAACTGCCTTTTCCTTATAAGCTTTCCAACTCAGCTCACCATCATCAACAGCTAACAAACCTCTTTTGTTAGCCTTGTTTCAGATGTAAGAGTCTTGATAGTTGTCTCTTGAGGGTTTTGTCTCAATATGGAAGCACAATATGCATTTAAAATGGAAAGAGAAGTTTCCAAAGCAGTTGGTAGTCTAACACAAGGCGGGAGAGAGAATCCTTCTGAACAGCCATAAGGCTTAGACATACAGACAGACGTAGACAGATTTACTACATCGGCACTAATACTTTCAATCTTTTTAACAAAAAGAAAATATTGCCAAGATGCAAATATATACACGTGGTAGCAATATGTTCACAAGGAAGTGTAGTTCAGTTAATTACTGGAGCTGAGCTGTATGGACTGTGTGTTACACAGATGGACTGTATGATACACTGGCACCTTTAAGTATGCAGATTCCTACTGAAGTGGCACAGTTTAATGACTCGCTTGGATTAAAGCTGCTACAACCTATTGTCCCAATAATCCAGGATTTAAGCATGCTGTAATTATATGTATCATGCATGAAAAAGCGATTTGTAGCTGTGGAAAGTTCAACCCTGCTCCTAGCTACTTAGCTTTCTGTTTTCTTTATGCCCAAGAGCCAAAGTTTGAGTCTTAGCTGTGTATGTCGCACACAAATGCTGATTCCTTTCCTTACTCTTAATGTTGTGAGCTAGAAGTAACTCCAGTGAAGACCATGAAAAGGGGAACCAGCTTGGGTCTCTTCGGCAATAAGACAGTGCTTGTCAGCAGGATCTGCTTAGTGTCTTGCACTGCGGGTTGCCACACATGAGCCTTGCTTGTGTTTATTCTCTGTCACAGAATGATTTGGGATAATAGGCTGAACCCATCTGTTCCCATTTTAGGATGCTTTTCTTTCCTTTTCAAAGTCTGTCCATAAATAAACACGCAGAGAAAAATACTGTGGTGTGAAGCACACAAAGTGAGGTCAGCACAGAGGGTTCTGCTTCATGTCTGCCCGTACTGACATGCTCAGCTATTGCAGCATACACCATACTTGACATCCAACATCACCTATGCAATAACTTCATGCCTAAATTGGAGTCTTAGTGGAAAGATCTCTGTGAAAGAAAAAAACAAAACCTTTTCCAGGAACTGGGTTGTCAGAGAATCTCCATAGCTGCACTATTTTGCTGTGCCAGGTTCATACTGAGAGTCTGTGTGGGTTGTGCACAGATCACAGAGGTGATGTTTGGGGTGAGAGGGTGTGTTATGTATCTTCTGGCACACATATAGCTGGGAAAGTAGAATTTCTTTCACAGCACTGAAGGAAAGGCACCACTTCGTCCTTATGTTTGGCTGTGGTAGAGTGTGCAAGGGAGATAGTTCTCTATAGTCCAGCTTTCATTAAAAAGAATTTTATCAAGTCAGGGGACAAGGCGTAACTCAGTAATACATATTTTCATCTGCCTGCATGCCTGTAGCATTTCCTTTTCTCCACTGTGAATTGTACCCTGTGGCATTTAAGGATTTTCCTTATCCTGAGGTGCAGCTGATTATTGCAAAGAAGCTGCCTGACACTGTTTCTGTCACAGTCAGACTTCTAGCAGATTAGTATTCTCTGTAAGAACCATGGAATGGAAGGCTGTGAACCCAGTCTGGTGTGAGTGGTGGTACATTGGTATTACCTAATTCTTACAGTATTAAGGTAATTATGAAACATGAGGTTTCACAAAAATAGACAGCTCATTGGACTGAGAGTATCAAAGATATTTCTTCTATCATGTTGATTTTAACAGTGCTTTCGGCTACTACATTTCAGTAATCAGCTTAGCTAAATTTATTTTGCATGTCTGATGTTAATGAACGTGGTATTATTTTAGGTTGAAATCCATTGCATCTGCATAAAACAGGGAAGTTGCCAGACTCCAGAAGCTGCAAGGCAGAGAGGTGCCAAGGAGTTGAAATCCACACTCACAAGCGTGCAGCTGTAGGAGAGCACCCAAGTGCATGTCACTTCAGGCTAGTGCAGCAGATGCAAGTCTATCAAATCCAGGTGTTATGACCATTGGGATGTGCACAAGTATGGATCTTGGCCCCATTAAACTTCAGAAATTGTTCCTTTGCGGTTATGGCAGCTATTGGAGATGTGCTATGGTTCCTACACGAGCGTGCCATTTGTTCCTTTCCCTCTACTCCAGGGATGGGTCTTGCAGTATATAAGGATTCTGCTGTTCTCATTTATGGGCATTTTACAAATGTGGTAAAATGAAAAAATGACAGAAAAGTGAAGTCTTTGGTTAGAAACACACTTCAGCTGGATTGAGACAGTTCACACAAGATGGAATTGTAGACAGTCTTTTTTCAGATGCTTTTCTAGTTGATCCAATTTATAATCTGTCCCTGCAAACATGCTGTTTCTAATAGGTTCCATATGCCTCTAAGCCTTCCTGTTATTTCCTCCTTTAAAGATTGCTCTGTTCAGCAAGAAGTCTGCCACTCTGCAGCTTGTCTAAGGGTTCTTTTTTTTAAGAACCCAAACAAAAACTGGAAGAGGGCCTAGGATTGTATGCCATTTTTATAGTCGTTCTTCACAGCTAACCTTGACCTCTATTTTGATGCTGCTGATGGCAATACAAAAATTCTGTTTAAAAGATATATGTTAATGTAAAAAGCGCAGGATGAGGTGTTTTGTCAGCCCAAAGTGGCCACAGTAATATGAATGAGGAGCTCAAAGTGTACAGTTGCTGGTGTTAATACAGTGCTTATTGTCTTCCTAATCTGTAATCATTTTAAAATTATTTTTATTTAATGCTGAGTCTAAACTTCTGTCATGTTAAGTGATTTCATTCATTCCAGAGAATGGTTCTGTAAATACTCCTTTTGGCTGTTTTTTATGGTCTGCAAGTATGGAGGGGTTTTGAAAGCTCATTGCTGCTTTACTGCCCACACATTTCCTCTTCTATTCTCTGTTTTGCTGCTGTCTCCTCCTCCCTACATTAATCCTCCATTAATATCATAACACAATAATGAAGGATGTCAAGGTCACTCCTATGCCAGCAAGATTCTGCAGCTACGGACAATCGTGTTTTTACACTGAATATGCCAGTCCTGGTTTTCATGGAGAGGAGATTAACAGGAAAAATACGACTGCCAGCTGAGCTGCTGATTCTCTATAATTTTCGTGCTGAAATGAGTGAATTGTGCAAAACCAAATGCCCTGGCCATGACTGAGGTTGTCTCCCTTCTGTTCTAAGTATCTAACTAGGTTCCCTAGTTAATAACCTGCTAAATTCCAAATTAATGCAATTAGTGTTTGAGGTAGCTTCATAAGATGGAAAAGGTGGGAAGCTGAACTGTCTGTAACAATATCTTCCCATCTCCTGTGACCTTTCTTCCTTAGTTCTCTTATCTCATAATGATTAAAAGACACAACTCTACTTGAACCTTCATAGGTGTATGATGGGAAAAATCAGTTAGTGAGTTGACATATGAATTACTATTTTAAATTTGTATTAAACGATCTGCTACAGCTTGTAAAGTGCCACACTAGGCATCTTACAAACAAATTGTGAGAGGGAGTCCCTGCCAACATAGTTTATGAGCCAGACAGACAAGATAGACCAAATGTGAGAGAGGCAAATGTCACCTTTATTTTGTGTTTCTGGAAACTGAAGACCTGAGAGACAGGCTGCCAACAATCTTGAAGAAACTGAGAGATGCATGGATTGAATCCCCACATCCTGAGTTCTGAGACAATAGCTTATGCATTAGGCAAGCATTTATTCTAAAATACTTTGAGTTCCTCAGTTTAAATTCCCTGAAGAAAATAGAAGCTTGAAAAGGAATATGCTTTTTGAAGTGACTTGCAAACTCAGAGCAAGACACCTATTAAAGAGCTATGAGGAAAATCGAGTTAGTGAAGTGTCCTGAGGAATTTTTTTTTTAATTGGCATAGAGCAATCTTGATTGGATTCAGTGGGCCCAATTCTTTACTGTATTTGCTGTTTGTATATTCTGAAAAACCAAGTTGTACAAGCTTATTACTGCCTGGAGCTGGGAGGACTCTGTGAAAATTCAGCGTCTAGCAGCTGGGACATTAATGATAAATGGAAGAAATGTGGTTTTGCCCTTTTAAAGAAAGGATCCTCTCTTCTGCAAAACCAGGAAAACTCGCATGAGATGTGGTTTGATTTGTTGCAACATGACAAAGGAGAATTTAAGCTTCCATGTGCTATCTGTGAAAGTACACATCACCAGATGTATAGAATACAAGGTTGTTACTTTTTCTTTGACTGATTTGTATTCATAGGGAACAGTCAAGAAACTTAATTGTGTATTTTGCTAACAGCAGTTAGCTTGTCCAGACCACAGAACTATCCAATTGTTGTGAATTAGGTGGGAGGGGAGCAATTCTTATAAAAGGTCCCCAGAGATTCATGTTTATAAATTCCATCTAATAGCTATTTAATATCAACAAGAAGATGTCAGTATCAACAAGTGACAAATTAGTGCCAGAATATAATGTGTTAAATCTTGCAGAGCCATCACTGACTAATGAGGACTGACCTTTGCAGCAATATATACAGTCAGTTTATTAAAGCAGAGACAGAGCAATCTCTAGGCTTTTGGTCAATCTAGGTTGCTCAGGGCTGAGGAATTTCCATTTAAAATATCTCTTCAGGTGATAAAGACTGATTCAATAGAGATCATCTAATAAAGAAAATGCTGGAAGCTACTATTAAATTCTAGCTTCTGTCAGCTTAACAGCAAAAACTTTTAATGAGGAAACCATTAAAGTTGACCTAATGAATCAGAAATGCTTTTCCTTGCTGGCTAATTATAGAGTGCTTAGAATATCTTTTGACATATGTAATTTAGAAAATATTGAGTCCCCCTGCTCTTGAAGGAGACCTGTTGCATAGCAGATAACTGGAAAATGCTGTCCTGGGAAGGATGCAGGGTTTGACCTGGGTTCACTGAGGAATACCCATGGTCAGGTGGGCTGGATGTACAGGACAGATGAGTGGATTAAATTAGTGGTGGATATGTATAAATATTGCTTTGTTTAAAGTGCTATGGTTGTGGATGAACACAGTAAGACACTTGATGGGTAAGAAAGACTGCTGCAGACATCTGGTCTGGAAAAGAGCATTATGATAATATCTAAGAAAAGCAGAAAATACACCAAGATACAGTATTTACAATTGCAAATGTGAAGTGATACATTGAAGTATGGCATTGAAGATGATGTTTGCTTAAAGGTGTGTGTTTGGAAATTTTTGTTTGTTTGTTGTGCTTTTTTTGTATCAGCAATATATTATGGCAGCAATGTTTACTGTTGTGACCTAGAGAAAGTTTGTTGATATTACAGTAACATCCAAAGACCCCAGTTAAGAAACAACTTCCACTAGTGTTGTCAATTCTTGTTCTCTTCTCTACAAAATCTTAATTTCTGAATAGACAGGCTAGATAAAAGTAGGAAACTATTCCTGTTTGGCAGATGTAATGAAGCACAGAGAAATGCAACAATGTATCAAATATTGCAAAAGAAATTTGCATAGGAGCTAGAAACAGAGCTCAGATTTTAGGGAGTCTTAATTTAGAAATTGAACTGCAGCCCTAGTCTGTATGTGAGGGACTATTTATGATCATTGTGATATATTTCTCTTTTAATATCCAATTTCTTGCCAGGTCTAAGCAGGGCACATACGGAACTCTGGCACATGTAGGACATATTTCCAGGATATTCAAGTTCCTAAAGAGCCCTGATAGAGAAATGTAAGGTGTTTGGATTTGTAATTTGATTTATCAAAATGTGCTGCATAGTAAAAATCACGACCCAGTTTATAGAAGTCAGCAGTTTAAGAGAAAACCCAGATGTGCAACTTATTATAAACAGAGACCCCTGTGTCTGTGACTTGCACAACTCTAAACTCCTTCCCTTGGGATTAAGAGCCAAAACCTCAAGTTTAAAAGTGAAAAATGCACAAGTTGTGTATACAAACCAAGTGAGATGAGGTGGAAAGGGCACTACAGTTTTAAACTGCAGTGAAGTACAAGCGACTGTTTGTAACAAAAGCCTCCTGTTTTCAATGCCAGTGCTATACTCAGATTTGAAGATCTTTAAAACCTTTATTTAAGAGAATAAAAAGTAACTTTATGCTTGATTTCTGGCAAATCACTGTGTTTTTAAAGCTTAGTGGGAGCTCATAGGAGGTAAGAATTTATTCTTTATTAAAGTAAGAGATTTACTCTGTGGTGGGGTTTTTTTTGGTAGATTTAGAGAGGCACATCTGAACATTTCCTTTCAGATTTCTTCAAAGGTAGTATCCAGCTGGCTAAACTGAGCAATGCTGCTGTAGGTTCCAATAAGCTCCTGAGGGCTTGATGGTGTTGGGTTTAAGGCTTAAGCTGGTTGAGATTAATCATGTCTTCTGTGTGCCATGCACAGGAACACTATTCTGGAGTTGTCCCTGGGGGTGAGAGGTTTTCTGTCATGTCCCCCACAGGGGTTCATCATATCCCATAGGTATCCCAGAGAGGTCTTCTTGTAGGGGAAGTGATGGCTGGAGTTGGAGAGCTGAGAACCAGTTTCACTGTAGAGCCCAGGCTTGTGGTGTGGCTGGTGGCTCTCATGGGCAATGATGTCAGTGGAAACAATGTCTGTGTAGGTGAAATGTTAAATGGTTAGGCTGTAGGCTGGGTTGGTCATTCTATACTGACCGTATTTATGTCAGCTGGAGGTTGTTAAAGCCTTGAGCTGGCTGTAGCACAGCCGATCATGCAGCCTTATTGATTTAGCCATTGACACAGGTGCAAGTGTCCAATGCTTGGCTCATCATCACAAAGCTGTTCACTATGCTAGCTTCTCTGAGGGCTGGCCAGTTTCCGTGCAGTGAGTCTATCTTTAGCCAGGTCTTGGTCTTCTCTGCATTTGCAAGCCACATACTCCTTCATATGCCCAGCCTTGAACTTACCGCTGTTGATGCTAAACTGCAGCTAGGGAGCTGATGAGCCTCATTAAGACCAGACCCTCAAAGATGTGCTTAATGCCTGCAGCACTGGAGCTTCTCTCCTGCTCCAGCAGATGTTTAGATACTACAGTCTCCAGATGATGGTTTGTGGTTTTTTTTGCTATCTGTGATTACAAAATGAGAAGGCCAGGCTGCTCATCTGTGCTGGGCATGCATGAAATATGGCCCTTGCTGTGAGACGAATGGGAAATGGAGATGACTGTGTCTGTCTCACATCCTGTAAGTGAGACATGACAGACTAGATTCTCTGCTAGCCTTCTGGAGATCCCCCAGTAAGCATAGTTGAATGGAGCTGTGATGGAGAGTGGAGAGGCTCCATATTTAAAGTAGGTGACTAATGTGGCAATCCTTTGTCTTTTACTCAAAGGACTTACCATTACAGTTGTAAGGATCCATCTGTACTTAATTTCTTAATATTTTCTTCATGCTTACAAATACCACATATCCAGTATAAATAAATCCCCTTTATCCTCCTCTCTTAAAAATTTGAATGACTCAAACTTGGAACACTCTTTCTTTATTCTCTGCTTTTTGATCTTTGAGGATTATGTGTGTCCTGAGCTTATTTGTCAGGAACTTTCTTTCCTAATTGCATAATTCTCTATTATTAGCTCTAAATGTCACAAGGATTCACAATAGTATCCCAGGCTTTTTTTCATGTGGGGTTCAAGTCTGAGGCAAATCTGCAGTGAGATATTTTAGAAGCAACTTCTGTCTAATCTCTCTCTGTGTTATTTGAATTTCAAGTGAATACATAATTTAACATAGAACTATTAAGAAGATTTATGGTTCTGTGTATTTCCTGTATGTTTAACATTCCAGAATTTTGCACTGGGCCTTCTGGTACTGTTTATTTTCTTAGGGATGGTTTTAGGCTATAGGCATTAATAATTCTATGACCAAGTGTTCCTAACAGATGGCTTTATGGGCTGTAGCAACCACCAAAGAACAGTGCTGGGGAGCAAAATGAGACCATATATAATACAAACAGTTGTGTGCAGGCTTGCTGTAGGTCACAGAAATACCTCATTTATTGAATATCCTTCTGTAAAGTAGGGTTAGAAACACCAGCTAAGAATGGAGCCAAAGGGACTCGATCTGGATAATATTAGTGGTATATTGTTGTGACTTGGAGAAGTGTGTAATTGGTACCAGTTGCAGGGGCCCTCCTCCCTCTCCCTCTTTCCTTTTTGAGTTTCTCACTAGAAAAGGCCTATAGATTCATGGCTTGTTATAAGTTAGTGTGTGTGTGTTTTCAGACAGTATATGGTCTGTTATCCCTGAAAATAGAGTAGCTTATTGACTTTTGGGTGAATGTGCAAAGAGGAATGGAGCACATGTGATAGAAAGTGGTCTGACCTATTTGCTGTGGAAGTCAATGGGGAGAGTGGTACTGTGCTGCTCTGTGTCTTGTAAATCTTCACACAGTTCATTGTGGCAACTGGTAGTCAGTTTTTTCTTGTATCTGTTCTCTGTTAATGTTTTTCCAGATCCGAGGGAAGAATCCACGTCTGTAGGCCAGTGAAAGTTTTGTGAGACACAGATTCACCAACATTTAAAAAAAAATTATTTTAAAAGAAACATTGTGCATATTGACATGAAAGAAACACATTATAGGCTTGTAATCTGGAAACTTTTTTGGGTGTATGCCCAACTCTTCTGTTGGAATACAAAGGCCTTGTGACTCACTGGCAGCCTCTGATATACCAAATCAGGAACTTAGCACTGATCCCACAGAAGTGAAGCCAAGGCTTACCTTATCTTGACAAGACTGGATTACATTCAGTTGCGTTTCAGTAATTTACAGAAATTGCAAATATCTCCTTCATAAATGGAAATGTAACAACTTGTTGCATGATTAGGGGATCTCAGACTACTGCCCACCATCTAATGACTGCAGAAACCACAGGGGTCAGGAAAAATGAAACCATTTGGTCTCCTAGATAACTTGACCAGTTTAGTAATTTTGGTATGAATTTTTTATCTGTACTTTTTAAAGTACCACAGGAAAAGAGAGAGAGTAAGAGAGGGAAAAGAAATAAAGGTTGTATGTGGCTTCTTGAGGTTTAACTGTGATAGCCTTTAAGGTGTGCAACGATAATGACTTGTAATAAAGATGTTGTGCAGCATGATTAGTGGAAAAAATATAGAAGACCCATTATGATAATCTGTTAGAAAAAAGGATTTTTGTACTAAAACCAGTGGTAATCTTTACAGATTTCAAATTGTACAGCCTTGAAAAACACATGGTTCCTGTTTAATCATTTTGGAACACCTCGGGCCAAAAATGCATTAATTCCTTGAGTAATTCTTATTGACGAGAACAGCTCTGTAAATTCCCTGTAAGGACATTAATGCCCATTTCTTTCATATATATGACCTGATAGTGTAGTTCAAGTTGCTATAAGTTTGGAATTGCTTGAGTTCTGTTTGTTAAAGAAATATTTTAAGAATAAAAAGAAAAATAATTTTATTTTCTCTATTTTTTTTTCATTTCAGTGAAGTAAGACTAATGTGAAGACTGAGATTAAGCCTTAACAGTAGATATCATTGTGTGTAGGAATGGACACGTAAGAAAGTTTTTAATAATATGCCATCACTACAGGAGCTAAATTTAGCTTAACTATAAACTGTACTGTCACTAGGCAGTAGTGACAGTAGTCCTTCCTTTATCTGATGGCTTGACCTCTTCTGAACCATTAAGAAAGATATCTTTTGTCTGCACTAGCTTGGTTTTAAAATGTCACTCATGAAGCAGATTCAAATTGGATTCCTGGATAGTGGGTCTTCACTGCTGTCTCTGAAACTTTAAGTGACAATTATGCCAGAAGACTTGAAGCTGCTTTCTATGCAGATGCCAATAGAAGCCAAATCATAGCCCTACAGCAGGATTTGAAAGACTGGTACACTTTACATCATCTAATTTTGCTTAAACCAGAAGAATTATTAGCAGTTCAATTTTGTCTGTAATGAAGCCATACTGTGCCCAAATGGGCTACTCCAGAGACAAAACTTCCAAAACACTTGTCTAGAGATCATGAATGTTGCAACTGAAAGGAGACCCTGGTGACGATGGGTAGGAGCACATGAACTTGCAATGTATAGAGTCATTTTGTGGTCTTGAAGTCATGGAGGTGGGAGTATTGTTGAACTCTTCAACTGGCCTGGGGAAGCCTGTTAGTGACAATACTATAAAGCAGTTTCTTCTAAAAACCATTCTCTGACTATCCTGGTAAACATGATATGACCTTAGTACAGAGTAGTATTGCATTGTCTTCTGCCAGGTGATTCTCTGTACAAAGTAGACTATCATCTGTCCTTCCCTTAATGCTGATGGCAGGACAGCAGGCACAGGCTTACATTTTGCTGTTGCTAGGAGTGCTTACTGTCTTTCTACCTCTTGGTACTTTGGAGTTTCTTAAAGGTGAGCAGCTTGCTGTGAAAGCAAATCATGGAAGTTTTAAGTTTTTGGTATATTTCCTTGAAAGTTTTCACTGTCAGGGAAAACATCCAGCTTTTATAAATTAGCTTCTTGCTAATTTATAGATGCTAATTTGTAGTTAAATGCTCCTTGCTTTTGAATCCTCTGTGTTTTTTCTCTTGATAACAAGAGAGTTGCCAAATGAAGAACGTTAGCAATCCTGATATGTCAGCAGCTCCTGTAGGTGTTTCAATCAAACAGTGCTGTGATCATTGGGGATAAAAGCTAATAAGACTACTTAGTCTTGGGGTTGTTTCCACATTGCGTATTACTTTCTGCAGATTCTGATGCCTCAGAAAGCCCATCAGAATGTGTATGTTATTTAGTCTTCCCCAACCTCTAATCCACATCTAGCAAGGACCTTTCCCAGCAACTGTTAGAGGTATGTAACTTGCTGCGTGCTGTGTGTGTTGGATTATTAGGCCTTGTCTGTGTCTTCCCTAGGCTGGATACCCAGAAGCCACTTTTATCTTTCATTTTTTTCACCCTGCTGCTGTGTGGTCCTTTTGAATAATCTTGTATGTGAATTAAAAAGAGTGAGTGAGGGAGTGGGGATGCTTAAAAGAAGGAAGTGTTTTGATGATGTTTGCAGGGTAAATGTAAACATAAATAGTAGTACTATGTGTATGCCTTTCTAGTACAAACAGCTCTACTTGCAGTATGACAGTTAACGTGAATATCAAATATTCATACCCTGTTCAAGTATGCAATGATGAGCTCAAAGAACATCAGTCTTTCACAAGCTTGTCAGTGTATTATTCATGCTCTGAAGAGTTGATATCTTTAAACAGTATTTTTAATGTGCACATTGTATATTCAGAAATGTATCTTATTTACACTTTCTTTTTTTTTTTTTGGTGAGACTTGAATAAGCAATTGTGCTGAACTTCACCTTCACCTGTGTGTGAGAATTAAAAAGTCTAGGCCTCTCTTTTGGAATACTTGTACCTTGATTTAGATTAAGCTCTTTAAAAGCTTCTTCCTGATAAGGTGTTCCTGAGTGACCTAAATGCAAACTTTTACTGAGGTGGCAATGTTGTGATGTTATGCATGTTGCTAGTATTGTTTACTGCTCATGTTTCCATTTCCACAAAATTACCAGGGCTTTTCCATGTGCAAAGCAGACCAGAACCTGAGCTAGGGTAAGGTTGCTCAGTTTCAGTGAGTCTAACTACTTCTGTTTGGCCACTCGGGGCAAGCAAATCAACTTTTATCCAGTTTATCTATGGAAATGAGGTGTCTGAAATCGCCCTGTGAATATAAATTTTTGTTCCCCAGTTTTCCTGTAAATATATATAATTTCATCAAAATACAACAGGATAATAGGAAGCTGCAAATTACTGAATTCTTATGAAAATGAAGTCTATTTTTTAACCTCCCAAATCATTATTTCAGCCTTCCATCAATTAAGAGATGATAATTAACTTGCTGTATCCATTCACTTACTGCTGGTCAGCAGCTGACTACTTGGGAGGCACACAATGCTTGGACTCTGAGTCAGGGAGTAAGTTTATAATTTGGGGCAGATTGCAGCTCAAACCATGTCTTGCCCAAGAGGGAAGTTAAATAAAAATAAGATTCTGGTGTTAAAATGGAAGTGAGTGGGTTCCAGACTGTTATCTTAATTCAATTAATTTTTAAGTCAGCCATGAGGAGCAAATGAATTGAAAATAAAGCATCATTTATTTCATTGCTCATGGGGCAGTTATTGCCATAAATTTTGCCTTTTCCACATCTTGACTTTATCTGCAATGACTTCTTACATCATGGTCAGGAGTGAGTATTACCCTTAAAAGCTTAATCCAGGTTAGATCAAATGCAGACCCCACAATGATGTCTTAAATGCCATCATTCTGTCACTTGTCTTTCAGTATGCTTGCACAAGGCTTTACTCAATGAGGCTCTGATTTTTGACTCAGGCATGTGCATATGTGATTAAAGCACGTTATTTTTCACTACTGTCATATGGAAAGGAATTTCAAAGAGGAATATTTAAAGTTACTTGTCTCTGTCTAAATAGAAATAATTACAAAGAACAGCTTCACTTTAAGAGATGATCAGTATTCTCATGTTCTAATGGTGTTAGAGCAATAAAAAAAAAACTCTTCTTGTGGGCTGAAATATGGATTTTCTTGCTGAGCTGAGATTCCTTCAAGATGAGAGTCAAATTTTATCCATGATTATTTTTTCCCCAAATACTATTTTCATGCCTAGTTGAGTTTGCATAATAACTAGACAGAAATTAATGTCTAATATTCACTATTTTCCAAGATGCATTTTTATGCATATTTATTCTCTAATAATCTTTATTTAATGCTAAATCCTCTTTGTAGTTTATATCCAGCAATAGGAAATATTGATTAATAATCTTTCACATATGAGCTCTAATAGGATGTTACCATGATAAAGAAATTGAAAAAATTGTAATGCACAGTGGTGCAATTTAAAATGCTCTCTTGCAATAGTACATATCAAACTTCTGTGGAAGATAATTTTTCTTTAAAATAAGAATTAATACAAAAGACAAATTGAGCCCTTTATTTTGGTTGTTAGATGAAAATAGTCTGTGAAAAAAACAATGCTAAAGCAACCTTATGCCCTCAAGAAACCCCAAACCAAACCAACAAACCCAAAAAACCAAACAAACCCTAATATATTAAATGGCTCTGAAATTAGCTTAGTGATCCGCTAATGACATTTCTCAAATTTATGCTTGAATTCCTTAACATTAGATAAATACAAGGTCTAGTCTTCAAGGAGTCTGAGCCATCAAAAAAGAATAAGGAAAGGCAGAAGACATCTATGAATTGAGAATGCTAGAGATAAAAGATTTAGAGATGGCTACAGAAATAAATGTATATTTTGTATTTTTTTCAGTATGGAAGACAGTACTCAACATAGTCTCAAAAGCAAGTAATTAAGAAAGTGAAAATGGTACCAGATTTGAAGGTAATTGTAGGGTTTAATATGCTCAGGTCTGAGGACCCAGATAATCTCTACTTCAGAGATTGCTTTATAAATTTGAAATTTTGGCAGGAAAGATTGCTTTTGAAGCCATCTAAGAGTGAGAAAATAAAGACTAAATCTGATACAAATAGTGAAAAAATGGTGGCAGGTTATACTATACTACAAGCTCAAGACAAAAATATTTGTGTAACAACATAAAAAAGAAATGGCATGAAATGTATAATTGGTCTATCATAGGTAGATTTTTGCCAGACTAAAATAATGGTGTTTCTTGGCTAAATAAAAAATTTCAAGATAAAGGACAATGCCACATTGTTCATCGTGATATTCACTACGGTGCCATGTGAGGACAACTGGCTAGATCGGAGAAGATGACAATTAGGAACAAAAATAGGGGCAAAGAAGATGAACTCAGTCTGAAATAGTTGCCATGTACAGCCACTGGGTTGTTTAAGAGGGGATGAAGCATTTATTTTACTGAAGGAGCATTGCTTAGTTTATCAAAAGGGGTATTTTCTGTCTATGAAACAGGACACGGCACCTGGAAGGGAGAAGAATGTTTCAGGGTGGGAAGTAGGTCTCTAGCAATCAAAATATTGTAGTTCTGGATCGTTCTGCTGAATAGATCAGCAAGAGGAAGGAAAGCCTTTAATAACTTTAAATTGAAGAAGCATTAGTTTATTTCCAGCTGGGAAGAAGCTGCGGGTATGTTCCAGGGCTGTTGCTCCATAAGGTAAGGAGCTTCATAAGGCATTTCTTCAGAACTGTTGGAGGACTTATTTGTTCTTGGAAAAAACCCTGAGATCTGCAATGAGCAGATCAGTGAAGGTTTGATGGTCGTTACCTTCTTTTAGCAGGTAACAGTAGTGTGAAGCATCTTGTTTCTGCAAAACTTTTATTGGGATAATTTCTTGGGTCTAGATTGCCACATGGGTTAAATAGAAATGGAAAAATCTTGCAAGCAAATAACAAGCAGCATATTTTTTCATGAACTACGTGACAGCCTTGGTCTTAGGCAGGTCTCTCTACATTTTTCCCCCTCACATGGCATGCAATATATTAAAAATAATAACATAATGGTGGTTTAATTAATTTTTTTCTCACTGCATCAAGTTACGCTTGTAAGTATTCACATTTTTATTTTATTTTTGTAAGTATTCACATTTTTCTTTTAAAACTGAATAAAAAAATGTTAAATGGTGTTATGCTTATCTTAGTACTTTAATGTACTTAGTACATTAGTACAGTGTTATATCCTGTTGTGAATAATACTTTGTAAGCTTATTCTATTGTTGGCACTTCTATTGACTGGTTTTATGAGAATTTTTTGTCTTTTTCTCTGTCTTGTGTTTTAAGAACTGTCCATTCTAGTGAAAGTTTCAGTTAGTGCTTTCTTTGTGATCCAGAAAGATTCAGCAAAAGTTGGCCAAACTACCTCAAATGAAATATATTGCTGATAGAAACTGACTCACCCTTATTTACTCACCTGCTTATGTCACTGAAAATGACAAAAAAGACAATGTGTGTAGACTATTAAACTAGGCTTGGATGGTGGTGGAAACTTCAGTACTACAGAAACTTCATTTAACCTTAAATGCCTCTCACCACCATACAGCGCTTGTGTGTTTATATGTGAGCTTCCTACTGTAATCAATATTCTGCTTCATTCCAAGAAATAATCCTGTACTAAAGCAAAGCTGAGGCATTGGTATGCAATACAGATCTCTGTCCAAGTCTGGTAGGATGTGTAACATGTGTGATGTGTATTCTGCATCTGAGGCTGTTTACCAGTAATTACAACATGAGAATATGCATGTTATTGATGCTGTACTTGATATAGTTTATTCTATTTGATTTACCTTAAAAGAAGGAAATGTTATTTTTCTTCATATTCCATGATTGCAACAAGTGTGATTCTTTGCATACACTGAAATTTGTGGCTTTCTCTCAGTCAGATGGGGACATTAGAATTATAAGTTTGTGAAGCATGAATTTTGACTTCTGGCTTGTGTTACCTATGAAAGCGGGTAGCAGAACAGAAAAATGTACAGGCAATCCTAAATGAGATCAGAATCTGATTTCAAGTGATTTCCTCTCTTTTATTTTCATATACTAATTTCTCCATTTCCTCCTAGTTCTTGTGCCATTGTGCACCAGTGTGTCAGCACTGCTGTCCCTACTGTAGGTCCGTCTGTGGCATCTGGGCACGGACCCTGATCGGTGTCTGGGAGGCAAGAGCAAGAGAGACTGGACACCAGGGATAGCTTGGTTAGGCAGTATCTATTTATTTCCCTTCACACCTGCCATCCTTCTATTTCTGGTTACTGCTGCTGTGTTGTGCCACTTCATCCACTGAAGATGGTCGTTCCTACTTGCTCTGCAAGGGCTGAACAGGGAAAACAAGTTTTGTCATTTGATGTCAGATTGGCTTTTATGTTTCCAAGATTTTCTGCTTTGGGTTATTAACTGAAATGCCAGCCTTTCTAGAGCTCCTTGTAATTCGTTTCACAGAGGTTTTGTGCCTTGTGTCAAACCTGCTTCCCTTTCCCTTCCAGTGAGAGTGCTTATTGCATTAGTTTTTATTTCTGAGGCCTCAGGGAATCACACAAGTGGTGTGTGTATAGCACAGGATTGGCAGAAATCTTTCGGTTCCATGGGGCTGCTGCTGAGGCACTTCTCCTCCAGCAGTGTAGCCCTGCCTTCATTTGGGAGTGTGTGTACCATGGGAGGTCAATGCAGCCTAGATGCTGTGCACCATCAAATCTATCTCCTCACAGTAAATTCAGCAGGAGAGCAGTTGGACTAAGGTAATGTCAGGAGGTAGTAGTTTTACAGTAGCCCACTGGATGTATTATATATATATATGTGCGTGTATTTGTTTTATCTTGGCTCTTATACACCTCCTTAGTTTGTGCTGTGTCATTAAACCAAGGTTGGGGATCACAAGTTTTAGCTCAAAAGGATAACATCATTAAAGCTGGCCTTGTAGAGGGAATGACATGGGAAATAACTTATCCCCTTTTTCTTTCTGTTAGTGATAAGGATTTATTAGAAGTAATATTCTTTTTGTATCAGAAATACTATTCTGCCACTGGCAAGCCAATAGGAGGATAAAACTCCAGGATTTGAGAGAATGAATGCTGAATCCATGAAAGGGAATTCTGATGAAAAACACTGGGCTTTAATCATTAATCTCTGAGGTAGGAAAGCATTTAACTGAAGAGCAGAGTGCTTTTTTCCTCAGTGTCCTCCTGCCTAGAGGAAGACTCTTGCAGGGTCAGGCACTGTCTTTGTGAGGCTGCTTTTAACTGTGCCATTGGCTCTTGTTGCACCCTGAGCAAGACCTGCAAGAACAGTTGGAATTCACTGCCTGGTATGACCCAAAGGGGAGCAAGTTTCTCCACCATGGCACAGAAGTCATGTCCCAGTGTGACATGCCTCAGTTTTGGCAAGATAGAGCTCTCATTGTGTGTCCATCAGGTCTTTTGGGAAACATCAAATGTCATATTTAGACAAATCCCAGTACTCAAGTTTTTTAAATAAATCTCTTAGGCTGTTTTCTACCAATATAAATGGTGCATAGCCACAATTTATGTACCCTTTAAATAACATATTTAGAAGGAATTTTACCTCCACTAAATCTTTAGTGTTCCAAGATAATTAAGCAGCTTTAGTCACCCTTGAAATATACTTTAGGTTTCAGGAATAAATTCCCCATTCTTTGGGGGAAGATGTGTGCATCAGAGACTTTTAAGGAGTCTGTGATTTGCATTTGATTGCTGAGAACTTACTCCAGCTGGAGACCACCTCTGTGCATGGCCATGCACCTCAGCTCTGCCTGAGAAGAACGAAGCAAAGAAAAGGTGTGGGAGAACTGCATAGCCCACCTCACTGATGCATGGTAAAACTGTGTAACTGGTAGGGCTAGGAGATGAAGTCTGAGAGGGAGGGGGCACAAGATGCCATGTCCTTCATTTCTGTTCTCTGTCACACAACAAAATGCTTGCAGAAGTGAAGAGCACATTTCCTATGGCCAGAACACAATGCTTTCTCAGTATTTTGCTATTAAACATTTCACTGTGCTGTTGCTTAAGAAGAAAGTTTCCCTTGTATGCATGAAACCCAAATTACTCAGTGAGACGTGGCAGCCCTAAAGGCATAGCCTTAAAACCACCACACCCACAGAGGTGAACAGATTGGTCTTTCTGATGTGTTCCTTCAAAGTGAAATAAATAAGAACAATACAGCATTGAAAATCTCCTACAATTTCAGAGAATAGACACCCATATTCTATTGGGTAAAATAGTACAGATAAGCATTACTAAGTATAGCAAAGCCAACCTAATTATATTACCTTCCAGTTCTAGTCTGATCCATTTCGCTAATATTGATTTCACTTTGTATCCCATTTGAGCTTACAACAGCAAGTGAATTAAGCCAATGTGCTTAATTTTGATGCCTATCTGTGTGGAGAAAGAAGAATATACATCAAGTGGAGATCTTACAGGGGACAAATTCTCCTGTAGGTTTTTGCTTGTGCTATAGGACAGCATTAGTCAACCAATGTATGTGTCTATGCAATTTAGGAAAAGAAAAATCAAGGATGATTCACAATAAAAAAAAAAAAACAAACTCAAAACAGCCTGCTGAAGAGCTCATTACTTTTACAGCAAAATCCATATATTGATTTCATGCTCTCTATGTAGAATGATGATAAAGATGGCATTTTGAAGTTTGGCAAGAAATTACACTCTGTTTCTTAGGATTATCCTTTGCTATTATTATTTTTTTAAACAACACTACATATATGGATATAATCCATGAGCATCTACTATAATTTTACAATCTTGTCTCTTGGCAGCAGTGCTCACTATGTCCTAAGTAGAACAGAATAACGAGAAGCTGATCTGGCGATAGTAGTTAGGTAGAGGGAACTTTAAAAAGGAGCTGATTCTGCTGAAACAGCAAAAAATAGCTTATGCTTATCACATGAACTTGTAAGATTAAATATCATGGAATTGAGAATCTTTTAGGATTAGAGATAGGCAAAACAACTTTGAAGAGTGAGTTCACTGAGAAGAGCAGTTTGGCAGCTCAAACTTGGGCTGAATTTAAGTGGATTGCTTTTTCTGTGTGAAAGAAAGTACAGGAACGACAATATCCAGCTTCAATATTTTTAAAAGGAAACATTTTGGTTCTGCTTTGAAGGTGTGCTTGCATAGTAGCTCTGAAGAATTCTAAGTTCAATTTAGGGCTATATATAATTTTTGAAAATAAATATGGAGAAAAAAATGGCTTAAGGTCACCTTGAAGCATTGGGTTGGTTTTTTTTTTTTTTGGTGGTGTTTTTTTTTTTCCCCGTTAAGTTCTCTTGCTGAGCAAAAATCTGTTATTCACACAGTGGCAGCCAGAATTTGATTGGACATTGGTTTATGGGCAACAAGAACTATCCAATGTTTTAACCCTCAGGCTCAACCTTGTGTAACTTCTACCCATTGATCTGTTAATGATATTTACTCCTGGGAGAGAAGTATATGGTTTCTGACCCTAAATAGTTAAATAGTGGTCTGAGGTAGAGACTAGGTTTTGTTAAACAAAGCAGGAGCTGCAGCTCAGTCACAACTCTGGTTTCACAAGAACATTAGACTCCAGTCTAGAGCCCTAGACGTGACATTGCTGCAGGTGAACTGTGAAGGCAGGATGCTGTCAGGCACAAACTGCACCCCCTTGCAGAGAGATCAGTGCTATACAGGCATTATTTGTAAATACAGAGCCATTGCATCTTTTACTTACGCAGACCCAGGTCTATTAGTACACTGCTGAACTGAAAGGAAAGTCAAAGAATTCAGTGTTTAGAATTTTCATGTGAAACATAATTATAACTAGTCACAGGACAACTAAAGAATAGGTACACACAGCACACAGCTCTTGTACAGGCTCTTTTTTTTGTGTTGTTTGTTTGTTTGAAGGGAATGAACAGCAACAACCCAAGGCTTCATATTTCACACTCACCTTTTTTGTAAAGTAATAAATTTCTGCACGTAACTAACCACAACTGGGTGACTAATTGATATGAATGTGTGAGAAGTGGGCAGCCAATCTAGAGACCACCCAGAGTTTTTTGAGTTTGACTCTACTGTTGACAACCATAGCTATGACTAATTAGGGTTATTGTCATATATTCAGCTTTTGTAGTGTAGGTGGAGCTGTGAACATCTGTATATATACAATACACATGTTGCAACCTCTATTCTATAGCTTTAATCCTAGGTCTTTGTTGTGTTTTTTTAAGTCAGGAACACTTTGGATACCCATATCTTCATTACAAATTGAGTTTGCCCTTCAGTCCTGGTGGATTTTGTTCTCTACCTTATCTTACAGGCTGTACATACACAAGGTTTTGATAGGGACTTTATTCTTTTGTGTTAATGTGATATCTGGTATTCAGAAAATGGCCCTATTGCGACAAAGATGATGATTGCATTTTACCAATTAAAATATACCCTGACACAGAGTATTAGGGCAGGTATTTGTGTTAGCATTCTAAAAGTATCTGTCAGTCAATGCAAATTGTGTGACTAGAAAAGGCAGAATGAACGGGTATGTGAATTCAGGCAATTAATTTTCAATTTTTCAGAGAGAAAATAGGCAGACAGTCTTTGATCTTTGTTGATTTCCAAGAGGGAAACCCCAAGCAATATGTGCTCATTTATTTTATGGCATCCTTAACCTCTGGAAGTATTAGCTTGTGCAAATGGAACAATTCATCTGGATTTCCTGAAAAAACTCTAGATTAAAGTATTTTCTTCCCCTGCTCAATGAGTTCCTAAATTTCCTAATTTCACACTGCTCATCCTACTCTGAAAGTCCTCCTCCTCATACAATAACTACCCTGTGCTTTTTACTGCTTGTAAGGTGCTAGTGCTTCCATGTAGTTGCTTGGGATGTTTAGCAGTTATCTTGGGTGCTGAATATGTAAGATGATATAGCCTCACTGTCTGAGGCTGTCAGCTTTCTCCCTGACAGGTTTCCTATGCGGTGATCTCATGCTAATTTAGGCCAGCCAAGGATTACCATTTCTGTTCACCCTAACAAGGGAGTCAAGGCTGTTATTTAGGAATTTCTGAGCATGGCGACTGTATTTGGAGAGGAGCAAGTGCCTCTGCATTCTTGCCCTTACTTATCATTATCCTGACAGATAGAGACAGACACACACAATATGTTGTAGTTGAATTCATGCTGTTCCAATGTCTCCCATGTCATTTTGAAACCCAAGACCTTCACATGACATCTGGTGTGTAATAAACACTTCAAAATCATTGAGAGATGACAATGACAAAACCACATTTATTATGAGTTTTACAGGTTTATTAAAGAGGGCACAGCTTGAATACCAAAGTTTTTTGCTCCTGGTCTCATGTTCTTGAATGTCTTGCCACAGTCACTAGGACAAACCTTTTATCTGGGAACACTGCAATAGTCCTCATTCCTTTCTTCTGTTTTTACATGCTTCATCAGAGGAGCAGGATGAAAACAATAGAAGAACCAAATTTGCTCAGTGTCACCCACCAGCACTTTTTTTGAAAGAATATGACCTCAGTCTGCATGTTGGTTGAGCTTTCACGAATCACAGCTTCCTCTTCTCATTAGGTGGATCTCAGGCTATACCTTCTTTGTGCACAGACAGCACTCTGTAGGCTTGCTGTAAGAACTGGCTTTGCTTCTTTTCACATATATTTGTCCATCCGAGAAAATATAAGCGTTTGTAATAATTTTCTACTGTGTTATTTTAGCCTATGGCTTCTAGGTATAGGATGATGTTCACATGTATTTTCTAGTGTTTCTTTAAATAATGTATTTAATGGGAAAATAAATCTTTAGGATGGTCACTGTGAGTAAATACAAACAGTAAAATTGGTTTAATGTAATACACAGGATCACAGGATGTCAGGGGTTGGAAGGGACACAAACAGATCATCGAGTCCAACCCCCCTGCCAGAGCAGGACCATACAATCTAGCTCAGGTCACAGAGGAATGCATCCAGATGGGCCTTGAAAATCTCCAGAGAAGGAGACTCCACAACCTCTCTGGGGAGCCTGTTCCAGTGGTCTGTGACCCTTACAGTAAAGAAGTTACCCCTTGTGTTGAGGTAGAACCTCCTGTGCTGCAGCTTACATCCATTGCTACAAAACTAGAACAGTGCCTGATTAGCAGATAATGTAGTCAATGGATTTTAAATGATGGTGTATTTATCCAAGATGGCAGTGTTACTTTATGGTGTTGGATTGCAATACACATTTTAAAACTAACAATCTGTTTCCTTGGCACCACTTTCACTGGAAGTGTCTCTTACATGGACCTGTGAAAGACTCAGTTCAACCCATTCACAAAGAGCTGGGTGGTGAGCTGGTGTTAGAGGCAAAGACCTGGGAAAACACACAGGTATTTGTGCACAATGCTGTAAATGCAAAAAGGATAAATGCAAATACAAACAAGGCTCAATGAATGGCCTGACAAAAAGTGCCATCAAGGAGAAAATTTGCAGGATGACAGAAAAAATTTGCGGTACTTAGCTGGATGAATGCTAAATGCACACCATGCCACTGAGTTTCTGAAGCAAGAGAGTACATCTGAGCACTTCGCCTTAGCGGATTGTAATTGTTTTTTTTTTTTAAAGGTTTGAGTGTTTTTGTTGTTGGTTTTGGCTTTTGTTTTTAACTCTTCATATTTTTTTAAACAACAACAACAAAGCTGCTTAGGTTGAACTGTAACTTGACACTAACGTCTACCATCACTGGTAAAGAAATCTAACTGCTAGGTTACTGTCCTTTAAAAGAGAAGGAGAGAAGAATGACCTTGCTCTCTGAATTTATTCACTCTCTATTGGCATTGCTCAAAAGGGAGGATTCCTCACATCAGCAATTGCTTAAATGGGAGATATGCATATTCAAATTAATTGACTGCATTATTGTGAAAACATAATTATGTCTGTTTTGTGCTTAAAACTTTATTGTCATTCCAGATGTTCTTTTTTCCACAGGCCTCATGTATATACCCTGCAGAACCCCCTGTCTCAAAAATGTCTCTGTGAATAATTTCATAGTAAGTTGTAATCTCTTATAAATTCCTTCAAGAAAGTACAGAGAACAAATGCAAAGAGCAGTGAGTCAGAATAGGAACTTGCCCACCTATCAGATTCCTGTTTTGCTGATGGAAGGTTTTTCTTGGATCAGTTAGCTTATGGGTTTCTCCACCAGTAAAGTCCTGACTTGTGTTTTTGATAAATGGCAGGGATATTGCTGGAAACATTTTCTGTTATCACCATTTCATGAGGTGATAATTTTTTTAGCCTTGATGATTAATAGTGTATGATTTATCATATTTATATGAGTGGCAGAGGAGAACACTTTAATAGTGCTTTGTCCTTGTTACAGTGGCTACTGTAGAATTATGCAGTAAGAATCTCGCTCGCCTCCAACTTGAATTCTGAGTAGCTGAATCAGACAAAGGATATGATAAAAATATCATTAACCTCATTTTACATTCAGGGGGGTGAGTCAAAGAGAAAAGAAATGATTTCCCTAAGGTCTGTGGCAGAGGTGTGAACTGAAATCAAAGTTCCCAAGCCCTTGACTCTGTTTATTACTTATTTGTATCACAGCAAATAGTTGTGTCTGTTTCAAAGACCGAGGACTTTCTTTGCTTGATGAATCTTATGCTTGCACAGCAGAAATCAAAGCAGGTCCTGTCCAGAGGTCTTGTGGTCCAAGTACAGAAAAACCTTCACCACAAGGTTGTCTTTTTTTTTATCTGACTGTCTTGTTAAGCCTGCCCTGGGAAATACTGCCATCACAGCATTATAATAACAACGTATGAACTCTTCTAATCAGAAGGGATGTTTCTGTTTTATATATTGGAGGAAATGACACAATATGGTCTCCTTTAGCATGAGAAAATCTGCATTAACAAATGAATGGTTAATGTATATAAAGGAAAGCATCTGCTTCTCTCTAATATCAAAAGAAAAGGTATCTCCTGAAAAGAGAGTAAGGCAATTTTCTTCTACACATTGCATATTCTGTTGAAATAGAGATGAACTGGGAAGATAGTTAACATCCAGTGATAATGCTGCATTTGAGTCCCTTTCTTGAGAATCAATTTACTATGTACAAAAGGTAATATGCTTCCATATATGGGTATGTGAATTTAACAAAATTTTAAGGTGGCTGTTCTATAATTCATTTTCTTCCTCAGGCAGTTAGATAATTTCCTTGATATTTATATGGCACTTTTTGTTCATTATCTAGGTTTCAAGGAGAATGAACTCCCTAGGTTTGGCAATTGGTCAGATAGACCCAAAGAACAATCAAGGTCAAGAGTATATTAAATTAGGAATAGTCCTGTTTGGATAGAAACATGCATTCCTCATTAAGGCAGCCATCATAGCAAATGAAATTATAGTCCTATAAATCTGATTGTGTTTGTGCTAGAGTGAGGTAGTGTCTCACTGTTCAATTTCCCAGTGTACAAACTGACATATGCTGCAGGAATTTGGGAACCTCTTCTGTGGCAAAGAGGAAGGAAGATCCTAGGGCAGTAGATGTGACAATGAACGAGAAAACAGTGAATATGTTGAAGGATGACAGAGGAATTACCTTTGGCGACAAATCTACTTTTCTAGCCCATTTCTCTAAAAGAAATTGAACAGGGAGCGTCTGCCACCTTTTGCTGTCTATCAGACTGAGTGTAACATTAATTTAGGAGAAGTCATCTCAGGAGCAGGTTTGGCTAGGAAAGGAAATGAAAGACTAGATCCTCTGAAAAATACCTCTTTATCTGCTCACAGTATCTGAGCAGTTAAAGACTTTCAGTGATGTTTCATCATCTCTCCCTTCGTTAATGCATTTTCCAAAGAAACAAGAAGGATAGTTTAGAAGGATAAATACAATTGATGATGTAATGAAAAAAAATCAGGAAACAATTATAAAACCTTTCTTATGAAATGTTTTATGAAGCTGTATTTGCATCTGGGGAGTATTAGAGTAAGTATTGTGCAAGGAAATTAGTTTTAATTTCATGCTAACGGAAAAATCAATTCAGTACTAATTAGGTTATGATTTTTAAAATACAATCAGGCAGTCATTTCAGTGCTTTGATTAGATTGCCCTATCGTTTGTTTGGGGTTTGATAAATACTACTTCAAAAAACGCCTTTCAACATGAAACCCTGTCTGCAGCAGAACAGGCTTGATTTGGGAGAGTTGTTCTAAAAGCAATAGTGTTAAAATTATTTAAGTGGGCCTTTGGCTGCAAGCAATTTTAACGTAGCCATTAGAACTCTAGTGTTTTAGCCTATGGTACAGTCTTATGCAGGTGTGATGGGAATGAGTGAGAATTATTGCTGCTTTAGTTTTTATCTCTTCGATAAGATTTTGCAACTTCTCTGGCAGAAACAGAATAAAGTGTTCCTTTTATTAATTAATACTTGTAGGGAAATGAGCTGAAGGTATTATTGCTTCCTGCACTTGGATATGGGTTTTTTGACTTTGCAACATGTGAACTGGTAAGGCTTTCTACGACTTCTTATATAACATATACCTGAGAGAACCAGAAGGGCAATCACAGCTGCATATTAAGACTGTCATCTTCAAGCTGCCTTTGAAAATTTCAGCCAAGGTCATTATGTGAAGCTATCTCAAAATATAAAATTGACAAATATGTGAATTTTGTGCATGTGTATATACAGTCTATACTAAACACATATACTCTACATAAAATATAGTCTACACAATATGAAATGTATGTAAGAGAATATTAGAGCCTGTTTAAACTGCCATTAATTTGAAAACAAGGCTTAAAGAAAAAGGAATGACTGCTACTATGTTCCTGCACAATTCTCTTCCTGTGTCTATGGGTTTTATTTGAAAAAATTAAGCATTCTTGTTCTCTGAAAGGCACTGCATTTGTTTGGCAAGCTTAGTTCCACAGCTTGGCCTCTGTGGTGAACCATACTGGGTGATGAAATGGTGGTGATTTCTTGTCACTTCTCTATATCCTCGGTATACCTATTCCATCTTCTGTGTATGTTTTCCTGTCCTTTTGAGTGACAAGTGCCTTTACTGAACAGTATATTATAACCAAAATGTCTTGTGCAAGAGCTAAAACTACAAATACTGGCATTAAAAATTAATATGGTTGTCAATCACATGTCCACTTTTGCATGTGGTATTGCTTGAGGTAAAAAAGGGCATTGCTGTTAAGAGATCTAAGACTTAGATTATTTTTTGGGATATGCCAGGACTTTTGTTCTAGGTTAGCTGTAAGGAACATTATATAAAGTTGATAAAAGGAAAAAGAAAAGAAAAAAGATAATATACATCTATATTATCAATAAGGAATATAGACCTGTTTAAAGAATCACTATGAAAAGGAAAAATGGGGAAGGTGTGAGGCTATACCATTTCTCCAGAGAATTTCTTGGTAAGAAATCTATGTGAATTGTAGTGTAAAAATTAGAAATCATACACCAATTAAGGTTTGATGCTTAGTAGAAAAACAGCAGTGATTTTCAGGAGTTTTATTTGTACAATAAACCATCTCCTGAGGCTTTTTCCCCCCTGGATGTTTGTATTTTTTTCAAGCTGTTTATGATGGATTTTTCATGTTATATGATTTATTCTATGGCTAGGGATGGGAGTGGGTATTTGAATAATACATTCAGGTTGCATCATATGCTCAGAATTCTTAATTGCATTTCCTGAAACTTCTGGATTAATGGCATGATTTCATAATGAGTTATTAATAAGATTATTAAAATCATTGCGGTTAAATCCTTCTGAGACTTGAAGTTTGCAGACTTAGGCAGATCAGAATTTGTAGTCCCATTTCAGATTGCTTGGAGGTCTTCCAGAGGGAACTTAATTAATAATGGAACACCAACCCAATGTATTAAAAATGTGTGTTGGACAACAGGTTGAAAATATGGTGGTGTTTTGTTTATTTTTTAATGCATTTCTAAATCTATATGGACACTAATGGGAATTCCAAAAGTCCTGTCCCTGTGGAACTGATGATATATTCACAAAGTCAATGTTGTCCAGGAGAACCTTCCATCTTAGGCTCCTTTCTACATTCAATGGAGTATAAAATCCCACTTCTTGGAGATCTTTACAAGAAGAAACTGGATCACAATCTGTAAGAGTTTTCCTTGGCTTAAATTAGTGTTTTTGAATATCTGCCTTGAGGTCTAATTTTTCTGGAAACAAAAAGGAATTCTGACTTCAGTATGAATTAGGAACTGCATTAGCTCTTCAGTCTCTTTAAAGGTTGCAATGGATGTGGTGTAGTGCACCTTCCAATAAAGAAGGCGAAGGTGAAGACCTGCTTGTGAAACTGCTTTATAGTGCATGACCTCCTGTTAAAATGCAACGTGCTTCGTGATCAGCATCGTAGTCATGCAACAAAACACAAGAGAGTGCAATTGTTTGACTTCCTTGCAAAAGAGCCATCTTTTATACTAACTATGGCTATGTGGTCCTCATCTCAGCTCAGTTGTTAAGAAAAAAGATGAATTGAACAAGCATTTGGTTTCCTAGACCTATTCTCCAAGTAAAAGTAGATACAGATTTATTCTTTTAACTCTCTAGAAAGAAGTGACAGTTGATAATATATTTTTAATTAGCTAAGAAACCTGTTAATATTTATGTGATTGACACGTGTACTGGGTTGATTGGCACAGATTTAAATGCTTAACATGCTCTGAGCGAGAGAGATTACACATGTACCAGAGTAATTAGAGATGTTTAATGTCATAAGAAGGTTTTTGAACTGAGATTCAAACTCCACTCATTGCTCTAACAAAATATCAGGCTCAAACATATTAATAGATCTCAGAGTTCTCTTGTGCTGTTTCATATTTTTATCAGTAATATAGACAATGGGATCAAGTGCACCATCAGCAGGTTTTCAGATGACACCAAGCTAAGTGGTGCTGTTGATATGTTAGAGGGATAGGATGTTATCCAGAAGGACCTGGATAAAGTGGAGAGGTGGACCCAGGTGAATGCCATGAGGGTTCAACAAGGACAAGTGCAGGGTCCTGCACCTGGGTTAGAACAATCCTCATTATCAATACAAGCTGGGAGATGAGGCAATAGAAAGCAGCCCTACAGAAAAGGATTTGGGAGATCTGGTGGATGAGAAGCTGGACATAAGCCAACAATGTGCACTTGAAGCCTGGAAAGCCAATTCCATCCTGGGCTGCATCAAAAGAAGCATGGCCAGCAGACTGAGAGAGGTGATTCTGCCACTTCACTCTGCTCTGGTAAGACCGCACCTGCAGTACTGCATCCCCCTCTGCAACCCTAAACACAGGAAGGATGTGGACCTGAGGGAGTGGGTCCAGAGGAAGACCACCAAGATGATCAGAGGGCTGGAGCACATCTCTTATGAGGGCTGACTGAGGGAGCTGGGGCTGTTCATCATGGAGAAGAGAAGGCTCCAGGGAGACCTAATAGTGGCCTTCCAGTACCTGAGGGGGCCCTACAAGGAGACTGGAGTGGGACTTTTTACAAAGGTCTACAGTGACAGGAAAAGGGGCAACAGTTTTAAATTAGATTTAGACTGGATGTTAGAAACAAGTTTTTCACCATGGGGCTGGTGGAACACTGGATCAGGTTGCCCAGGGAGGTAGCTGAGGTCTCATCCCTGGGACAAGGTTAAGCTCAACAGAGCTCTGAGCAGCCAGATCCTGGAGGATGTCCTTGTTCACTGCAAGGAGGCTGAAGTAGATGGCCTTTGGGGGTCCCTTCCAACCCTAACCATTCCATGATTCTATGAAAACCTTGAGAGTTAATCCTTTTTTTCTCAAGTCTGACATACTATTTGGGCTTCATGCTGATACTGTTGTGGGTGTCTATTACATGCACCTGATCAGGACAAGGAACTTGATGAAGCCTTCTACAGGCAGCTGACAGAAGCATTGCAATTGTAGGCCATGGTTCATATGGGGGGATTTTAACTACCCAGATATTTGCTGGAAGGCCTACTCAGCCAGCCATTCACAGTCATAGAATCATAGAATGTTAGGGTTTGGAAGGGACCTCTGCAGATCGAGTCCAACGGCCCTGCCAAAGCATGGTCGCCTAGGGTAGGTCACACAGTCACACATCCAGGTGGGTTTTGAATGTTTCCAGAGAAAGACTCCACAACCACTCTGGGCAGCCTGTTCCAGGGCTCTAGCACTCTCACAGCAAAGAAGTTTCTCCACGTCTTGAGGTGGGGCTGCCTGTGTTCCAGCTTATACCTGTTGTTCCTTGTCCTGTCACTGGGCACCATCAGAAAGAGACTGGCACTTGCATCTTGACACCCACTCAGGTATTTAGAGACATTAATAAGATCCCCTCTCATCTTTCACCTCTCCAGACTAAACAGTCCCAGGTTTCTCAGTCTTTCTTCATCTGAGAGATGTTCAAGTCCCTTCATCATCCTTGTAGCTTCTGTTGGACTCTCTGTCTCTATTGAATTGGGGAGCCCCAAAATTGATACAGTATTCCAGGTGTGGTCTCACTGGGGCAGAGTAGAGGAGGAAAATGCTAGTAACCACCCTGGTACACAGCTTGTATGAACCATGGCTTCCTTTCATGGCTCATTTTTGGCATTGTAGTTAAGGGAACTACAAAATGTGGAAATGGATGAGACTTTGGTAGGTGTTTTTCACAGCCCTGGACTTGTTCTGAAGTGCTCCCTCTTCCTTGCAGAACACATTTTTGCTGTGCCTGGGTCCCTGGCCAAGAGGCTGCTACCACACACAATGCTGGAGCAAGCCCAGCTTCATGCCTTTATGAGCCAACCTCTGCAATAAACATGGGAAAAAGCAAGTCCCACAGCTGTGCTAAGCTGTGATAAGCAGACCAAGTCATCTGCATCAAATCAAAGGGCTAATCTCCATGCAGCTGCTCTTGACTGTTTGATTTCTTCTTCAATAGTTCTAGCTGAAATGGAAAGTAGCACCCGAATGACCTCATGCCCAAGGGCTGCACCAAAACAGGGGGGCACAGCTTGGGCCTGGGGATGAGCCCAGCACTGGGCAGGGGAAGCTGTGACCCTGGGGCTGCACTGGGCCACTCAAAAAGAGACGTAGGCTTAGCCTGCTGCTCTCCCTGGCAAATGCTACTTCCACCAGAATGTTCCTCCAGTGCCTTGATGATAACTTCTTGATGCAAAGGGTGGATGAGCCAATTTGGAGAGGAGCACTCTGGGTCTTATACTCATTTACCAGAAGGGTCTGATTGAAGCAGCGAAGGCTGATGGCAGTGTTGGCTCCAGTGACCATGAGATTGTGGAGTCTTGTGTGGTAGGAGCAGAATACCAATCAGGATCATAACTCTGGACTTCAACAGGGCCATCTCTGGCCTTTTCAAGTAATTGCTAGGGGAGATCCCGTGGGACAGAGAGCTAGAAGGTAAAGGGGTCCAAGATAGTTGGTTAACATTCAAGGACTGTTTCTTCCAAGCTCAAGATTAACACATCCCAATAGGTAGGAAAGTAAGAAAGGGAGCTAGGAGACCTGCATGGTTAAACAGGGAACTGCTGGGCAAACTCAAATGGAAGAAGAGAGTTTGCAGATTATGGAAGGAGGGGCTGGCCACTTGGGAAGAATATAAGACCATTGTCAGAGGATGTAGGGAGGCAACTAGGAAAGCTAAGGCCTCCTTGGAATTAAACCTTGCAAGAGATATCAAAGCCAGCAGAAAGGACTTCTTCAAGTACATTGCATTGCAGACAAAAATGACACAAGAAGCAACGTAGGCTCACTGCTGAGTGAGATGGCTGCCCTGGTGATAGAGGATAAAAAGCAGGCAGAGCTACTGCATGTCGTCTTTGTCACTGTCTGTGCTTCTGGAGACTGTCCTTGGGAGCCCCAAACCCCTGAGGCCCCAGAGCAAGTCAGGATAAAGGAGGAGTTTGCCTTGGCTGATAGGGACTGGGTTAGGGTACAGTTAAGCAACCTGGACATCCATAAATCCATGGGTCCTGATGGCATGCACCTGCAGGTGCTGAGGCAGCTGATGGAAGTCATTGCTAGGCCACTCTCCAACATCTTTGGTAAGTTGTGGGGAGCGGGACAGGCACCTGAGGTCTGGAGGAAAACAAATGTCACTCCAGTCTTCAAAAAGGGCAAGAAACGAGTACCAGGGAACTGGTCAGCCTCACCTCCATCCCTAGAAAGGTGATGGGACATTTGTCTCTAGGCATATCAAGGATAAGAAGGCCACTGGGTGTAGTCAACATGGTTTTACCAAGGGGAAGTCATGTTTAACCAACCTGATAGTCTTCTATGAGGACATAACCAGGTGGCTAAATGATGGTACAGTAGTGGATGTGGTTTATGTTGATTTCAGGAAAGCATTTGATGCCATCTCCAACAGCATCCTCGCAGCTAAACTGAGGAAGTATGGTCTGGATGATCAGGTAGCGAGGCGAATTGTGAACTGGTTGAAGGAAAAAAGTTGGAGAGTCATGGTCAATGGGACAGAGTCTAGTTGGAGGCCTGTATCTAGTGGAGTCCCTCAGGGGTCTGTGAGGAGTGGCTGATACACCTGAAAGCTGTGTTGCCATTCAGCGAGGCCTAGAGAGTTGGGCAGGGGAAAATTTAATCAAATACAAGGGCAAGTGTAGAATCTTGCATCTGGGAAAGAACAACTCCAAGGACCAGTATATGCTGGTGTATAACCTGTTGGAGAGCAGCACAAGGGAAAAGGACCTGGGGGTCCTAGGTGGCAGAAGGATGATCATGAGCCTGGCAATGTGCTCTTGCAGCCAAGAAGGCAAATAGCATCTTGGGGTGCATAGAAGGGGTGTGGTTAGTAGGTCTAGAGGTTTTTTCCCCCCTTTGCTCTGGTGAGGCTCCATCTGGAATATTGTGTCTAATTCTGGGCTCCTCAGTTCAAGAAGGACAGGGAACTGCTTGAAAGAGTCCAGCACAGATCCACAAAGATTATGAAGGGAGTGAAACATCTCCCTTATGAGGAAGGGCTGAGGGAACTGGATCTCTCTAGCTTGAAGAGGAGGAGAATGAGGGATGACCTAATTATTGTTTGTAAATATGCAAAGCACAAGTGTTGGGAGCAGCCCTTGTTGAGCAAGGCTCCTCTCATTGATGGCCCGTGATAGGGATAACATGTGCAGGCTGGAGCATAGGAGATTCCACCTGAACATAAGGAAAAGCCTTTTCACTGTGAGGGTGACAACACTGGAACAGACTGCCCAGAGAAGTTGTGGAGTCTCCTTCTCCAGAGACATTCAAAACCCACCTGAATGCATTCCTATGTGACTTACTCTAGGTGATCCTGTGCTTGTGGGGGAACTGAATTAGATAATCTTTTGGTATCCCTTCCAATGCCTAACAATCTGTGATTCAGTGATTCACAAGCCATTTCAAGGCAGCACATTTAGTGGTTGGATGCTCTGCTCTGGCTGATCTGTACCAGACGGGGCTGGTGATAAATGTGTTGCATAGCTTTCAGACATCCAAGATCTGAAAATGGTTCTGATATGAGTTCAAATTTAATTTAGGAGATAGTTTCAGAGCCTATATCTAAATTTTGCAGTGCTGTAGGACGAAATGATGAAACTCTGAAATATCTCAAGTCTTGATGAGAAAGCACATAGCTTTGTGGCCTTATTTATGCTTCCGCTCCTAGCTGCCCTCACTACTGGGTATTTCAGGCAGCTCGAACACTTCTAGAACAGAATGATGATTGAATTTTGTGCTCTGAACACACTGTATCTCTTTCTTCTTGTGCCACTCAGAGGTGAAGTCTGTGGAGTCAGTACTCTTCTGCCTTGGTATTTCTCTGATTTACAGGGCTTCTTACTGTCATTTTGCCACTGAAAGTTTTCGAAAGTTTGGGACTTGGAAGAAAACTGGTGAAGAAAGACTTTTTTTTTTTTTTTTTTTTTTTTTACAGTGGGGCTACAACTAGGCTGCTGATCAAAAGTTTAGAGAGAATGTAAATTCATGAAGGAGCAGGAAACTGCAGATCATTCCGTACAACCAATTTCCTCAATATTTTTTGAAACAAAACAATGTAGAAGTGGTTTATGAGTCAAGGCAGACTTTGATTCCTGTTTCTGCTTCCAACAGACTCAGAACTGCAAAAGAAAAGTTCCACCCTGCCAGACTGGCAGGGTGCTAGAAATGATGCACTTAGCGGCATGGCAGCAGCCAAGAGGAGAGGTAGAGGATCTCCTGAGCTTGCTGAGCATTGCCCATTCCAAAATAATCAGAAATACCTTTGTGTTGTTAGTTTCAAAATACTTCTTACCTCCACAAACACAGGATTATTTTGTGTTGTTCAGATGCTGCTGCCAGCTTTAGAAAAGATAAAGAGATGGTGTCCCAGCTCTTTTACAGTGATGGAAATGCTGAGCTAAATCTGGCAAATATTAATGTATCTGGAATCTTTTACTTTTCTACTCTATTTCTATTTAATGCCACTAAATAGAATTGGACATATTTCTAAGAAACTTTTCATTTGTATGTGGCCTGAATCAGTAGAAGTATAAATTCAGTGATAAATTTTAGCTTCGTTTTCCCATAATTTATAATTTTGTCACTTCTTGATGTTGCTCTATAGTGAATAACAGAGGTGTGAACTGATTTTCATGGAGTGGCTTGGAGTTTAATTTCACATAAATGAGTGCATGCTATGGCTCATAGACTTACCTTGCCAAGAATTCTCACTTTTTCCTCAACCGGTGGGCTGCAGAGCTCTGCTTACAGGGTTAAGAAGCTATTCAGCATAAAGAAAGGATGATTTAAATGAAGTGACAATACTCCAAGATGCTAGGAATAAACAAAGAAAATTACTTGAAGATATAACGTAGGATTTACCAGAACTGTTATCTGAGTCGTATGGCCTGCATAGCAAGACTTGTGCTTAATTGATTTATATTTCTGAATGTCATTGTACCTGCATTAATCCTATATTGAATCTTGCTACAAAAGGCAAGGAAGTTTGAGCTGAGAATGGATGTGAAAAAGGATTGCATGTTAAAAGGAAGTGTTAAAAGGAAATGATATCTGTAAGGCTTAGAGCATGGAACAGAAGATTCACGAGCCTTGCAGAAAGTTGCTTTATTATTCTAACCTGTAATCCCTGCTGTGAGGAATGCCTCCTTTCAAGCCCCTGTATGGGATGTTTCTCTGTGATAAGAAGAAACTTTAGCAGGTTGACTGTAAACATTTACAAAGTACATTAAATAGCAGAATCTTACATAAATTCTAGTGCAGACAGCAGTATGCCTTCCAACCTTGTTTCTAGAACATAGTGTTTCCATCTTATTATCTCTCAGTGTATTTGTGTTCTCTAATCTGTTGAACAAACTGATGTTAATATGATATTTTGAAAATTGCAGTCAGTGTTTCCAGCCAGAACCAAAGATTTAATGGGAAAAAAAAAATTAGTGACTTGATGAATTTTTAGGTCAAGCAAATTGTTACTTTGCTGGAATACTATTGAAGGACATCAGTTTTCTCTGTGACAGTTTCTAGCCCTGGATCCAATGGAAGGTGCAATGAGTCTAATGAATATCAGTGGTGTGTGATCCATGAAATTACATGTGCAGGTATGATCTGTCAAGCTCAGTTGCCTCCTCTAGATAAAAATAAATTAAAAAAAATGGTGGTGGTAAAAAGGCAACTTGTAATACAGTACACCAATCACAGTGGGAACTCGAGTCTGCCTGAGCCTGGTGCTTACCTCATTGAGGTCTTCTTTCCACCAGCTGTCAGTTTGCATTGCTTTTCTTCGCTGTTTCATGAATGCAAAGGTGTATGTTGCTTGTGGTTCCATCTCAGAGGCTCTGACAGTTTCAGGCAGAGGATTGGTCTTCAGTTGCTGCCTTGTGCCTCAGCCTATAGAAAACAAATTGAAGATCCTTGCATTGTTAATGGGGACTAATTAGACATTTTTCTCCTTTACGATAGTATATGTATATATACCATTTGATTCATCTTAGTTAATGGAAGACAGTGTGAAAAAAAAAAAATCCATATAGGTGTAGAAGTGCTTTACTATTATACTGTGGAGAAGGGGGTAAGATGTGACTCCAGGATATATTTTCTTGGATACTTAGTGATAAAAAGTGTTAATTAGAGAAGTCTGAGATTTTGTGGTGTGTGTGTGTTTTGTTTTTTTTTTTTTTAATTTACTAGTTTAGAGGGGAAATAGTTTACACAGCAAACATGAAGATACACACTAAATTGAGACTGACTCAATTATGCTTTCTTTTAAACAGATAACTTTGCATTGCCAGTGTTTTACAATGAGATTGCTCTGACAGTGTCTAGTCCATGTACAAGACTGGATAAAGGTTTAATTTACAATTTTTTTAGTGAAATACATACTTTTTTATTTATTTCGTCTCTAATCATCATAGCTGCTGATGGCAAAGTGGAAAATATTCTTCTAGTGTAAAGACAAAAGGAAAAATGAGAAATGTGTTGCTTCACTCTGAAAATTAAGATGTTTGTATTTTTTGGCTTCTGCTGCCTATAATAATTATATTTATTAACTACATTGCTAGAGTCCTTTATGGATCATTTGTCAATTTGTCAATTTAAAAAAAAAGAATTTTAGAACCCAAACAGTCGTTACTAAATAGTCTTTTATGAGAACAGAAGGATCTGTGGATAACAGGCATTTGTTCCAAAACAAAACAGTTATTTGTTCAGGGTATGGAAGTTATTAATTATTTACAACTATTCCTACCTCAGTTCTACCTCTAGTTAAAATTCATGGCCTAGGCGCTCATCAAATATTGATTTTTACTGAAGTTGATGTTTTCCCTTTAACATTATTATAATGAGGGATAAAAATCAAATTGCCTTCACTGAAACTCAATCATTCTCACAAGCCATCTGCATTGATCTTTTTTCTAGGTTTTACCATAAATTATTCTATTCAATTAAGTAAACACCACACATAATGACATTTTGTGAACTAAATAATTTATTGACTATTTTCAGCTAAACTTATCAGGCTGTGATGCACAGTTATTTTCATAACATTAATAGTAATATATATAACCCCCCTCCAACTGAATGTGTGTCAGATTCTTTGTTTGGAAAGACGAATCACCTGGGAGGTAGAAATATTCTCATTTACAAAAGAAACAAATTCTGTCATTGTCATATATGGAGTGACTCAGTGCCTTCTCATTAGCAGAATGAGGGGGCTTGCATGCAATACTTTCTGGTGATAAAGTAATTGCAAAATAATTGTCAGCTGAAAATGGTGCTATTAGCAACAAGGATTGTAATTAAATTGGTAACAATTGGTCTGTTTTACAGTTGACTGGTAAGATGCAATGAATACAGAAGCTCCTCAGTGGGGTTCAGAGTTTTCCTCTCTGCGGTGTGATCCTGTGCTTCTCTCTGTGTGACATACATCCCTGTCACCTCCTAACAGTTCTTCTGGAAATCTGCCCATTTCTTAAATGAGTTTTGTTTCACACTTGAAAAATCATTCAGTTCCTCTAGACCAAGATTTTCAAGTGGAAAGGACAGTTTGTAACTCTGAACTCTACTCCTTCAAGCAAGCAGAAGGATTGTTCCTCTACCTGGTAAGTTTGTGTGTGTGGTTGCTTTGAGCACAAATCTGGATCACAAAGTTTAGATACTGGTCACAAAACAGGTGGATGGTTGTTTGTTTTTAAGTGCGTGGATTTTAGGAGAACATTGTCATACCTGTAAACTCATAGTTGGGTTACATTTACTCATATATGAAAAGCTTCCCTTGGGTGTATACAGGGAATGCTTTCTGTGTTTGCTTGGCAAACAGACTGAATGCAACCAGATTGTATTTGATTGCACAAAACACACTTTCGTGCTGTGGCATGTATATAGATCCACATCTTCATCGGAGAGTCCACTGAATGTGGAAGTACCCATGAATAAGCAGGGCCAACACTGTGGCCTAAGGAGACTTTGGAATGTGTGTTGTCACATGCAAGATTTTGCAAGCGCACCTTATTTTGTTTTGTTTTACTTTATTTTACTTGGGGAGTGCCAGTAGTTACAAAACACAAATCCGATTGTGGAACAGAAGTAAGCACCTGGAAAATTGTATAGTTTTGTTAAGTAATTAAGGAAAAGGTAACTGTTCTTCATTCTTCCTTTTAGCATGATCCATTTTTCTATGATGGAACAGGGAGTGTTTTTAATTCCATCTGGGAACAGAGTTCCTGTTTGTTTATTTTACTGCTAATCAGCCTCTTAAAACCGAAATACTTTGGTGTCATCATAGTGAAGGGTTAGTACTGTTGTTCATACTGTCCTGCAAAATCTGAGTAAATAATTGATCTGCAGGTAATAGGAAACATAAAAGTTTAAATGCAAAAGCATGTATTGATTTAATCCCCTGTTAAATCAGGTCCTTTCGTGGCCCAGTACCCATGCATTAAAATATGTAACCCAAACACAAAATATCACTTTGTTTTGCACACTGCTTGGAGTTAGAAGAAAACAAAACTCACTGTTGCTCTATGTGGACTTATTTGTGCTATTGTCTTTGTGTTTGGATACTGCCTAAGAATATAAAGCATCCAAAATTGCTGCCCTGAATACTTGCACTTTCCATCTTTTCCTGCCATGTTTTGCTGGTGAGCTGCTACTCATTAAATTGGACCCTGCTCCTTCTACTATTTTCAGACTGCTGGATGAGAATTCTGCTTTGACTGTCTTGTGTTATTCTTTGTGGTGCTTTTTGAGCAATACATCACAACTTTCACTAAGAAAAATATTAATACAGTGCAGGACAAGTTCTTTCTCCCAGCTCCTACCCCATGCTTTCTTCTGAGAGGCGAGAGTCAAAGGCCTTTCTGGCCTCTTCCTCCATCTTTTATGCAGCATAGTGTGATCTTGTAGAGATTTGACCTAAGGGGAATTAACCTGAGCATGAAATGGTATCCTGAGATCCTTCATGTCCTACCTGAAATGAGTATCTGAGGTTCTGCTGCTGTCCAGTCCTTACTTATCTGTGAAGGTAATCAAGTGTTCAGACGGGTAGTTGTGGTTGATAATCTATTGCATTCATATCAATCCTTTTTTACTTAACTTTTTTCACTTTGTGGTGGTGGTTGGTCATATAGGTAATGCAGGTTTTGCTTCCTTCTGCTGCTGCTTTATTAGCACCAGTGAATTAATGGATATTTAGAACAAATCATTGTGAGGTTTGTAACGCATTCTTCAGGAAAAAAAGTAAATTGTTGTGCCAGCATATCTGAACAGATTTCGTGTCCATTACTCAAGTACCTTGTTAGGCCATTACACACGTAACATGCTGAGGAAATTTGAACCACAGAAGGTATATGCCTGACTCACATGACCAAGTGCTATACAAAGAGAAAGCAACTCAAGCACACCGAGTTTTTCTTTATAGATATATTATCCATAAAGCACATAATGCTAGTGCTACCAGTGTGACGCTGCAACTCTGTTTGGACCAATGTTCTCTCGTATCAGAAAAAATTAGCAAAGAAACTGATGTAATTGCTGCCTGTATTCTAGCTAATACAAAATGAACAAGATGAAGTCATGCTGAGACATATTGTGAAATGTTAATTATAAGAAAAACTACCATTGGATTGGCTCCCACTGCTCCTCATTTATGATAAGGAAATTCCTAGAGGGAAAAGAACAAAAATATCAGCTGTGCTCTTCCTTTGTGATTTTACTGGGGAATTAGTGCAAAAGTAATGTAGTGTTGGACTTCTCTATGTATTGATATGCACTTACTCATCCTACATGGCTGGGAAAATTAAGGTATAACCAGATGATGTCTTATTCCCTCTGTGTCATGGACTGAGTTGAATCTGCTGCTGTTATTCATACCATGCTGCAGTCACCTCAGTTTCAAAAAATGAAAGTGATAACTGGAACAAATTATTATGGGGCTTGAAGTTAAGGTTGCAACTTGGGAGCCTTCCTGTTCTGGTTGCTGCTCTGGGTTCTTGGGTGTTAGCTCTTTTTCTGCAGGCATGGCAGACACTACCCTGATGTGAAGACCTGTGATGTGGAAAGGCTTCTGCTGTGCTAATTGTGCAGGTTTGAATTTGCTTGGTTGCTGACACACTAAAACCTGTGTGGCTGGGTCATTTTTATCTTCCCACAGATCACATACCGATATGACTGATATCCTGCAAGCCACATGCTTTGATTTCACCAACCAGTGTATAGACTCAGCTGACTTGTTACTGTAAAGACTAGAATTGAACGGGAAACAAGAAACAGTCCCTGCAAATCTGCAGCTACCAGAAACATAGTTGATTATTACGAGAGTAGAGCAGCTCCTTCTGTAAGTAACATGGTGTAGCTGGTCCTGATTTGTTCTGTCTTTAGTCACTCAGTTTAAAATAGTGTGGATAAAGGCTAAATCCATAGGCTCAATGGCACCAGCCTTAGTAAATTACTATCACCTGTTCCTTGGAGAAGATGAACTGTGTTACAATTCATTGTCTTGATTTTCAATCTAGAACAGTCTGATGAAAGTCTAGCCATGAGCTTGTAAGCCCTGTGTACTGAACTGTATGTTGGGCTTTAGCCAAAGTGATTTGTTTGGTTTTGATTTCAGAAGTCTTTCCCGTCTTCTGCTTGGTTTTATTTCTAATTTTATTGTGTGCATTAGAATTGATAGATTCCTTCTCTATGGATGGCATGGATTATTTCTGTTTTAAAAGCAAAAAAAAAAGGGGAGCGTTGCCCAATGCATCTTTAGTTGAAAATGTCTACTGTGTACTTGAACCATTCTTTAAATGTTCTCCAGCTGACAGCGAAGCTAAAGCTAAAACTATTTAAGTGGAAGATGTTATGTCAGGTTGTTAGTGAGAATGGTCTGGAGTAAGGCTAGGCTGATTACATTCTAATTTCATAGCAATTCTATGAGCAGTAAACTTGCATTCCCAGCAAATTTGTTCAGAAAGATAGTTTAACAAATGTGCTTTACTCCTCTCTCTTAATTTCCAGAAAAATATTTTGGTCTTTTACGAGTGGGAAGAAATGTGAAACGGTTCAAATAGCCAGTTTTTTTGAAAAGAGGCTTACACTTTGATTATATCACTGCCCATTAAATTATTTGCAGAAACGAAAAGCAGAATGCTTATCTTACATGTTTTTTTTACTCAGAAAAGTCTTACCTTAGCCAAATACTAATAATAAAAGTGAAAGAGTTCTGGTTGATAAGGTGACCAGCAACCTAAGATTTAGTACTTGAGTTACTCCATTCAATTTGAAGCTGCTACTTTCCATTTACAGCCCTGAGAACTCAAAAAATTATGTTTATGGGCACCTTGCTGCAGGTTAACCTGTTGATTGGTATGCTTCAGGTGGCTCTGCACATATTACCCCTTGGGACTGACAGTCACGTAGCAAAAGATGTTCTACCAAAGCACTGGCCACAGTGCGAACTGTGGGTGAGTTACTCTGTGCTGGTGTCCATATAATTCTTTGTTTTTCCCTGTGATATTATGTGCTGTAGATGTCACAGGAAATGCTAAAATCACATCTTTTGATCTAGGCCTTCCTCCAATCCTTCCATTATGAAAAGCTGTATGTCTCTGTATGTGGAAGTGTCACATTTCATCCTGCTGATCCAATTTATTTAGTCTGAATGTTTGGCTTATGTTTTTATAAAAATATATTTTCTCTGTCCAGATTCTTATTTGTGTAGTGATCTGTTCCTGTTAAAGATGAACGAAGACTTGTCAACAAATAATCTATCTAATATATTAGAATCTCATCCAAAACCTCATTGACATCAACAGAAAGACTCATACTGATTTCAGTGGTCTTGCAGTGTCCTCAATGTCTGTAAAGTTTTAGAATGGAAATATTTTTCCCCACAAGTTGGTGGTTTGTTTGTTTTGGGAAATATTGAGCAAATGAAACTAGAATTATGAAGTTTAGATGTAGTTTGAAAGATGGGTGCTGTCCTGGAAAAGCAACCTTGTGCCTATTGTGAGTACCTGTGGGTTTAACTTTAGATATCCTGAAATCAGTAGTACTTTGAAAATTCCCTTGCTCTTCCTGCATGGTTGTGCTGGAGAGGCTCCAGCACTGCGCTTCGTCCTACGTGCCTCGACCCAAGTGTGCCAGAGATGGAAGGCAGACAGATCCACTTAGGATCTCAGCTGGGAACTCCAGAGCCTGGAAAGCTATCTCTGGTGTGAAATGAAGAGAAAGGCTCAGACAATTAGTGCTCAGCTGATGTCTCATAGTGGAAACCTGGAGGAAAATCTACTTGAACCAAGCAAGAGTGCAATGGGACAAGCACCATCTCTTCTCCACTCAGTGCAAGTGTAAAATTAATGCTCTGGGAGAGCTTAGCTGCCACAGGGATGGGTAAGGAAAATTTCCTGCCAGAACTGCACAGATGGTGAACCTGTTTTTGTGGAAGGCAGAATGAGAGTTTTAGAAATTTCACACAAACCTAAAGAGCCTGGAATTGCTTGGATTGATGCTCCCTGTATTTATTGTGGTGATGTATTGTGCTTGAACCTGTGTAGCTCTTTTTGGAAAGATTCAAGTGACACGAGGAAACCTTGTGTCCTGGAAGCCCAATGTTTAACTAGAGTGAAAGGAGTTGATCATGATTATTTGAAGCTGTAGGATTTCAAAACCCAGTACAAAGCAATTCATTCAGTACTCCAAAATCTTACATGTTTTTTGTCATTCTCCTTTCAGAATGATCATTGCACATTATTGTCTTGCCATGTAAATATAATGTTAGGGACAGATCTTTGTCTGCTACAGTGAGGGCATGGTTATTTAGATCTGTGTGGAGTTAAGGTCAGCTATAACAGGGAGAAGTGAGGCCCTGCACTTATTTTCTGAACATGCATATCTTATGAGCAATTAACAGGAAGCAGAGATATGACTGTGCTAATCTTTCAGTTTATTGTTGTTGTTTTTTTCTTAGTGGTTTTTTTTTTTTTTTAATACATGACTGCTTTCTCACCCTGGTTTGAAATGCAGAAAGCTTTTCTCACTGTCTGCTGTATGTTAAGAAGGTGAAGGTTGTGGTTTACTTTATTGCTAGGTAGGCAGACAGTGCTATGAGACAAAAAAAAAAAAGAAAGAAAAAAATTATCAAATTACACTTTCTCTCTGGTAGGGAAACCAATAGATCCATCCCACCAAGCAAATAACAGTTAAGCAAACGATGAGACTGTTTGCTTTTTCTACCAGTGTTTTAAATGTCACTGTTCTTTATCCCTTTATCTTTTTCCCTCCCTGCCTTATTAACCCATAAATGCTGATGCACCAGCATGTCTCATTATGACAGCAGAATATACTTCTCTTTGCTGTAGTGAATTTAGATGAAAAGAAGTCCTGAGGGCAGTGCACATCAACTGTAAGAAAACCGATGGTCTGAGGGGGCTGTTGGAGGCTACCCATGGCAGTTTGTGGGTTTCTGAGCAAACAGAGTTGTTGAGAGCACCTGAGTTGCTGGCAAGAACAGGCAGGGACAGCTAAATCTGGTTATTCTCAGGGAAGAAAAGAGGAGACATTAAGGAAGTGAAAACACAAGGAAGTACACTATTACTATTTAAAGAAAATACCCCATGGCCATGACATGAGGCATGCTGCTGCTGATCAGTATATTAATGCCAAATAATAGTGACTGAGACTCAAGGTAGAGGCAATCCAGATGAGGTACAACAGTAAATACAAGCTTCAGAAAACTCAGATTTTGTCAGTTATCAAAGGTAGTTTTTCTCCCCTTTCCTGCTTGGAAGAGAATGTATCAGTCCCTGTAATTTAAGGTAAACTGTGTTTCCCTGACACCCTAGAATTCATGCCGCATTGGTCTCAATTGAAAACACAGGTTTCATTGTTGGTTAAAACATACGTTACGTGTCTACAGTGTAATACCATTCACTCAGGTGAATTCATACACTGGCTCATTAATATCCAGTGAAAATTGTGGTTGGAGAAGTACTGGTAAAGAGAGGTCTGCAAATATTGTCATATTTCTGACACTTTTCCTGGGTTAGCTCTTTCTCTAACAGAAGGACAGGTGAACTGTCTAGAAAGATGTCTCTAAAACATGAAAATCACCCCTGGAAAATGTCTGAACTAATTAAAAGGTAGGAATGAAATGAGCTCAAGCCTCCAGAGCATCCTCTGTTATGAAGAAGATACAGAGGCAGCTGCAGGAGCAGGGTGATAATACTGCACATTCCTTGATGAGGAGCTTAATTCGTCCCACACAGACTCAGTAATTGCCACAGTGAGAGTGAGCAGGAATGGAGCCTGAAATCTCATAGAGTGAGGGGAATTTATTGGTATTGCCAAAATTGAAAACTCGTAGTGAGTTCCTGTCAGATTGATTGAGGAGTTGAAAGGAAAACAAGTCACAGACCCCCAAGGTGTCAGGCAGTTTGCAAGCCTCCGCTGCACAGGTGTCAGCTCTGAGATGGCGTTTACCCATCACTCGCCTGTGATTTTGCAAGCCACTGAGGGCTCTGCCACACTCTAAGGGTCACTCAAGCATACCAAGGGCTGCAAATCCACCTGCACAGAAATGGTGCCTCTTTCTTAAGCTGGCACAAGGGGTAAGCAGCTTGGAAATGAAGCCTTTTACAGAGAGAGATGAGCACTGCTTGGTGTATTTGCTTTTGGTAGCCCTGAGATGTTCTTGATTACTGTAAGTCTAGAGTGGTGCAGCACACAGCTTCATACCTTCAAATGAAGCTCTGTTTTGGTGTGTGTGTAAATGCAAGATAAAGGACGGGATGGCCATCCAAAGGTGATCTGAATTCTGAAAGCTTTCTAGTCCCAACAATATCTCCAAAGAGCTGTGAATTAGAACAATGCCATGGGCTGACTCATTTGTGTGTTGAGGACAATGGGCTGAACTGCAGTAAAAAGTATCAAGGGCATATATGAAAACTCCTAGTAGGAGACTTTTTTTTTTTGGTAGGCACTGATAGAGGTCAATCCAGTTACAAACAGATAACTGTATTTAGGTCAGAGATGTCTAGCTGGTGGGGGGATGGGGATGGATCCAGCTGGAGAACTTTTGTGTCCGGTCCTGAAGTACAGTGATGGTTATTTCCAGTTTTTATGCTGGTGGAGTCATCTGGAGTCACATATAACTATCAAACCACCACCATACCCAAATCGCTCTAGAGAATGCCTGGCAAGTTCTTGCATATGTCCTGCTTGACTGATAGGGAATTGTGTGACCGTGGCACTAGGAATTGTATTTCATCTTGTGTTCTAGGTGGCATTGAAATTCAACAAAAAATGTGAGCTTGTGTATAGGTTCTAGTGATACAGAACATTTTATTGCTTGTGTTTGAAATACCAAGGCACTGGGTGGTTAGTTTTAAAGCACTGATATTTTAATAATATCATTAAGAAAAATGTTATTTCTGGTAAAGACTTTGATTAATGTTTGTAATTAAAATCCAGCTTCTAAATTATGGAAAGTAAAATATAAGCCTCAAAAGATTTCCATGTGATTGCTGCTTGGCCATTGTCAATGTATGAAAACCTGATTTCCTTACTCAGAAGATGATATCTGGGGAAGGGAGCAAGGTTTGATGCCTGTATACCAAATTTGAATTGTCATATGAAGCCTATTTAGTTCCCAATTTGAGCATAGGTGACAGATTGTCAGCTCTTCCACAGAGGTAAGTACCAAGTGAACAAATAAGGAATCCTAATTCTGAAACAAAATTATACAGCTAGTATTAGAGAGGCAGTCAACAGTCCTTAGCCTTTGAATGGTTTAAGGTCACTTCAGGAGGCATAAATTAAAGAGGTCTCTTCTGGTGTGAAGTAGCAAGCCTGCACAAAGCCTTAGGGATAAGTTAATTTTCTTCACTATGAGCCAAAAAAGAAAAAAAAAAAAAAAAAAGAGATTGTAATCACAAGAGGTGGGAAAGTCTGCCACCAGTAAGCTTTCTGATGTTAGAGAATGCAAGATCTTTAATTGCTAGAGGGAAGTGGCTGGGAATTTAATAAATAATAAATTGTGGTAATCCCACGAGGTCATCACAGAAATATGCATTAAAACGATGGAAATAATACAGTGGGTCACAACCTCAATAGATTCTAGAGCTGATAACAAACAGTGAGCTTGATAAAAATGTATTACAGATAGAAATCTCAGTTAGAAATGTCTTCAAAATTACGTGATACAAAATTATTACTTGGAGAGAAGACAAATGTTATTACCAAAAAGCTCAAAATAAGTACCTGTGGGAAACTGTAATTCATGGAGAAAAGGACTAAATCAACATAATTTAGCCTTTTCAGTTTAGAATGAGCCAGGCACTCCAAAATTTGTCTCTCTCAGAAACATTCTTGTAGACTAAATGTTCCTGTTGAGGCAACTGTTGCTAGGTTTATTCAGTATATTTTCCCTTTAAAAAAAAAAAAAAAAAGCTACTTTTTGGTTATAAAAACCTCTGATAGATGCAACACCTGGAGGCAAACACTGAAAGTATGAAGATCCAGAATAACACCTGGCTTGACAGAAAAATGAGAAGATGGATTCTTTTGAGTACTCCATTGACCTAAAGAAGTGTCATCAATAATATAAAGATCATTTAAACATATGATACAGACTAAAGGAAAATGGGTTGACATACACCTGCAGGGATATATACAGCATTCGAATGCCAAAACCTAATACAAAGCTTGATTGAAATGTACTACATAAGCTGTAAAGTGGAAATATCATATAGAGTGTGACAATTTCTTTCCAATTATATTTGGGAAAAGTGGAAATTGAGGTCTTTAAAAGAACAGAAGTATATCCACTGACAGAAACCTGCTCTGAAAAAGAAAGAAGTTAATGATGCTGTTGATAGCACCTTTATAAACTGGCAGTTTAAGCTCCAACTCAGAAAAATGCCTCTTTCATTTAAGGCTTATGGATATTTTCATTGGAAGTAATGGGGTTGTCCATGCTGGGTCAGGGACCTAGTCCATAGCAGGTTTGAAGCAAAGCCACTAATGGAAATCTGAGAGATCATCTGACTGTCCAACATAATGTGGTGGTCAAAACAGCATCTTGTAATACAACGGGAATATCCAATACAGAGGGAATGATACAACTGTGGTTCTATTACTACATCAGAGCGCATTGGCAAATAATCCTGTGGTGCCAGGCTTGATATAAATATACAGGGCTAATTTCTATTTCTATATCAGATGAGGTTTGGATAGGCTAGCTAGGATCCTCAGAGCAGACCAGCTGCCATGGCTTAGAGTTCCCAAAATGTTAATGGAAGTGAAATTGAGAAGCTTTCCTGAGCTCTGTCTAGAATACTGATGGCCTATGGTTCATGTGTATGTGCTTTGTCCTGGAGCTTGGTGTGAAAAAACACTTGGCTTCAGCACACAGGTGAGCTCCTGGAACTCCTGTCAGATAAATGCTAAAGAGCAGCAAGAAACACAACAGGTTGTAAAGTGCTTAGCTCGCTTTAATCTTGCTTCTGCGAGGTTTTTGGTTGAATACCTGCGTCTTTGGGAGCCCTATTAAAATCTAGGAGGTTTTGCCATTTGGTCTTTTTTTTTTTCCTGTGAGATTGAAGGCCACTTTAAAGGTGAGATGAAACTGTGTGGAGGAAGGAGGGAGGTGTAACAAATACATAACTGTGTAGAGTGCTTAGGTAGTTTTAAATTAATGGGTTTGATATTCTGAAACAAGTTACAGGGAGTAAATAAGCTACAAAATACATTTAGTTAACTGCAGTTTCCACCAGTGTGCTGCCTAGCTGTTTTCAGCAATACCCTCTAGGCGACATGGTAGAAATGGGTCAGTGTATAAGTGTTTTCTCTCCTCTACTAGCACTGCTGTAAATTCTGTGCTTCATCTGCCCCCAGTTTCAAGAGCTACTCTCCTGGCTACTCTAGCCTTTCTGCTTTGCCTCGGGTAGCTCGGGATCTATTGTTCTGCAAAGATGGTTTGAGATGAATGGAGACTATCACGGGTGAAAACAAAACTGTTGTGGCTGCAGGCTGGGGAGAAGAGGATGTCAAATGGCCAAAAAAAAAGCATTGGAGATGGGGAGGGGACACAGAAGAAAAGGGTGGGGCACGTGTCAGGCCGCTTGCATTCCTGTGTTGTATTAACTTCCCACTTGTCACAGCATGGAAGCCTCTGGCATCCTGACCCTCACAAATACAAGCAGATGTCCCCAGGCAAATCCAGCCCACTGCTGCTCCTTACAGCATCAGCGTCTTTTACACACAGGGGTACTTATCACAATTTCTATCATTTATGTATTTTGATTATCTTAAATTCTCTCCCTCCCCTCTTTCTACTTGATCTTAGAGGAAAGGAGAGAATGAATTTAATGCACTTACCATTTGAGCTTGGAGCTATAAATAACTACCTAAAGTCCAAGCTTTGCAGATTTTGTTTACAGCTTTGGAGTAGCTGGAATGATAAGCCAAAGCACTGGGCACCCAGCAGCTGCCTTAGAAATGAATGGTAGCTGTTCTGGTGCTTCTTGCTCTTGGAAAACAAAGCATTTATTCAGGTAGTTGCATAATATGGATTTAGGAAGAGTAACTGTTGACACTGTTTTCTGAAATGGTTAGCCCAAATTCCCTAAACCAATACGAGTATGACAATGTACAGTCATACTAACCGCATTGAGGAAATAACAGTCAATTACAGCATCAGTAGTGGAAAGGGAATTTAAAAGCCCTAACCTATTTAAAGCCTTAGAAAAAAGTGAAACCAGAGATTTAATTCCTGAAATTAGATAGAAAGCTTGTAAGAAGCAGGCTCATTTGAAAATGTTACCCAGTATCTCTGTGTTAGTAAAATACCTGTCCTGGGTTAACACACCCTGCTCTCACAAGCCCCCCCTCTAAACACAGATGGGAGGAAAGTAACACCAAAAAATCCCTCTGGGTTGAGAGAGAGAGTTTAATGCAATGATAAGATGCACGGTTACCTTAGCCTATTTGCAGAAAAATGCAGCAAAAAAAGCAGAAGCCATCAACTCCCCCCCCAAAGCCCACCTAACCAACACCCTAACCCCAGCAACCAGAAGCAGCAACTGGAACAGGAAGCCTCTCATGTTACAATCTGAACTTCAAACCCCACAATACTTGGTTCCAGCCAGCAATTTCATTTTAAAGCTGGCATGACAGCAGCATGATATTGAATATCAGCAGCAGATTCAACTCAGCCCACGACAATGTCTTACCACCCACCACTGTATGGCAAGATCAATATCAAAACGTTTGGTCAGCTCCTTCAGCAACTCACTTTCTCATCCAGATGTATTTGACTTATAGCTACTACCTCTAACTTAGAAAATGGAAACAAAACCACAGAAAATTTCTGTTGGAAAGTGATAGAATCATCTGAGAATGCTGAGAGACTCCTAAACCATAATCTAAATTTGACTTAAATTCACAAACACTTTTACCATTAGAAACCCCATTTTTTTCCTAGAAAAGCTTTTCTTTGTTGTTTTTTTTCCTTCTTCCCAGAGTACCATAAACAAATACAGAGATCTATCTCTGTTTTACCCTCTTGTCAAGAGAAGGAGGAAGATAGTAATGAAGAACTGAATTGCCTTATGAGGTTTCTTGACGACTTTGAGACAGCACTTTGGGTTCCAGGAATGATCTTTGGCAGCTGCAATGGTCTGAAAACAAGACGCTCCTCTTTCCAAGTATTTGAAGGGAAAAGAGTAGACATTAACTGAAGGGGAAATGGGAGAGGTGGTAACCCTGTTAAGCAATACAGCAATACACCCTTTCCTCACAATTCTTTCCTACTTGGTTGAGATAAGTAACGCTGGAAGCTAGTTGCTAAGACCAGCAAAATAGGGTGGTGTCTTTATCTAAGAGAGTTGGGTGTCCCCATCTTGAGATTAATTAATGTTTAATCTGTTTGGAACATTTGCATATTTTGTCTCAGCATGTTTCCAAACATATTTGTGGATGTTTTTGAGCTTAGAAATAGAATAATTTCCATAGCCAGTCAGCTGGCAAGTGTATACCAGCCTCATTTGCAGAGGAGAGGACAGACAGACACTTGGAATTCCCATGGGTCTTTTTCTAGTGAGCAGAGAGCTGGAGATATTTTTCAAATTGCCTTCCTAAACAGTAACATACAGCTTTGTAAATGCTTGTTTTCTACACAATACACTAGCTTTTCTGTTTTGATGGTAGGAATTTCATTTGCACAGACTTTAAACATAATTATGATGTTTGCTACCTATTGTTTAGTACACGCAAAGATCAATACTCTTGCTCTTGGTGATACTACAGAACATAGGGTAGCTGTTTCAGCCCAACTGTGCATCTTTATACCTCAAAAGATGAAAGTGCCCTTATCTCCCAATATGTCGCTATGCATTTTTCGTCATGTTGATACAGTCAGGACTTTGTTATTTATTCTGTTCTACGTGGAATAATGGGTAATCTAAAAATCTCCATGTAGTGTTAGATTTTGGTATGGTGCCTTTTGTTGAGTAATACTTTTAAGCAAATATTTTGTTCCAGCTGATCGTGATTTGTGGGTACCTTACTAAACCTTCTCTGCAAGAAAGTTATTTCCTGTATGTGGATTACTCTAGCACAAGGCTGAACTTGCCTTCTCCGGGTACCTTTCAAAAGATTTAGAAATAGCTCACAGACTAGTTCCCAAAGGCCCACAGAGGAGAGGTAGATAAATCATTTTATTGATAGTGCCTGATTTTGTGTGGAGCATAATGTGAGTGCAGAGAGGAGTTGGTCATTAATATACATTAGTATCCAAGAAAACTAGTATTTATAGTTTCTCTACACTGAAAGAACTTAATTCAATTCATATTACTTAGATAATTAGAGTGAATAAAATAGAGGGACCACTCAGGAATAAGGAAAGATGGTTTTAGAATTTTTACTCCTTTATTAAACAGCTTAAAAAATTAACATCTAACACTTCAGATGTTGGGCTATAAGCAGGTAATGTTAATAGCAATAGAAAAAAAGCAGATTTTAAATCTTCCATTAGCATTTTTCAACAGAAGATGATTTTGTGCTGCTAATTTTCCTAAAAACTTACTGTCTCTCTGGATAAACAGAGATCCTCACTGAAAAGCTGATTTTATTAAATGTACTATTTCCTCTTATAATAGTCATTACAAACATTCTCATTAATACAGCTTGCTCTGATTTGCTTCAAGAACACTACTGTTACAGCTGACTGGAAATCATGAAAAGTTGATTTCTTTTGTGTTGAAAGAATAGTCACAAAATGTTTTTTCTTGTTTGGCCTAGGTTTGGGAAATTCCCTAGGGACTCTAATGAAATCTATGAGTAATAAGTAGTCCATCAGTGGTAAATGTGGTGAGGTGAATTAACGGTCAGTTTTCCATCATCTGCCAGATCTTTGAAAGCCCAGATTTATTCAGTAACTGTGATTATGTTGTGATTGTACATGTCATGAAATCCCATGTAGGACTGCAAAATTTCATGAGAACTAAGTCCAGTCTCTTCTTGTTGTGGAATGGCTGTTGTGAAATTGCCCTCTCCCAAGTAGTTTTTGAACTTCAAGTGTTAATGTGGTTGGTGGTTAATGTCGCATACCTCCATAAGCAGATGGACTGAAAGAATTTTAATAACTCTCTGAATCTAAATGATCATTCCTTCCACATTCTTTGTAGCTTCATAGTGTTTATGATAATTCACGCTCAGGATCCAATCTATACAGTTTATCCAGCTGTGCCTTTGATGTCTGTACTGTGGTCTCAAGGGAGAGAACTTGTGAACGAGCCGTTAGTAAGCAACACCCAAGGGGTTATGACATCTTTAACATAAACTCATCAGCATAAGGTTTTTCCTCTGAAATGGATTAAGCAATTTATTTAGCTATAAAACCCAGAAAACTGGTTAAGTGAATTTTACTGGGGAATCAATAAAGTAATAATTGTGTGGTAATATAACTGAGGCTGAGGTAACCAGCGTTGGTCTCCTTTTCTTTGTTAATCCATTATTCCTGTCCTTTTTATCCAAGTATTTTTTGAATAGCCACAAGTTACTTTTAATGAGAGAACTGAAAAAGCATATTGTTAAATCTTTGAGTATGCTGACTTTTGTACCATGAAATCCTTCTTTCCTGCCTTTACAATAGATGCAAAAAGAGCCCACCCAGAATTTTTTAACTAAAATTTTATCTCAAACTCATATTTTTGTATTTTGTTAGATTTTTTCCATTTATATTTCACAAAATGGCTTCCTAATCCTATCTGAGACATGCCTGTAAGCTAAAGATAAATATGTAAAACTTACCTTTGAATTCAATGGTGTAGAACGATTGCTGCTTTAAAAAAAAAAAATAATAGAAAGTCCCTTGACATTATCCTTAGCAGTGCTTCAGAATTTGCACTTATGCTGCAATTATTACAGTTACGTAGAAATTTTTTCCTTCTCATAATTAAGAGCAAATTAATTTATAAGAAACTTTACTTGTTAGGCTGTTATAAATATCAAGAGATGACATTGTTAGAACAAAACAGACCTTCATACACCAGTTATTTCACACTTCTATTTTACAACAGGTTAGCTAGATTTATCAATCTGCATATTTAAGGAATTAATTGCTTTTCAAAATTCTTTATTCCCTAAAAAGTATGATAACATTTCAACCACCATCAGTTATGTTCTTAGAGTTATTTTTCACAGAAGTGTTCTCTTTTTGAAGCATTAAAATTTTCCAGATCAGATTGTGTTATCAATTTAAGAACTGTGTACATACATGTGAACAGAACATGCACATCTGAACTACAGTAAAGTTTAAAAAGGTAGGACTAGAGGTCTTTTTAAAGATAATTATCTTCCTTTTTCTACTTTTTTTAAATGTCTCTGAGAATCAAGTTTGCAATCAGCAGGAATGAGACTGAAGTTATATGCTGAATAATGAAAATAACCATAGTAGTAGCAACGTTCATTGGAATGAGTTCATGCCGTTTGTGAAAAGTAAGCTAAGTGGTAATATCCAGGAGGGCCAAATAGATGATACTGGGCTAGTATTTCTGAGTGGATCTGCTTATTTTGAGAGTGGTTTGTGCTTCACGCTAAGGTAGTTTTGGGCTACAGAAATTTAGTAAGAGGAAAACAAAAAGCAGTGTGCATGATGAAAGGACTGGTCATATGGGAAAAATTAGAGCTTGTTGGAGAAAGTGGTGTTTTTCCATCAAAAACATCAATGATTATGAAATATAACTTTAACTTTTTCGTGGAGAATTTCAATTCACTGTCAGGGTTTTGGGAGTCCCTATTGGAGCTTGCTTAGCTCTTGACTGGACATGTATTGGTACTTGCAGTGTATCAAAGCAGTGGGAGATGCCTGCTGAATGAACTTAATAGAAAAGAAAGATAAACATGTAGCTCTGAGATGTTATTTTGGTATGTATTAGGAATGTATTTCATTTCCTAGCACCCAGCTAAGTTCTTGCCCCTGGAAGCTTCCATGGCATGTCTCTGTGACAGATGAGACCAGGTCTTTGGATTGTATCACCTTGATTTTTTTTTTTTTTTTTTTTAACTTCCTGCATGTGAAAGAGAACCTTATTTACACAGAGCCAAACAATAGCATAATAACCTGTACACCAGCTAAAGTAACAGAAGATATAACCTGGCTCTTCTATGTCTTTTTTGCTCCAAAATATAAAATGCTGCCCAGGGTCAAGTCTAAATTTATTTAATTATTTATTAATTTAAAAATCTCTGTTTTCCTTTGGAGAAATGCAGAGAGGAGGCAGAATCAGTTTTACATGTCTCAAAGCAAGAAAGTTAACCCCGGACCCAGCAAATTATAGCACCAGTGTTAGCAATTTGCCAGCTGGAGCCTTTCAGTGCAGCATTCTCCAGGGGGAAGTGCTGACCACCTAATGTGCCCCCATGTATGTAAATACTTCAGGACTCAGTTCTGCGTGCATTTATCCTTGAAAAGGGGAGCAGCTTGTGCATAGCTTTTTCAGCTCTGAAAAACGTGACTGGATCCAACTGTCTAATGTGTCATTCAGTTATCCTGAAAGAATATCTGAAAGTAGAAGCTTTTTTTCCTGTGTGTCAGTTATGCATAAAGTGCCACTGCAGACAAGTGTTGCTGTGACCCATCTTATGAGTGTGAGATACTTCCCATCCTTGTTGGAATAAACTAGGTAGAATAGCCTTGTCAGAGGTGTGGTCCCTTGGGAGCTGGCTGCCTATCTGTGATTTTATACATACAAATAGCTTGGATATCTGAATGTAAAATCTGCACCCAGAGATGTCAAGTGTCTTTTGTGCTCTTCTCTGGGGAATTCCAGATCTGTAAAACAATGAATGGATTAAACAATATTCATCCATAAAAGTAGTTTTTCACATCCAGCAGAGGTTCATATTGATAGTATCCTCCATTCGATAAATTCTTCTAGTACTATTTAATGTCAGATTACTAATCTCTGTTTGATTTAACTTTCTGTGTGAAAGACTGGCAGTGGAGTACAGTGGAGATGAAGACCATGCTCATGGATCTAGCACAAGGCTGGGAGTTAGGAGGATGGTTCTGTATATGGCTTTGCAGCAGCCTTTGGGCCATCCCAAAACTTATTTAATTTGAGTCTAAATCTATTAGTTCTCATTTCCTGTCTGATCCCTTGGGTGGATTTTTTGTTTGTTTTTTTGTTTGTTTGATTTGTTTTGGTTTTGCTTTGGTTTGTGTTTTTTTTTTTGTGTGTGTGTGAGTGGTTGTTAGCTCAGAAACCTCACATCCCATTCCCCTGCAGGGATACTGCATGGATTTTTGTGCTTTTATCTGAGTCTGAGAAATGATGAGCTGAAAGGCAGCTTAAACTCTGTGTGTAACTGTGGAAGATTTGTGTGAACCATCTGGTTCTCTTGCATACTGTACAAGTTGTGCTTTCTTCAGAACATGCTTTGGAGGTTCCTTGGTCTGATAAGGTCATACTAGATTGGGCTTGTGCAGTAAAGTTGTATGCAGATAGAAAAAAAAATGCTATGAAGGCTCTTGATATGAAGATTCAGGTGTAGGGTTGTGTCTAAGGGAACTGATATGACTGATTGTGGGGAAGGACAGTTGTGCAGTTAGAGAGGCCTATGGCATATTTTACTGCTGTGCATGTTGTTAATGCTCAGTATGTAATAACCAAATACAGGGTAGGAAAATAGAAGGGAATTTTGGAATTGTGAATGTCGGTGCCAAAGTTACTCCTCACATGACTTAACCTAAGAGCAGGTAAAGAGTGGCCCAAGGAAGGGGGAGTCGAAACTGATGAGAAAACGTCACTGTTCCACGTGTGTTGCCCGGTATAATTCCACCAATGTCAGCAGAAAGATGCTAATGGAGCGTTTGTGCTATACCAGCTGAAGATTTGGTGTAAAGTATCCTAGCAAGCTTGATGACAGGGACACTCTTTCATACAGCTGTTCTAGCAGTTGACAGGAGAGATTTTGGATATCCTGCTTTCCCTGATTTCCACAGAAAATGGTGCTTGTCAAAAATGTGTTTATAATATGAGCCTGTATGGATTCAAGATATATGAAAGGCTTGAATGGAAGCAGATTTGTATTTATACTAAGTTTGGTACTATAATTCAGTATCTTAAAAGTGCCTGAAATTTTAAGTCATGTCTCTATAATTTATAATTATGCACCTAATTTAGGGATAGAAAGTGAGTGACAAATGTTCCTTCCTTCATTGGCTGGAGGATGCTCAAATGAGATATCAGTAGAATCAAGACTGTCAAAACAATAAAAGGAAGCGTTAACACTGATAATTATATTATTGAAACAATTTGAAATCCTTGGAGGGTGCATTTTTAAGGGTGTATTGTAAAACAAATTGCTTCATAGCTTGAGAGAGTCATAAAACAATAAAATAATTAAGATATCTTTTGTCTGTCTGCTCCTGTATATCTATGTGTGTGGTCGGGGGACTTCGTGAGTGTTAACGGGGTACACTTACATTCTATTTTTAGCAATTGTTTCCACTGCCAGTGTGTTTTAAAAATAGAGTATTTCCAATCCAATTTAAAAAAAAAATCAGTTTGAACCATAGTGTAGTTGTGTTGCTGCTCAACAGCTTAGTAGACCTCATCCCTTCAGACTGGTCTTCAAGTTGAGGCTACAACATGATCTTGAACAAGGTTACAGCTGGATTTGAGAATTCTGTTAAGGGAGAGTCCCAGACAGTATAAGCTGGCTCAGGTTCTGAATATGTGCATAAAAAGCAAATTGAAAGCAAAACTGTGGGTGCTAACTATTTTGATGATAATTTCTTCCAGTTGCTATATTATGAAATATTATACTGAGCTAAGAGGTAATTACTTTGTGCACAAGAGGCTCTGAAAGTCCCTCCCTCTTTACAGGGAGGCTTTTAGACTGGTTCTGAGATGCCAAAAAGTTAATTTGATTTTTGGTGGTTCTTTTAATTTTCATGCCAAATAAGATTCTGGTTCTAAGGGCTAGATTCTATTCTCTTTTCCACTGCTGTTTTTTCTCTCTCCTTGTTATGCCTCATTTCTTTCTATGGGATTACTGCAGTGTAAAGTGAAGCTCTGTGTTAGACTTGCCCAAAGTGGTGAGGAGAAAAGCAGCTGCTTTTCTGGAATTAGTGGGAAAAGCACAGGCAGCTAATATCAAGGAATAAACCCTGGTAACTATTCTTGTGTACAGTAGATCTCTCTAAGTGAATATATAGCAATTAGAATATTGTCCCAAATTGTAGCTCTTTGTGGCTGCTGATATCAAGAGAGAATCATTTCAACCTTCAGACAAATTCCCTTTTCTGAAATTAACCTTACATCTACTATTTGAGCCCAATAAACCGTAATTTTTCCCACTGTAGAGAGGGAAAGAGATAATTTTCCTGCTAGAAAGATGGGGACCTTCACTTTTTATGAGCACCTGTGTACTCACTAGGGACAGAACTGTATGGATTAGGGTTACAGGAATCTCTAGGAACGTATCTTTGTTCTGGGATCAACCAGTAATAGGGTTTTATGTAAAAGGAATAACAAAATTCCTAGGGGATTCATTCCAATTATATCCCCAATTAGGACAAAAGAGTTTTATTCTAGTTTGGTAGGATTTCTGCATCCTTAGCAGTTATAAACATTTGTTCCTTTCTATAGCAGTGTTAATTAACATTGCTAAAATTTACTACAGGCTTTCACATTCCCAGACAAAGAGCTGTCATTAACCAGCTGCAATTAACAAGGTGGGGAGGAAGGTATTTTTTGTGTTATTTCAGCTCTCAAAGAATCAGTCTTAATATTGGAACTGGATAAGAAATGTGGGTTGATTCCTAACCATTTACTTTTTACAAAATTAGCTATCATTTGCAGAAATAAATTTTGAGTTTACATTAAATATTGTGTGTCCCTTCTGTCTTTATTTTCAGCTGAAATACACTGCTGAGTTAGTTATGGAAATATTGTACAGGTCTTCATTAACTCTTAACTGAAGAAGAGCCTGATACTGCTGCTTAGAGATAAAATATTCTCTCATAAGATCTCACCATATTTTTAAACTACTTTTGAGAATAATAAGGTGCTCTGTTACCCTTGTAACTTTGACAGATGATTATTTATAAATTTCAAGTACTATGGTTCAGATAGAAAGCTAATTGGGTGTTTGTGAACCAAATGTGGAAGTGTTGACTGCAGGTCCATGCTTTGATGCTACTTTGATGTCTCTTTTCAGAGGTTAAATCCTCTGTTTTGAAATATATGTATACACTCTCTTTCTCTTCCTTGGATGTATATATTTTCAAGCAAAAAGATAATTCAGCTTTGCATGAGGTGATAAAGCTTTAGCCGTAACCACTGGATAAGAATATTTAAAAGAATGCATGCATTCTCTTTGAAAAACCTGGGTTCTTATGGAAGAACTTTCTTAAATTTTAGAAAATATGGACATTCACAGGTGGAACTCCCTAACACCACCACCTCTGCTTTGTATCTCTGACCTTCTCTTCTGTGTTGCTAATAACACATTGATAGAAGAGAAGGGTGTCTGAGGCCCTTTGGTGTTAATATGTGCCTTGTGGGTTTCTGCAGTCTCATACCAGCTCTTTTGTTCCTTGAGTTAGCCTCTGCTCCTCATTTTATTATAACAGAATGTATGGGTGAATTAAGCACATCTTAAACATGTTGTTAAGGCAGAGCCGACTTGTGAAGCTGTAGTGATGTTCCTGTAAATCTCCTTGTTCTGACACCAAATAGTTCACTTCAAGCCATGTCTTAGTGACAGCAACTGTTGAGAAATATGAATGTTGAGAAATAAGAAATTTCTACTGAGGTGGGATTGAAACTGAAGTGATATTAAATCCATCATCCAAAAGAAACATGGAGTTGGAAATAATTCTATGTAGAGCAAACATAGAACTCCATTTCTTAGATTAATAATTGTGGGTATTGAAAGCCAAAAAGCTACTGGACTTTTAGAGGACAAGATCAAGTAATTAAGGCATTTCCCCAATTTTATTGTTCTCTGTAGGTTTGTGTGAAGCACATCCCTGGCTCAAAGTCTGAGAAGTATGGTGATCAGAGCACCGAGATGGGTAGTTTTTGTAAAATTCCTCTACATTGGATGAAGGACCAAGCCTGTAGAAACTAATGCCAATGAGTTAGACATGAGTCATTGTGCTTCCCTGCACTAAAATGGGTAATCTGATTCCAATCTGTTATTCCCTGCTTCAGTCAGATCTTTCCTTTTTTTTTTTCCTATATAGTTCAGAGGATCTCAGGTTACAAGTGAGGCAATGGTTATGAAGCCATATTTATTTCTGTCATCTCATGCTCATAGTCCCTCTTGTTTTTGGCAGTGGAGAACGCCTCAGGAGTCAGATGCCTCTATTCTTAAATGAGTATCCTGGCCTAAAGAATAATATGGAACACATAACACTGGTTTTGGTTCATTATATTCATACTGTCCCTGCATTTAGAGGATGGCAGGGTGAAGTTTGCTGTGATTTCACAAATATATTGTCAAATGGTGTCCCACAAACTCACTTGTTGAAGAAAACAAGCCAGGAACCAAACTCTACAAAACTCGAACTTTGATTTTGTTCATTAGGTGTTGCTAATTTACTTCTTTCCCCTGGGGGAAAGCAGTAAAACAGATGTTATATAAAGTTATTCTGGAAATTTGTTTCTAATTTTCTAGAAGAAATCCAAACTCAGCTTTGAATAGAAATATTTATTTTAATATTCAAAGAAAAAGAAAGTGCAGCTCTCAGATGCCATTCATTCAGAAATGCCACTCTTAGTGTTCAGCTTGCATTTTTTTGAAGTCCCATTGTAAATAGAGAATATCAAAACCAAATGTGAGGTAACCTACCTTCAGCCATGGATGTTTCTGAGCATATCTGTCATGCACTGACGCTGCTGGCACAGCTGGTACTATGTACACAACAGGAAGAATTTTAACACTAAAACATGAGTGTGACAGGTGCACATTTTATTAGAACTTTTATTGTGCATTAGTGGAGAGAAGAGAGCTAGCTGCACTTTTTAACAAGTCTTCAAGTAAATGGGAAAACAAATGAAGGTCTGTGGCACATACTGATGCTTGCTAGCCAAGTATGGGTAGCCAGAGCAGCCTATTATTTTCTCTATTTTAAAAAGAAAAAATAGATGAATTTTGAGCAGCTTGCACAGTCAGAACCACTCATTCTTTTTTACGAGCTTCATTTGCATTTATACTCTTCCCTGCTGTTGTTTGAGTACGCCCCTCTCACTTGTCCTAAATCTACAGCTGCATTGGGTGCACTTAAGTAGTTGTTTCCTACTGATATATTGATTATCACACTAATTACATTCTGGGTCTGTATATGGGTTAACAGAACCAATTTATTTGAATTTTTTATAGGGGGGGAAACTCTCCACAACTAATTAATGCTACAAGGATGACTCTAACTCTACTCTTTTCTCTCTCTCTTTTTTTCCCCTTTTCTTCCCTCATTTAAGTTTCTGGTGGGTAGAGCCAAGTGTGTGGTGACAAAATGCATGAGGGTGTTGTCTGGTAAATTTTCATATTCACCTCTTTCTAGGACTTTTTTTTTTTTTTTCTGGTTTCTTCTTGACAAGATGCTGCTTTAATTCCTAATGTGGTATTGTACAGTGGGCCGTAGTTCTGTAGACAACTCATGTGCAGCCTGATGTGCTTACTGCAGTCAGCGAGGCAGGCTTCTTACCTGGAGCATGCTATGGACCTGGGCCATGGATCTTAACCCACCAGTTTGTAACTGGAGGGAGAAATTTTAATTTTTTTCCTGATAACCTTCCCTCCCCTCCAGGATTATATGTCTATATGAATTGCATTCAATGTGACAAAGAGTTGGACACTTTCCATAATTTTAAGTACATAACACAGCTGAACCTTTCAATGTTGCTTTCTTTTAATTGTGGAAAGTTCCAGATGCCTTTCTGACTAACTTTTTCTGAAATTATCTAATCTCAAATCTATGTAGTGCATCTGTATGGTGCAACTCCTTCACAGACTTTTTGCAGTGGATTAAAAGATGTTTCTAAATAGCAATGAAATAGAGGTTTGACTATAAGCTATCATGGGAAACTAGACAGTGTCTGGTGATAAATTTGCAGTGTAATGAGACTTTTTAGCCTTTCACATCTAGACCTTTTTAAATTCAGGGTGTGGAGAGTTTGAAAGCTATTACCACTGGCTGGTGACTCATTTCTGGTTTCTCAAAATTGATCTATTGGTGGCAATTCCTGAGAAAACATCCTTTGCCAATGGATTTTGATAATATCTGCAAGGAAAATTGTAGTACAGAAGTCAAAGGACTGTGTATTACCATCATAATCTTGATGAGGACCATACCTCTGAGTGCGATAGGTTCTAGGGGAGGTATTGATCTGGGGAACATCCATTTTCTTTTTCTGGTGTTTTTAGAGTGTACCTACATCAGGATGCTGGCTTTTGCATTTGCCAAGACTACTGCTTCCATGAATATGCCAGATGACTTAATAATCAGGAGTGACTCTTCTTAGTAAACTTGATTTTTTTTTTTTTTTCAGTGATGTCTTGCAACAAGCAAACTTCCTTGACAAAATTTTTGAGGGAACAGGGCAAGCCCAGAGCATTTCTTGTCCTGCAGATCAAATTTGTAAGGAAAGTGAAAGTTATAAAGATGTCTAAATATCGCAAACAGAATTTAAAAATAGACATAAAATCAAAGGCAATTTAATGGGTGCAACATAAGAAAAAGTCTTCAGCCAGGCTCATTGAGAGGTTTTGCAGCAGCTTTCTGGACACTACGATCCATAATTTGATCTTGAGCTTTTTTAAAAAGAATTATGTTAGTTTAGACTGGAAGGCATTAGAACATAAATCAGAGCTTCCATTTCAGAGAAGCTTAAACAGCTCCAAAGATTAAGTAGGAGATATAAAATTGTTATGATATGTTTGTTATGGGCCTTCAAGGAAAGTGGTGAAGCAAGCCGAATGGCAAGGTTATTTCAATATCAGGAGAAAAGATCCCATGCAGTCTAGGTACAGCTCACGGGTCCTGGAGCTGAGCACTGTGGATGGGAGTACCCCAAAAGTGTTCAGAAAATTATCCTCAGAGGTATTGATGAAAGTAAAGATATCTTGAAGCTCTCTGTTCAGCATATACCTATTGTGGATGTAGACAACAGATACCTGCAGGAGGCTTGAAGGACTACATAAAGTTTCGAAAGTACTTGAAGAACTTACTTTACCTGAGACCTGAGTGGTTGGCTGCCATGTCAGGAACAGGACAAACATGGTGAGTTTTGACATTTTTAAGTTAAAAAACAATGTGTAGTCCAGACAGAAGAGAAAAGTTGTACTTCTGAGACTGCTGCAGATGTGAGTCTCAACTCCTTTCCATAGGGAGGAAGAATACACAAAATCTGGAATGTAATATACAACTTTGCTTCATAATTCCTGTGTAATTTTGAGCAAGGTGCTTAGCCTTTGCTTTTTCAAAGGCAGCAAGTGGAGAGAGGAGTTTGTGTGGACTGCTTTGCAAGTCCACCTTTAATCATTTTATATCTCACTTCTCACAGGCAAAATAGCAGAATACATCTGTTCTCTGCTTCTGCTTGTCTACTGCCTGTGAGTTCCTTGGAGCAGGACCCACCTCACTTCATGGTGTGGACAATATATCGCACAGTGGTCCAGGAATAAGCTGGAGTCATTAACATGTGGTAGTTAGGCAATATTTGTCACTGATAAGGGCTCCTTTGCTTTTCAGTGATGGTATCTCAAGATGCAACCACATTCTTGTCCATCCGGAATACACACCACTCCTCCTGTACACGAGGCAAATCAGATGCATCCAGAATTATGGAGTACTGTGCATTCTGGATGGAAAGGGATGTAGTTGACCCAGTTTCACTGAGGCCTTGGGAATGGCAGTGAACTCTTGAGGTGACGTCATGGAAATGAAATCAATCCGTGCAAGCTCCTCCTTTAGGGACAGATTCCACCGTCTCACTCTAAATTAAGGTTTGACAGCCTTACAGCAGCTCTCTGTGTCTTATCCTAAACTCATTATAGATACTCCTTTTACTACTCCAAGCCTTTCTTTTTTCGTTCTACACAGTTTTATTTTTTTCAGTTTAGAAGTGCTTACAGTTCTTTGCAAATATTTCTCCCAGTACTAGTTCCCTTTCACTTTTGGAGTTGAAACAGACTTTTTGGAATACATTCATCTTCTTTTGGAATAAGAAATTGCACTCTGGAGATCAGTCTTGTGAGGAAGCACAGCAGTCAGGGATGGTCAGAAAATTCAAACCTGGGGGATGGTGTTATTTATGATGTTACCAAGAAGAAAGAAAGCAAGCCAAGAGAGATGTTGAAGTAGAGAGGAATAGATACTGTGGCATAGATAAAAGGATGGAAGGGAAGGAAGAAGCTAGAAATCCTGATTTTTGAAAATAAATAAGGTGAAAATTGTTTATTCTTCTGTATTTAGGTAAATATTCCTGTGGTTCCTTGAGGGTAATTTAAGGGCTCTGTTATGCTGAGTAGAAACAATAGAAAAAAAAAAATCTCATTGGCTGATGGACCTTGCAGTTGGAGATTATACTTTTAAATCTGGAATTTCCTTTCTCTGTTTAAAGAAACTGTCACTATCACACATAACTGCAAAATGTAAGCTTACTTTATAGTGGACTTCAAAATAATGAAACCTTCTTCTGCAATTAATTGTAGTGAAGAGTGAAAAAAAATATTAATGTTTTCCACAGAACATTCAGGGAGGAAAAAAAAATATCTCTGACTTGATAGATAAATTTCCTTTCAACAGTGATCATACTTGATTTCATTTTCATTGTATACAAAGTTTCATAATTTTAAAGTGTAAATTTTGATAATATATAATGCATCCCTCCATAAGCAATGACATGAAAATATTAAACGCATCTTTCCATTACTTTTTGTCTTCTTTTTCCTTTTATTATTATTTTTTTGAACCTTGTTTGCAATCTTTTCCCATCCTTTTTTAAGTAAGACTCTAATATTTAATTTTTGCTGGAGTTGCACACTCTGAATAGCATACAGTTCTCTGACCAGTTCACTCTGGGATGATGTGATCATTGCAGTTCATAGAGTATGGAATGAAAAGAGCTTCCCTCATAAAATCAGAGGGACACAGAAAAAGCATTGATGATTTATGTTGGCTGAGATTTTGAACCAGAAGCTTTGAACATGCAGTAGCTGTTATTTACTCTGTCACCATCAATCCTAGGCAGGAAAGACTACTAAGAGCCTTCTCTTTACAGGGCTGGCATTCTTTCACACAGTTCCCACTGCCCCATCTTGACTCCCTGCCTCAGCTACTTTAAACAAAAATGCTCTCCTGTGCTGAAATGGATGGCCTGTGTAGAAGGGCCTTTTAAATTATCTTGAGTGCATGTGGAATCTGGGAAATTTATATTTTATGAGTTCGGTCCTACTGCAGTTTTATGATAAGATGAGTTAATCAGTAAAATATTCTTTGGGTCATCTTTACACATCACTATTTTTTACTGTAATGGCTTAACAAGTTTCTGGTACATACAGCTTTTTCTAACAGTCTGAGAAACTGGTGTTCAATAGCTGTCTGTGTGGGTGGGTCTATAAGACAGGATGCTTGGACACACTTCAGGCTTTGGGAATCATGTTGCCACTAGATATTTGAGGGAAGGAAAGAATTAAAAATAATTTGGGTTACTTTAGTGGGACTCCTACTGTGCAAACTGTGCTAGACTTGCTTGTAGACACAATTGTCTGCACAATTGCACCAGGAGAGTGAGTGGTGAAGGCTGTAGGGGGTGAGGTATTTTTCTATGGGGAATGGTGAATACATGCAGTTGCTTGAAACAAGTCCTGTGTGGAGGTACAGAAATCTCAGCTGAAGTTTTCTTGCCTCCCGTCCTCTCCTAAGAAGTACCTGTTTGGTGGTATCAGGTGTAATAGGGAATGAGGAGTGATAGAAGGTGAGATTTGGATAGCAGGCTTTCATGAGGCATAGCAGGTCTTTGAATGTCTGCTCTGCTTTGTGCATTTATGGTGAAATCCTAGGTTTTAAAATCTTGATGTTTGCTGAAAGGAAGTAGCTCCTGCTCAGTTACAGAGAATAGAAATTACTTGCTATCCTTGTCAAATTCCTCCCTGTTAAAGTTGACAGGTTAAGGAAATAAATCCTCTGCATTTTAGTAAAGTGCTCTTTGCATTTGGTTTTATTGAGGGTTCTTTCTGGAAGGCAAATTGATTTCTGGAACATTTGTAAGAATGAAAAATGAACAATGATTCAGCTAACAAAGACAGGAAACTGATGAAAGGAATATTCCCAGATTATATAAAGAGAATCCCAAATACAAAAAAGAACCCCAAACACAGAACTTATATTTCTGCTATATTTTGCTTGTAATTTCTGATAATTCTTAAAAGAATATCATGTTTAAACAGGAACTTTCTCCCTCAAATTACCTTTCCTGTATTGTAGACAGCTGAGTCCCAGTTTAGGAAGCATCAGCACTGAAATTAAGGGCTGCACATAGCCGTTCAGATAAGGGAGATAAAAGGTCCTTTTCCTTTTGCAAATGACAGTGAAAACGCATAACACTTAGATTACCAACCACTCTCTCTCTCTTTTTTTTTTTTTTTTTTCCCCTTCCCCATTGTGGCAACACAAGTGATATCTCATCACTGAAGGTTACTGAAAGACAAAGACATCTGTCTGCTCTTAAAACCTAGGTACAGCTGTTGCTGTAAAATTAGTACTGTAACTTATTAGGGATTCACTGAACTCTGGAGATTCCTTTCCTGACTAGAGAGAAAGAAGATCCAGAGTGGCATTACTAGCACTTGAACCATTATAATCACCATTCACCATTAAAGTCCTTTTGATTTCATAAAGGGATTTGCTGCCTGCAGAGATCATCCAATAAAAGTAAGATTTAGTGGGAAAGAGATCAACTGTGGTTTGCTACTAAAAGATTGTTGAAGAATTAGCAATGAACTGAAAGCAAGAATAATTTTAGAACCTTAATTGTATCAAGTGTATCCCTGAGACTGTTTTTTTTTTTTTTAATTTCTTTTCTCTTGGATAAATTGAAGAAACATCAGCTCTCTCAGAGAAAGAAATAGATGCTGTCATTTATGGCTGTACAGAGGGGCACACAGCAGAGTGATCTGGCAAACATATCTTCCTGATTTTGCATCAAAATAAAAAAGCACTTGTTTTGAGTCTATTCCTGATAGCCACTGAAATTTTTACTCTGTCTCCCTATCATTTCAGTGGAGGACTTCTAGGGAAAGACAACTCCAAAGGGCCATGCTGCCTTTGTCAGTTCTATCCAGTCCTATGAAAGAATGACATTATTTGCATTTAATACGTAACCTGCTGGAAAACACTTTACTTCAATAGCCTTTCAAATAATGCCTCATATTTGAGCACAAAGGCCAGTACTGTTTGTTTTTTTTTTTTTGTTTTTGTTTTTGTTTTGTTTTTGTTGTTGTTGTTGTTGCTTTCCACTGGCATGTAAGGGCCACAAATGCAGTACAGATAGCTGAGTGAAAAATGGGGCATGCATAAGATTGTACATGGGAAATAGCGTAATTCTGGTATTCTAAGCTTCCTTCTATGAAGAAGTGATAAACAGGATTTGAGGACAAGGGGGTACTAATCTTACAGAGAGTTCCAGAGAGATCAGGGGAGAAATAGTTGCCTGCCTTGCACTCAGCCTTTCTGAAGTAGAGAATCAGTTCCATTTGTAAAGATAATTTTTGCTTTGTTATTTCATCGCGTATTGCTTGAAAATTGAACGATATGTTTTTGCATGGCATCTCAGTAGTGCATGTCTTTTGATGCACTGTCCCAGACTTATTGTGAGCTTAAAGGGGTCCCTGATGTTACAGTATGTGATATAAATTCATATGCTGCTATAATCTTTGAACAAACCATAGGACAAGAGCCAAGACCATTTGGCACTGCACATGAAAGGGCAACGGAAATAGTATTTATCATTATAATTCAAATGTGATTATAAATCTTTCACAAAAGTGTAAAAGATGCAGTCATGAAATTATTTAATTCTTGGGATGTTTAGGAGACTACTGAGGTGCCAGGTTACAACATTCTTCTGGAGACACATTTCTATTAACTACAAACCAGAGAGAATAGATTCTCATCTCTGTAACTTGAGGCAAATGTGTATCTGCTCATATGTATTTGGAAACAAATATTTTTGACTGTACACGGATAAATGAAAGCTTTGCAACTGACTTTAGTGGATTAAACCTGGTTTTGAGATGGATCTCTCTACTTTGGTAATTTTTCAGCCTTTAGGCAGCAGCTCAGGTTGAGATAGTAAAATTTTTTGCAAGTTTGTTGTTGTTGGCACTTCTTATCAGCATTTCAAACTTGCACAAATGGAATGAGGAACATGGACAAACTGTGAAAGATGTGAAGCATTTCCAACTGGTTTTGGTGAGTGACCCTGAACTGAAATGCAGGAGATCACACTGTTTGTTTTGCCCCCCTGTGTCTAATTTGGTTGCAGTTTAGAGGACCAGAGTTTAGGAGCTTACAGCCGTGGTTAAATGTTAGATAGCAATGCTATGTAAGCTGGTTTTAGTAGTCTCTGCCCAGTGGGTCTTCTGCTTTACTATGTCAGCACAGCATTTGTGTGGCTGTGCAGTGAAATGCATCAGGGTACTGATTCAGTTGACAGATAATTTTGCAAAAAATAAAAGTAAAATTGAGGAAAGAATAGTTTGTATTTCAGCTGGATCAGTTCCTGATAAAGTTCACAGTATTACTTGTAGGAAGCTGATCAGGCACAGCTGAGAGAGCAAACTAGTAGCAGGAGATAGCTGGTACTGCAACTGCTGAGCTCTCCATATTCCATAGGGAGAAAAGGTATGGAGGGCCAGCCAGCGCACCTAATGAGGGGTCTGTTGGAATACCTGCCTCAGGCACTTGTGCAGGTCTCTGCAGGACATGAAGCACAATTTCTCTCATTTCCATTCTTGAGCTAAAATATTGTAAGACTACCTGATTTACCACAAAGGATAAAAAGATGTATGCCCATTTTTACAGATTCAGCTTTAGCTAATTTTGACAAGATTCTGTCAAACTCTTGAAGTTTTCAGTGCTTCTGATTTCAGTGAATCTGAGCCCTTTTGGTCTGTGTGGGGAAGAAAGAAAATAACTTGGGGTGGGAAGAAGGACTTTGGTGGAAAGGGGATGTGGTGTGGAGAGAACAAAACATTTTTGGCCTGTCAGCACTTGAGAAACTGTATGTGATCCCAGCGCATTTATTTTCTGGAGTTAAATTTGAATGTTCTTAAACTCTGGCAAAGATTCAATGCAAATTTGAGATATTAATAAGAAACTTACAAGCAGCCCTTAGAAAAGTGGGAGCATCATCTATATTTTCCTGGTCTGACCTGAATGGATCTGAAGGCTTTTATGCCAGGTTTCCTGTTGTGGAGAGAATTACTGTCCCAAATGATGATAGCACTTTTGCTCCTCATTGAAGCATCTTGGGGAGAAACACATTTAAGCTGTGAGGCTCTAAAATGCTGTGGCAGTGGGAACCATGGAAGTACAATAGATAGATCTTAGCCCTTGCATGCATCTGTCTCCTGCTGCCTTCTTCAGAGAGGGGGATATTTACTCTCATTAAGAGATGCCTGTTTCAGAGGAAGCATTTCTTTGTGTCCTTAGCAGTCTTTGTGACTCCTATACTTGGAACAGTGAGTTTCTCTAGGACAGACCTCAGCAAAAGTTTCTGGGTTTGTTATGCGCCAGAAACCCCGTGACTGAGTGTGTGAATGGCATCTTTATAGACTCCTTTATAGCAGGAGCTTCCTGGGTGGATGGCAGTCAGGCTGCAAGTTTCCCAGAGTTCAGACTTCTCTGTGGTTTAGATCTGGTCATTAAATCACAGATGTTTCTTTGAAAAAGCTGAGTGTGCACCAAGTCACTCCTTTCAACATAGCATGTCTAACAACTTGTGGAAAGCATATACTGAAGGGAAAAGCTATTTGATGTAAGTGTGTGTTTGGTCGTTTAGCACACAAAAGACCTGGCATGTGGCTGTGTTCCTGAAGACAAAGAGAATGATGCATGGTGTTTGCAGATATTTATTTAAATATTTTTTTTCATTTACATCTCTACCTTTAATAGATAACTGCTGAATTCACAATGTTCCTAATAATAAATGTGTATTGGGCTAACTCGTAAGCATAGATTTGAACACCAAAACAGTTAAAAGTCCTGAGTTTACAAAAATGCCATGTGTATGTCTTTATATATACATCTGTGTGTACAGAAAGATTGTTATATTGTGAAAATGGGCACACAGTGTGATCTACCCAATCTCAAACTGGGGACAGGAGTCAACAGTCTGTTCTCAATCAAAATGAAATGCTTTCTGTGCAAGCAATGTATGTAGAATATTCTTTTAATATATGTGGGGGGAAGGTTGGGATTTTTTTATGCATGCATTTATTATATTTTTTTAAAAATTTAAGCACTTAAAGTAACTAATTTCTGTGTATTTTAGAGCTAATTCAGGAAGAGTGAGAAATGGTGTTTGTGATGGCTTCAGATAGGAACTAATTTCCCTCTCAGTAAAAATATATAAAATTTCTCTTCAGGTGAAATCTTTATCAAATCAATGTGAAGTTTTCCTTGCTATCTTCCTTCCTGTGCTATTGCAGCGAAAACTAAACTGCCCTCTTGTGTAGGTTAGCATTTCAAGACCTCTACAATGCTTATCTAGCATAGCAGCCAAACAAATAACATAGCACTCAGCAGGATGAGGCAATGGATTTTAATATGGTGAAGGCAATCATTTGAAAGAAGAGCAAAGTCAAATAATTTAAAACCGTAGAAACAGCTTGTGGATCTTTGAAAAGAAACACATTTGGAACACAGATGGCTGGTTTCTCTCCCCAAAAACAACAAATGAAGAAAAACCCCTCCCTTTGTTAGTTTTATGCAATATTTGTACTGACTAGCTATTCAGAACTCCTTATGGACACACGGAAATAAGGTCTTTTCACTGAGGAGCATGTAGTTTTAATTATTTTTAACATAATAAGAGAGGATGGTCAGGAAACTTTTGGAAAATAGGTGTGGTTTTATTTCCTCTGACAAAATTTCTTGTTAACAAAAATAATTCACTTAAACTGTGAAAAATGAAAAATCGTATGTGGCTGAGTTAGGAACCCTGTGGTACATGCTAATGCTGAGAGCAACAGGCTGCTTTCCTAAGTCAGTCCCCCTACAGGGGAACAGGCCAAGGATTTGCAACTGCATGTACTTGGATAGGACCAATCTCTTCAAGAAATATGTCAGCCACTTACTACACCTGACCTGCTCCATTCTTGAATCCTGGCATCAAAAGCAAGTCCAGGACTAAAAGGACCTAGGGGTACTGGTTGACAGTAGGCTAGCAGTGTGCCCAGGTGGCCAAGAAGGCCAATGGCATCCTGGCCTATATCAGGAATGGTGTGGCCAGCAGGAACGGTGAAGTCATTCTGCCCCTGTACTCAGCACTGGTCAGGCCATACCTTGAGTACTGTATCCAGTTCTGGGCCCCTCAGTTTAAGAAAGATGTTGAGTTGCTTGAACGTGTCCAGAGAAGGGCAACAAAGCTGGTGAGGGGTCTGGAGCACAATCCCTATGAGGAGAAGCTGAGGGAGCTGGGGTTGTTTAGCCAGGAAAAGAAAAGGCTCAGGGGAGACCTTATTGCTGTCTACAACTACCTGAGGGGAGGCTGTAGCCAAGTGGGGGCTGGTTTCTTCTCCCAGGCAACCAGTGACAGAAAGAGAGGACACAGTCTCAGGCTGTACCAGGGGAGATTTAGCCGGGATGTTAGGAAGAAATTCTTCACAGAAAGAGTGATTGGGCATTGGAATGGGCTGCCCACGGAGGTGGTGGAGTCACAGTCCCTGGAAGTGTTTACAATAAGACTGGATAAGGCACTTAGTGCTGTGGTTTAATTGATTAGCTGGTGTTGGGTGATAGGTTGGACTTGTTGATCTTGAAGGTCTTTTCCAACCTGGTTAATTTTGTAATTCTGTGACTTGAGCAGACCTTTCAATCTGTTGTTGGCTTACTGTGTAAGACCTCCAGTGGTTCATGTCATGAACACATCAGGTGTGGGTTACGTTGCATCTGTGTGTCAATGTGTGGGATCATTAGCTTGGGAAGGGATCACAGCATGAGCCTGTGACCATGTGATTAGAACTCCCCGAATGTTGTATGCTAACGCACTCAATTAGGAAGGGTTTAATCCAGCATGGTAGTGTCCTAGGTCTTCCTAGGATTGAGGTCATGATACCACCCTGCAAATGGCCCTTGTCTTGGTCTTCATATGCACAGCTGTCTGGACTGGATTAAGGGCTACGGCTTTCGTGCTGGTCTTATGCATGCTTCAGGACAAGTAAGAATTTCACTATCCTTTTTCTGCTGTGTGCAACAGTTTGCTATGAACTACTTATATTTCACTCCTTTAATACAACAAATAGTAACCCTTTTTGGATGCAGGGTGCCTGAGACAACTAACATTGGAAAGTGTCTGCGTAACGAGTTAGTTTACAAACAAGGAAATAATTAAGTCTACATGGAATTGTCTGTCCCAGAATCAAGGAAGTGCATAAAACTTCTGCCTCCATCTCATCCCTTCCCAAAGAGTATCAACAAAATTATCCACAGTTTCTGCTTTGGTTGCTGGGCTTATTTTACAGTGTATCATTGTCTCTGACCGCCATGTGTGTGCTATGCGACACAGGGGCACAGTACCAGGGTTAATGCTCTAAGCAGTCATCACTCTGGGAGAAGCTGGAAAAAAAGATTCAACTTTTTTGATCTCATTTTTTCCCCTCTACTCTAGAGTGATTATTTTAAAAAAGAGCAAACCCAGAAAGATAAGGCCTTTTAGAAAATAATTTTTCCTGGTTTTCTTGTGTTCCAGCATATTTCCTATTAAACTGTAGTGAACGATATTTTTTTTTTTTTTGAGCCATATACACCTAATCAGTATATGCTCCACAGTCTTCCCATCTTTTACCTAGTGAAAAGGTCATGCTGCTTCTGACAGCAAAGAGCATTTGCTCAGGAGTGGCTTATTTCTTCCAATGCTGCCTGCAATTCGTGTAGCTTGTTTCCTGAACTGCCCTGGTGTGCATACCTATTTCATTGGCAGCTGTGCTACTGTGCTTCTGTGGTTCAACTTGAAATCTGCAAAATTTTCCTTTCTGTTCAGGAAAAAAAAAAGCTTTCTTTCAGAAGGCTCATAACTGGACAGCTCAGGGGAAATTGGAAGAGTAGTTTAGGCTGATATCCTGCTTGCGAAAAGTTCAGTCAGTCTCCAACAGACTGGCTTACCTGTCTTCCAGCATTATGTTGTTACTGAAGCTCTGTGGAATCTCAATGCCTGTTTTCATTTACAAGTTCTTCCAAGCTGAGAGGGTTTGAAAGGGGAATAGATTGATTTGCAACTAAACCCATGAAAATAGATGCTTTATGCTTGGTAATGCTATTAAAATGAAGGTGAGGAGAACATCAAATAGAAAAGTCTTAGTAGCACAGTTGCTAAGTTGTGGGAACGTGTTTCCAGATAAAGAGGCCATAAGAAGGTTGTGCAGTCCTTTGCTAAAATAGCTGCATGAGATAGTATGAAGGAACCATGTCTTAGAAAGATGTGTAAAGTAATGTTTCTGAGATTGCTCAATCAGATCCAAAAATATGTATGAAGGGAGACATAATGCCATGATTTCCAGCTCCCTTTTGAAGAAGCCTTTAATTATGTTTTATGTATATTTAAGTTTATGTGAAACTGTTGTGAGTAAGACAAGTAGTTCTTTCATTCTTTGCTTTTAACTTTCTTTTATTGGGAGTTGTTAAGACAGTTCCAAGCCATACCCTCTATCTGACAACTTTGATCTTTAGAAAAGTTCATACTGGCTTGAAGCTTTGTCTTATCCTTCAGCAGTTTGATGGGTGTAGAGCTCCTACTTTCATAGTATTAAAGCAAGTAACTAAGTATTAAGACCGGATGAATTTATTCAGACACAATAAGAGCCTGTGTAAATTCTTAATCAAATCTGGGCAATTCTGCAGGTTGCAAAATGTTTTGATGAACTCACTCAAGCAGAAAAAAAAAAGTCAGGTTAGCCAGCAGTTTAGCACTTCCTCACTTCATCTGCAGCTGGAAGTAGTGACACTAGAATACAGTGAAGAAAGAACCTTTTTTTTAAAAAAAAAAAAAAATATCCTTCAGTTATGAAGGACATTCTAAAATGAACAAACAGTACATACCTCTCTTTGAAAGAACTAATCTGGATATTTCATGTTCTGGTATTTTTCTGGTTGGATGACTAATTCTGCAACAACTTGTTCCTTCTTAAACTTATTCTCTCTATAAACAGTAGATAAACTTCCCCCCCCCCCCCCCCCCGTAAGATCTGTGGGAGCCTGAAGGTGACCACTGAGGACAGTAATGCTTAAGACCAAAATGGACAAGTTTAAAGTGCTGATTTTTCCAGTCCCACTTCAATCAGTGAAGTAACTAGCATTGCTGTAATGATGAGTAGATGCTCCCGAAGATAGACGAATATTAAAGGTTGACAATCCTCTGGGAATCGCATGCCCTTCTTATGAACTGTTGGAAATATGCTTCATCATCAACTGCATTCTGTGGGTAGATGCCAATTATATGAAAGCCCATCTCCCTAGATCTGTTAGTGTTATTTCAGTGCTTGGGGGCTGAAGCTTAATACAATATGCTCTTTTCTTCTCTGACTGGTAAAGCAGCACAAAATAGAATTATTAGTATAAATACATGTTGCCTACAAAATGTAAATCTAGCAATTAGACTTTTCCCTACTGGTGCACTCTAATGAGTGTTACCATATTCTTTGTGTTGCTGTAGGGAAGCAGTGGGCGTAGCAGTGGGGCTTGGCTAATTTACAGGGGAATCCTCAGGATACAAAATTTTTCTGTGATAAGAGGAGAAACAGCTTGTATTCCAAGCAACATTTATCTCAGGCAAGCTTGCCTCCCAGATGTACAGCACTGGGAGCATCACCATTTACAGTTTATGATATGATTTTTGAGGCCTTGTAATGCATGTAGCTAGTGAAAACATTTATGGAAGGGTTACTCAACCCTTTTTAGTCTTGAAAACCTCTGCAGGTGTAGAAAACCTCTGAACAAAAAGAGAGGTAGCTGGGGAGGGTTATTGGACCCTTTGAGAAGTTTACTGTTCCTCTTTTGGGTTAAAAATACATTTGCCTTTACCCCTTTATGCACTGTGTAAAACTGCTGATATTTTATGCCTTGATTTTTTGTAATTTATGGCCATCTGTTGAGTGCCTTGGTTTGTGGTACGATTACTGTGTTGTAATTATAGATGGTGAAACTTTTGGTAAAGATGAAGTGGAAAATGCTTCTAATCCAAAAGTAAAATGTTGGAGCTACCTTGTCAAGATATTGTCTACCGTTGTGTGACCTCACTAGAAAAGAACTGACCCATAGTAATCTAATTATTGTTGGGATGGGCTGATAACAGAGTAAATATTGGACTGGACTGATTGCCATCTCCAGTTTAGGAAAGGGACTGTGACAGCATTATTTCACTGAGGCAAGCTGCTTTTTATCTACCTATCTACCTACCTATCTATCTGTCTGTCTATTGTTCCATCTGATGAGTTAGTACTTTGTGTTGTTGGAGGAACTCTAGAGAAGCTGATACTAACCCTCAATCAGATCTTGAGAGTGTTGAGTGATAACTGTTCTCTGTCTGCTTGAGCTTTTGATTCATTCTCAAAGCTCTCTCTGCTGGTTGGAGACCGGCAAAATAGAAACTAATGTGGAATGTGTTCCTGAAAATCAGGCTTGATACCAAGGATTTGGGGTTATGGTCCACAGATATAAGCAACATCTGAAACATGATAATTTGCTAAATTTATATGATACTTAAGAAATAACAGAAGATGTATATGCCATCAGGGTGAATGTATGTGCTAAATAATCTTGAATGCTTTGGTCCACTATCAAATTTCTGTATGGTTCTCGTTATGTATTCCTGAGGGTGCATCCGAGGAGTTTTCTGCAGGCAGAAACTATTTTGTCTTCTACTTTAAACAAACAAAAAAAATCTCTCACTGCATTACAGAAGGATACACCCTTACTAGTGATATAATGTACCCTGGTGATTAAACCTATCACTGTGAGATTTTTTTTTTTTTTTGGTGTGAGACAGCCTTGTTGTACAGAGTATGGTTGTTGAGATAGATCCATTAATTTTGATGCTATAAAATTTAACTTTAAGAAATGGGGAACCTGAGCCTTAGCAATCCCATATCAAGTTTTGAAGAAGCTCAAGCAAAAGTATTTAGTGAAAAACTTTTGGGAGCCTAGGTAAAATATTTGGTAAATTCAGGTGAGTTCAGAATGTCTTACGCGCAGGAAATCTGAGAATTGTTTTCCATGGTAATTTTGGATTCCTTCAGACTTCATGCAGAGTAAATAAATCTGTGACAATGTTTAGTCTTGCCCCAATAAAGTCAGGGGAAACTTTAATCTTAACAGCAGGAGAAATTATTTGCTTTCTGGGGTTGTATCTGAGATGCAGTACATGATATTTTATTCACAGAATTGTGTTTCTGAGACACAAAAGCCGAAGATGGAAATTTCTTCTGACTGGAAAGAGTTTTTTCCACCCAATATATTTGTTTGAGAAAATGTTGGAATGTTTTCATCATTATAAACACCCAAACCAATTTCCTTGCTTAAAGAAAGTTTTATTGTTAAATATAAGCTAATTATACACAACTGAAAATGAAGTCAAAATAAAGTTACAGCATTAACAGACCAAAACGCCTTAACTGACCCAAACTGATTTTCCCCTCTCCCACACACCCCTGACATTTACTTATGAAAATACCTTTGTTTTTGACAAAATATGGTGTCAGATTTTTTTTTCATGCTGGAAAGCCATTTTCTGGCCATTTCAGCTTTAGATCTGGTATCTTATTTGGTCTGGCAACCGAAAGCCTGCTTGATGAGCTAAATTTAATCAATAACTTCAAACAGTCCTAATTTTTGTGATAGTTAAATTGGAACCTGATTTTGGTATCAGTTCTGCTTTCAGTATTCTCTTTGAGATCTGGACTATGGAGTGCACATCTGTCTATTACAGAGTTATGAAGAGATTAAGGTATTTTGTTCCAGAGCATAAATTTAGATTTTTGTTTGGGCATCTCTGAGACTAAAACAAAAGCATTTGCATCACCTCCTGTAAAACTCTCAGTATTCTCCTGAAGCTTTTTCTTTTCCAAATTTTCCTCTCTAAGGTCCTATAAATATTCAGGTAATAGCAAAGATGCCCTACATCTTTCAATGGCAAAATGATGAAGAACTATAGATGTACAGGTGTATTGGGTTTGTGTGACAGGCTTTTGGTTAGTGTGTGGGGGGAGCTACAGAAGTGGCTTCTTTGAGAAGACAGAAGCTTACCCTATGTCTGACAGAGCCACTGCCAGTCAACTCCAAGAGAGATCTGCCACTGGCCAAGGGTGAGCCCATCAGTGATGTTGGTAGCACCTTGGGGATATTCAAGGAGGGGAAACAAAACAAAACAACAGAAAAACAACACAATCTGGACAACTGCAGCCAGAGAGAGGAATTAAAATAAGTGAGAGAAACAACTCTGCAAATACCAGTGCCAGTGAATGAAGCAGTGTGGAGAGATGCTCGAGGCACCAGGGCAGGGATTCTTCTGCAGCCTATAGCAAAGATCACGGTGAGGCAGGCTGTCTCCTTGCAGCCCACAAAGCTTAATGGTGGAGCAGATATCCACCCACAGCCAGTAGAGTAGCCTATGCTGGAGGAGGTTGATACTCAAATGATTATTTGAGTTTGTGGGAAGCCTATGAGGAAGCAGATTCTTGAAAGTATTTGTGGACCAGTGGAGAGGTGATGCCCATGCTGGAGCAAGTCTACTGATAGGATTTGTGACCCCATGGAAGGGATCTGTGACCCCATGGAAGGGATCTGTGATGAACCAGTCTGTCCCTGAAGAGCTGCACCCTGTGGAAGGGACTGCTGTAGCATTTAGTGAAGAACCATAGCTCAAAGGAAAGGGTCATGTTAGTGAAGTCAGTGGAGATCTGTCTCCCATGGGAGGGACCCCATGCTGGAGCAGGGGAAAAAAAGTGTGAGGAATCCTCTCTATGAGGAGAAAGGAGCATCAGAGACAATGTGTGATGGATTGCTGGCAACCCCGTTTCTCATCCCTTGATGCACCTTGGGGAAAGGAGGTAGAGAAATCATGAGTGAAACTGAGCCCAGGAAGAAGAGAAGAGTTGGGAGAAGGTGTGTTAATGTTTGGTTTTATTTCTCATCATTCTACTCTGATTTGATGGGAAAATTAGTTCAATTTATTACCTAAGTTGAACCTGTTTTGCTTTTGACGGTAATTGAGGAGTGATCTCTTCCTGTCCTTATCTTGACCTACAGGTCTTTCGTTACATTTCCTCTTCCCTGTCCAGCTGAGGAGTGGTAGAGTGGCTTTGGTGGACACCTGGCATTCAGCCTGGGCCAATCCACCACAACAGATGTGTTAACAGTGTTCAAAGACTTAATTTGCAGGAGCTATAGAGTAAGGGAAAAAGGAAAAACTGAATAGCAAACATTAATGAGGTACAACAAGCTGTGGTGGAGACAGCACTGGCGCTCTCTTCTTTTGGTCTGTGATTTTGAATGAGAGGGTGTCTGAACTTTGTTGGATGGCAGGCAAATGCTGGAGATGATGCATTCCCTAATTAAAAATTCTGTTGTGCAGCTGAGCTGAAAGGAGCAAACACCAGGAGAATTCGGACCTTTATCTTTCCACCCTCTCTATTTCTAGAGCCCTGCAAAGAGCAGGAACGTAGCAGGCAAATTAGAGTTAGTGCTTTGCTTTTAGAGAAAGGTATCCTGGTGGGAACAGAAGCTGCTCAAATATCATGGGCTGCTTCCCACAGTAGTGGCAGTCTTTTGCCTACTGTGTGGCAACTACCCACCCTGATGGCAAAATCTAGTAAGTTAAAATAAAACGGAGTTGATCTGCATTTGCCTTGCAGTGAATACCTACTGGGTTGTGAGACTGGAAGAGACGTGAAAGGGATACTATTCATTATTTATATCCATTTCTATACTGCTTATCACCATATTGTCTATAAGCAAGCAACATTGACAGAGCTCCAAATGTGAGATAAAATTTTATAATACATTAATAATAGCATTCACTTGTCTGTGGTGTCAGCTCTTGTGACTGAGATGACTTAAAACAGGAAGATGAGAGAAGTGCCATAGCTCAGTAAGGGTGGAAATCTGCCACCACAGAGGAGAAGAGAGTGGAAGATGGGGAGGGTAAGCACACTCAACAAAGGGAAGATGGGGAGGGTAAGCACACTCAACAAAGGGAGAAGCCATTCCACAGGGGCTGGGGTCTGCCCTGGAGTCAGGGCAGCAAAAGGAAGGTGGTGGTTCAGCTGCTTTGCAAAATGAATGCGCTTAAAAAATGTATTCAGAATAAACAAGAATGTACTTGAACTTAATTATTAAAGGCTTCCCATGCCGCCCTGACATATACATATGAACACATGCAGAGGCCTGTGTAGCTCCTGGTCTGAGGTAATGACAGAAGATGACCAAACCTGGAGAGTGCCTTGTTAAAAGGCTACAGTTCAAAGCTGGCACCTGGACTAATGAAACCTCTGTCCCTCCACCCCCTTGTTTTATTATGCTGTTCTTCTCTTTTGTCTAGCTCTGTTCCCTTTTCCTGTTTTTAACTTAGAAAAAAGGCAGCTCATACATCTCTGTATTAGCACTGGGGAGAAAGAGCTGTGTAAAGCATCTTTAACCTTTTTGCTGATGAGGAAGCGTGAAGAAAGTAGGATGGTCACAAGCAGAGCCAGGAGATGATGCACCTGAGGCAGCACTCCTTTCAGCCAGGCCTATGACCAGATTAATTATTTTCTCATTAATCAATTCAGGAAGAAAGAAATACCTTCCATTTCTACTACCTTGTGATGGTTTGGAACTGTCCTTTTAATTTTTCTTTACAAAGAAGTTGTGTGACCTCCTAGTGAAATGCCCTGTAGTAAGCAAGCATAGATTTGGCAATAAAGGTTGAAAAGAAAGAAGCTGAGAAACAAAGAAGTTTCTTCAAGGCTGTGGTTTTTTTTTTCCTTTTTTTTTTTTCTTTTTTTTCTTTTTTTTTTGCCTCAGCAGTTTGTAGAGGTGGATGGAATTCCTGTGACAAGGCAAATTGTGTGTTGCTGACCACCATGCTCCAGTCATCTCTTTTCCCCATGTGTAGGCAGAGTTGATTGGGTGTTTAGTGCAATTCATGTTTAAACTCATTTTCTAACTGGGGAGTACTTTGTAAACACCTTCACTGAAGTCAGTACAGTGCTGTTTATTTACTGATAGTGTTTAAGAGAAACAATGGACACACTCAGCTGTCCCATACAGAAAAATAGCTAAATTTTTAAATAAAGGTGGTTTGAATAAACACAGAAAAACAAGGTGCCAGCAAGTGAGAATCCTGTCAGCTGAGCTGCCTATTTCTCTTCAGTGCCAGCTGATGTCATTCTAGCTGTACTGAGCCTGTCCTTTGGAAAAGTCTGTGGCTGGGAGAATCTGATATCTTCCTAGAGCAGATGCTAATGTTTAGAGAGGAGTGACATTATGAATCTTGCTAGTCAATTATTGCATATTTGTTATCTCCCCACTTGTGGACAGATATTATGGGACTCCATTTCACCAAAGGTATCCAGGATGTGACAAATCAGTAGCAGGAAAATCCTAGAGTGTTGAAAGCAAAATTTACTGTGAAGAATTCACACTCAAACTACTGTAGGTTTTACAAATAGACTCTGCAGTCCATAAATCCCCAGGCTTTAAGGGAACAGATAAGCTAGTGCAATACATCCATAGTAGCTTTAGAGTGACAGATAGTATGGTGGGCAGAGCAGACAAGGTTTAGTCAGTGTGATGGTCTGTGTTGCCACTACAGATGCTTTCTGAAACTAAAGCCAGAATTTTCTTTCACTGAATGTCTCAGTTTAACACTAGAGTGGTGCATGAATACCATAGTTAAAGCTATCAGGATCTGCAACTCCTTTAGAGGATGAATACATTTTTTTTATAGAGAGGATTATTGAATTATATTTTATTGCCTTTATTTCTGATATTTTCAGCTTAAAAAAATATTAAAATAGTGCTAACTGTAATTTTAAGAATGACCCTCTCAGTGGCTTCTGATGAGCATGTGTGATTTTATTACTTTCTTTGGCTCAGGCAGCACAAGGAGTCTAGCATGGAAGGAACTACACTGAATTCCTCTAGAGTTGGTTGTAGAGGTGGTTGTAATAGAGTTTCAGTTGGTACAAAATAACTTAAGCCAGCTCTTGTGCTATTCACCACATATTGGTATGGACTCTATGGGAAAGGGTGATGTGAAAACAAAGTGCATCATGCACTTACTAATCTGCTCAGTTTCGAGTACAGGTTTGGGTTTTATTTGTTTGGTTATATTTGGTTTTGTTTGTTTCTTTCAGTTCTAGGTAGACTTGTATGAACTTACAGCTTCCTTGTGAATATGAATTTTCATGCAAAGTTCTGAGTGGTTAGCCTCAGATGTGAACACAAAGGTGCTCAACTTCCTTTTTTCTCTTTATCTGAGAAGTTCTTCCAGCATTTTGACATGTGGAAGACCACTTTTCTTTTTTTTTTCCCTTTTAAATTCCAATGCTGCCTCCTGGCAAACAAGACAAAGAGGAAAAGAATGATGGAGAACTACAGTAAGAGATGCAGGGCAACATCCACAGTGCAGTGCACACTTTACAATTTCAAGGAACTGACTCACCTTTTAGACATTTTATAAAATGAGCTCAGTAGCATGATGCAAGCTTTGGCAGCAGAAGAGAATGTTTTATTTCAGTTGGCTCTATCCTATTGCCTGATTTTGCTAATTGCAATAGCTTTCACCATCAGAGACAAATTACAGAGAGTATCCACAAATGCTGGGAAGAGAACTTGATTTGTTTTCAAGCACCAATGCTTTAAAAGTGGAATTTCATAAATAAAATTTACCTCTGTGTACGTACCGAGAAGGACATATCTATATCTATATCTATATCTATATATATATCTATATCTCACATATCTGCATTTTGGATTGAATACCAAAAGGCATTAAGCTTTAGAACTGAGATAATTAGAGCTGTTTTTTAACACTGTGTCTATAATACCCGATAGAGGGTAAATGTCAGAGAAGGGCAGAAAGGCTAAATGACTTTGGCTTGAGCCCTTGTGTGTTTTAGCAAGGAAAATAAGTGCCAGTATCAGTAGTAGATTTTTTTTGGCAGCTTCTCTTTTCTCATAGCTGCCCCTACCCTTTCCAAAAAAAAAAAAAAAAAAAAAAATCTGGCTAGCTTTGTGGACAGCATTAAGCACCTGTGTTCCAAACAGGCACACATGTGTGTGTGTGCCACTGCTGATCCATCTGTGAAACATGGCAAATGCCAGTGGGGGTGTGCACAGGGGGTATGCCAAGCACATGGCATATACCCAGTCATCAAAAGCTTGAGCAAACATTGCTACATGCCATGAAGCCACAAGAAGAGATTCAAAAGCTGTCTTTTATTCTCCTAGGTTTTCCAAGAGTAAACACCACTGAGAAAGGTGTGCCTGACCTAGGGCAAATCCATCCTCCCCAGTGTTACAAGTGTTTATCCAGGTTCTACCCTTCTGCAGCTGCAGTCAAATATGGCAAGGAAGGAACTCTGATTCCCCTGTTTTAAAACAGAGTTGATATTTTATGGGCTACACAGAGAGGAGTTATCCTAAGATAACACTGTGCAGGAAGATAGGAAAATATATTACAGCATCATTGGAAGATGATGGTAAGAGAAAGTGAGAATGTGTCTGAAATGTACATGGCATAGCAATTAATTCCCCTCTCATAAGATATCGATTGCAGAAGGGCAGCAATGCTAAGATGGGTCAATGAACAGAAGTTCTTGGGAGCCAGGCCTTTTAGAGTTTTATAGACCAAAGTCGGCCATAATTTGGCTTTTTCCTTGGCATTGGTGCAGGTTGACAGGGTCTCATATAACTCACAGGAATCAACTAATGTGCTGCTATACCTGCACAAATCAGTATGTTCATGACATTGTGTGGTAGTGTAGTGCTGGTCAAAGAGTTTTCACTGCAGTTTCCCCTTGTGCTTGGGGCAAGTGTTGGCCAGGTGAAGGTCTTCGAGGCTGTCTCCCAACTGCAGATCTGGGAGCTGTCCCACGTGCCTCTGCTGTGTAAAGGGTATGAGCGGTAGCTTTCCCTATCCAAAAAGATGCAGAAGACCAAACACAGAATGCTGCTTACAGCTATGCAAAGTGTCATGTTTTTATTCATGGGACTGTGGGAAACATCAGTTCTGAAATTTTGGAAAGGTTTGAGTTTTGTTTGCCATACCAAAGCCCATGACCTAGTTTGAGATGAAAGTCTGTCATCTCAGGAGTCGTACTCAAGGGATTAGGATAATAGTCTAGAATTTAGAGAAATAGATTCACTTTTCTTGTCTTTCATTGAAAAGGCAACCTTTCCATGCTCAAGGCAACCTTTTCATACTCATCTGGCCAGGACTAGTCCTGAGCGTGTTGGAAGGATAAATAAGTTAAAAGATGAGATGTTCGGTTTTATACTGAGGAAGCCAGTGATGGTGCAGTATCATAGCTAGCTAGACCTTAAGTGCAGTTTTAAGTAGGGTGCACTACAGAATGTATATTAATAAAATATGAGATGATAGAAGTCGGTTTGCAGTGATCCTGGGTGGTTTTATTTCCTGTAATCCCTTTGAAATAGCAAGAATGTAGCAATTTTAGCTTCTTCATTAAGTGCATTATTTAATCATATGCACTAGAGTTCCTTAAGCATAGAAACAATCTACTTTGCAGTCAGTGTGGACAATGAGATACCCCAGAGCATACTTAAAACAGAACTCCCAGACACAATTACTTGGCTTAAAAGGGTTTGAGCTACATTTATTGTTATGGAAAACTCACCAAAACAGGCAAACAAATCCTAGCTATTTCTATTCAATTCCTTTCTTAGCACCTGAATAATAGAACTAAATGCTAGATAAAGTTGAACTATTTTTATGATGACTAAAATCTGCCTCTATTCCTCATGTTTACCTAGACAGGTCTAAAACTATTTTTTCTCTCAGCTTTTTCCCCCCTGCTTATCCCAGGTATCTACTGAGTAGTCATTGCTGACTGAATTTGGCTGTTTTCTCAACATTGGTATTTTGAAATTAAGTACAGTATATTTAAAAACAGTGACATTGCACACACCAATGAATATACAGTAGATAGTGTGTAGAGTCTGCTTATACATACTGTACACAGACACAAATACATGCATCTTATGTGCCTCCATTTCCAGATATGCAAATTGTGTATTTATTATACATATGCTATTTAAAATATCACAATTTTAGACAAAATTTGTTGTAGGGAGCACCAGTTTCAGTAATGTTTGCTGAGTGGAAAACAACAGACACTGTTAAAATGTAAAAGACTTGCAAATGAAATGCTGTCTCACTGCATTTCTCGTTTCTAAAATCTCTGTGTCTGGACTGAGAATGTATTTTTCATGTCTGGATTTACAGAGAGACCTCTCAGGAGAGTCAAACAGAAACCAAATAAAACCGTAGCATCTTTGTTTGAAAAAGTCTCTGGGAAAGATTATGCAGTGCTTAAATTCTGATCTGCTTGTAGCGGGTTTTGTGGATGCCAGGTTGATGTGTTTAAATATTTTTTTTTCAAGTTTTGAAAAGACATAATGATGAAATATTATTTTTATGTATAATAATGTGCAAAAAATTTAAAGTAAAATAATTCTGCTACCCTTTTATTTTTGTTTGTTTTGGCATTTCAGTGTCTGGTGATAAAGTGATGTCTTAAAATACGTGCAACTAATATAGTTCAAAATCTCTTTGTGGGGAGAGGGTACACAGGCTGGCAGCTGATCTTGAAAAACCCTTAAGACCTTTTGGTTAGAGGTTGGAAGCAGCTGCAAATATCTACAAGGACCTGTCAACACAAAGGAGTGGTCATGGTGGAGGGCATGCAGCAAGAGAAAAGCTGTCTTTCACTGTCTCTTGTCAAGTCTGTGGTTTTTCAGTGTAGAAGGCCAAATTCTCTTTCTGAGCAACCTAGTTTTAAAATCTGTTTGAGGGGGCTGTCGTGTAGTTCAACACTGTCAGGAAATTATCCTTAGAGATAAAGGGGGTTAAAAGCTGAGAGTGAGGAGAGCTTTCTGGTAGTGACATGCCTGGGGTCATTTGATGGGAGAATGGCGCTCACCCCTCATAACACCCATGACTGCCCTCAGCCTTCTCTCCTGCTGTTTAACCTAAATTTCCCTGTTCTTCGTCACACTGTTGCTACTAATGATACCTTTGAGCTCTGTGCTAAATTATTCTTTCTCTGAATTTCAATTCTTCCTTTCAAATACATGAAGAGTTTTCAGCGATGCTTTCAGCATAGATGAGCTGGACTTACAAACTGAAGCCCAAATGCTCTTACATCTGAGAGAACTTCACAAGTTCTCATAGGTAGCTGAAGGAAAATATTTTAAATTAGTTTTATCAATAATTTCAGTGTTTTTCCTCATTTTGATAGTTCTGTTGTAATTTGGAGAAAAGAAGGCCTTATTTTTTTGATAGTGTGCTCACAAAGGACACCTGTGCTGAAGGAAAAACAAGACTAGGAAAAGTTGCCAAAAGAGAATCACAGCGTGATTTCCCTTAGTGAAAAACAAATGAGAGATTCTGAAAGAAAAAAAAAAAAACAAAGAACTTTACAAATATAAATTACATAGCATACCTTCCTACTGAAAAATAGCCCTTTTGGGTAAAAAGTCATATTGTATTAAAAGAATAAGGAAAATAAAAACATCATCCAGTTGTACCATACACAATGGTTGTTCACATGTGCATGTGGAATCTGGTTAGTGAGTTCAGCACCAACTGAGAACATTGTGCTATTTGTGGTCAGGGCAGTGAAGATGACTGAAGAAGAAGTTGCTGGAATTGTTTGCTTGAGGGATCCTGGCCCTGAAGTCCAAACTGTCTCAGGGACTCACTTTTCCACCACATGAAAAAGAGTGGAGCTGTGCTGACGCTCAGGGACTCTGTATTCATGAGTAATCATGAGAATTTGCAAGTAATGTAATTTTTGTCTAAAGAGAGATCAGTAGGCAGGGAGATTATACGTTCCTTCTCTAACAAGAAGTGTTCTGGTTTTACTGCTTCTTCGACATAATGATCAAGTCAAGAAAACCTAGGTCTGTGTTGTATTTAGTTGAGTAGGGATTGCCCCATAATTGTTTTGTTACTTTGTTAAAGGAAAGAACTTGGATTTGGTGTTATTTTGGTATCTCTCAGAGTTACAGATTCACTTCTCCAATACTGTAGGGAGGTTGGAGAGTCTACCAGTGTTTCTAACAGCCAGCTGCTGGTCCTTAGCAGACTCTCCCTTTAGACCGAGACTTGAATATGTAGCACGTTCATTTGTGCTTTTGTGGATACATCATGTCAGGTGTCCATGACTTTTCATAAATTCAACAGTTGAGTCTCTTGTCTTCCTCTTGTCTAGCAGTTTTCTGTATCATTTGTTCAGTCTGTGTCTTAAAGCCTCTTGGATTCACCTTGATCCTTTATATTAGCAGAAACTGTTTAACTTGTCACTGGGAGCTTCAGCTGTGTGGATACAGTTCTGCTCAACTGTCTAATGCTTTTATTTTCCTTTCCAGTCCATAAGTAGCAAAAGCCATATTCCTTTTGCTTGCTTTCATTCTCCTACTCAACTCTTAAATATAACATCTTGTAGAATTCTTATTTCTTCTAAATTGATTGGTTTCATTGTTCTTTGCTTTATAGGCCAGACTGCAGTTCTCAGATTACTGTTTCCAGAAAGGTAAGGGGGCATTTAACAAGAACGTGTTGAGGAATTTAACAGTTTCTTTCTAAGTGTAGGGAGATTTTAAGTTTGAGATCACTGAATCTAGCTGCATTAAAAGGCAGCTCACTTCCTCACTGCCACAGTATGAACTGAGGAGTGGTTTGGGGAGCAGAGGAGTGTTGCGTGCAAGCTGCAGAGAGGATATGCAGCCGAGTAACGTGTTACTGCATGCACTGCTTCCTTCCTTCTGGTTCTGCCACGGTAAGATCGTGGACAGTTGAGTTTTACTGTCTGTGGATGCTTCAGTGAATTGAGTATTGGACAGAATGGAAAAAAGGACTGACAGCTGAGAAAAGGAATAACTGCTGTGGGATGTAGCCTTTTCCTGGGATGTATGGATGAAAACAAAATGCAGCTCTGCAAAATGGATTATTAATACATTTGCCTTTCCTCTTGCATTCACAGAAAGTGGTTTTGCACAAGGAAAAAAAAATATATATGCTGAACATGATCCAGCAGTGTGCCCAGGTGGTCAGTAGAGCCCAATGGCATCCTGGCCTGTAACAGGAATCGTGTGGCTAGCAGGACAAGGGAGGTTATTCTTCCCCTATATTCAGCTCTGGTCAGGCCACACCTTGAGTACTGTATCCAGTTCTGGGCTTCTCAGTTCAAAAGAGATGCTGAGGTACTGGAACATGTCCAGAGAAGGGCAACAAAGCTGGTGAGGGGCCTGGAACACAAACCCTATGAGGAGAGGCTGAGAGAGCTGGGGTTGTTTAGCCTGGAGAAGAGGAGGCTCAGGGGTGACCTCATTGCTGTCTACAACTACCTGAAAGAAGATTGTAGCCAGGTGGGGGTTGGTCTCTTCTCCCAGATAACCAGCAGCACAACGAGAGGACACAGTCTCAAGTTGTACCAGGGCAGGTATAGGATGGATATTAGGAGGAAGTTCTTCGCAGAGAGACTGATTTCCCATTGGAATGGGCTGCCCAGGGAGGTGGTGGAGTTGCCATCCCTGGAGATGTTCAAGAGAAGACTGGATGAGGCACTTAGTGCCATGGTCTTGTTGATTGGATAGAGCTGGCTGACAGGTTGGACTGGATGATCTTGGAGGTCTCTTCCAACCTGGTTGATCTATGATATGTGTGATGATGTTAACTCACAGGCATGCACACAGAGCTTCTAAGTCAGAGCCAGAGGCTGCATGCCTATTACTGAAGGTATGGTGCTGTGTGTACATTATTGTTGACCTGAGTCATTCACATTTCTTTGAAACGATGATATTCTTTCTCACTTCTGGTGCTCTATAGTAGTGAGCACTGCTAGACACCAAATGAAAAAAAAGGTCCTTTTCTCTCAAGTGCAGCTGTATTCCTCTTATAACATATTTTATTGATAGTACTGAATAATGTAAAATAGAGAAAATAATTGCTGGTGCAGACTGGGGGTGGATGTTAGCTCTTCTGCTGTTTTAAACTCTGAATATCCTTTCAATTATCCTTTCAAATGAAGATAAATTTTACTACCTCATCTTAGGACGAATCTGTTGCTTTTAAGATGTATGTTTTGCTTCTGTTCCATTTTTCCAGTTTTGGAAGTCCCCAGACTGAAATAACTCAAGGTGGGTGAGTCCCCTGCTTTTGTTCTTACTTGGGCATCTGCTTATGCCGACTGCTGGAAGCAGGCATACCTTTGGTGTGACCCCAGTGTAGCCACTCTAATGTTCGTATTTCATCTGACAGTGGTTTGAATTTACAGGAAATAATCCTATAATAATTTCCTCTTTCCAGCGACAGACATATTTAGCAATAACTTGAAGAGGTATGCGCTTACAAGTCCTTCACTTCTCATTTCCCGTGTGCTCTCCTAATGATAGGAAGGAGAAAACTCCAGTAATTTATCTAAAAACTACTCAGAGGCTGCTCACATGGCTTGAGTTCATTAAGAACAGCGACGTTTTCTAGATTCAATGTTTAAGGCAGTAAGAGAGCAAGGCTTCATCTCAAAGAAGGAAAAATAAGAAAGGAACATATGTCCAAGTAGTCTGTGGAAATAACACTGCAGCTCCTGAGAGCTGGAGGCCACTGAGCTGGGTGAGCAAAGTCGATGGGCAGTGGAGGGACCAGGCCTGAAAGGCAAGATGCTTAATACTCAGCATGATTGATACATCGCTACTCGTACTATTTCTCATTCTTCCTTTACCTTTGTTGGTTTTCCCAGGGTGGGGAGAGTCATTAGTCCATAGAAAGTCCCTGTCATTGCTGCTTGTGGGAGAGGAGGAGAAATGACTTGCCAATAGTTTGCTGGGTGACCCAGGAGATCAGTAGTGAAATTAGGGAGGAAACTTCAGTGTCTTCTATTTCAGGGAACATCTCCACTCATCTATAGAAGCATAAAGTCTGTTGCCTTTTCTCCACCTCTCCCACTAGCTGAGGGTGAGCCAGCTCTAATTGTGCAGACCTGCAGCTATCGCTGAGCCCAGACTAATGGGCAAGTCTGGGAGAAAGGGATATTTTAGCATGGGAACTGAACTGTCTGCATATCTTCAGGACCTGATCTGGGTTATGCCCTAGTGATCAAGCAGAGCTGGATGTGCCTGTGTCAATGTGTCCCCAGCCCAGTGTGATATGCAGGGCATCACTAAGCCTCTTGAGTCCCCTACCTGCACTGAAGCTCATGGGCTCCGTCACTGTGTTTATGTGCAAATAAAGTATTACACTGTGCTGGAAAGACCTTTCAATTCCTAAGATAGGCACCAGAGTGTACAATGTCCTACTGACTGCAGGACTGAGTCAAACTGAAAATCAGATTTAAAATCTTGTATTATTTTTTTGTATCTTCTATTTCCCTCCATATCTTACCTTGCAGTCTTTTAATGGCTTGGAGTTAGTGATGAGGATGAAGTCAATTAAGTGGTTACCTCATGACCGTTTCCAGCACGCTTGTGTGGCTGGCCAATAAGGATTAGTCTGTGTGAGGTCTGCAATTGTCTGTTACCTCATGAGGAATGCAGTGTTGGTGCAGGTTCTAAGAAAGCAATATATTTCCCAGAGATGTGTCCTGACATGTCTCCTTTGCCATATAATCAGCTCCACCACATGTCAGATGATTCTTCTGATCTCTTATTTGGTATTTATTGATGCCTTTGACAAAATCACAGAAAAGTACTCTTCTTTTCCAGGACTGGGTGGGAATTACAAGATTTGTGACTAAGAATGAGAAGTCTAGTAAGTTCTGAAATTACACAATTAAATTTAAATCTTGTTTAACTCTTTCCATTAGCTTCAACAAGTGAAAACCTTCCTCTGCCTTCTCAGAGAGAAACTCTGGACAAAACTCCTTTCTGTCCCTCCAGACAGAAAGGAATTGAATCCATAGCCCACTAAATTCATCATGAACCTTTCATAGATCCTCTTTAAGAGACTCGCACAAGCCAAAACCAAAGTGTGATGCTCCTTGGTTTTCACACAATCTCTCTTGCACATGAAAAATGAGATTAAGGGACTTAAAATTATTACAGAGATATGAATGTGGATAATTCATTTTTTAATGATGTGATATCCTTCCAAGATCATTCTGCGGTACATGCTAGTGCTGGAAGCATTGTTTTGAGTAGTGTTATGAGAACTCTGAACTTTTGACCTTGTTTCTCCTTTATGCATATAGAAAATTCTCTAATGGCACAAATTATGGAAGATGCCAGTCTTGACCCTGAAACTCTTGCACATGCTCCCTCTCCACCTCTGTTTCTTTTCCCCACTGAACTTGTCAGATTGTGAGGAGAAGATAATCTTCATTTTACACAGGGGAAATTGGATACAGTGGAAATTTATCACAGCAGTGGAAAAAAAAAAAGAATCTACAAATAACCTCCTTCAACATGGTGTTCAGATGTGAAGAAGGGTTTTTATTCCCTTCTCACCCAGTCTTTGCTGTTGTTGTTTCTGAATTATGCTGAGAGGAATAACACCACCTTTTCTATCTCAGAGCGGGAAATCAGCAAGTATAATACACGCATGTGCATAAAATTCGGCAACAGGAGCTATTGCCAATTTAAACCATTGTTCTCCTAATTTGGAGGAAAAAAGACTGCCTTACTGTCTTTATAGTAAAAGCCTCAAACAGATTAGGTCAAGTCTCTGCAGACAACGTAATTCTGTGGTGCTTAAAATGATAGGAACTAATCTCCATAAAAGCTGAGTCCAGGGGTATAGGCTATTAACGATATCTATGCGCTATAGGCAGAGGAGAAGATAAGAGGTCCAGCTCATAATGAGAAACGATAACTCTACAGACTTTGTTTACAGTTTACCCCAAAGACCACAGATTAACACAAATCTCAGAGCATCTTTATTACTACACTGCATTGGAGTGGGGGCTGCCAACAGAGGACGGAATTGCTAAGTAGGCTGGGACCATCTGTCCTCTCAGGGAGGTGAAAACGTGCATGATTGAGTGACACCTGCTTGTCAAGTATGGCCTGCTGGGAAATTTTCTCTTGGATCACTGAGTTCAGAGTACATTACCTGCATTAAAATCAGACAAACAGCCTCATCAGCATTATGAATTTAAAAGTCATGACAATATAAAAATAAAACACATATTCAAGATCTCTAGATCTTGTAAGATTAGGAGCTCATGTTTTGTTTTCCATATTGGCAAGCTTAGTTTCTGATGAAAATGGAGCATTTAAAATAGAAAATTTCTGTTCTTTTAAGGATCACTGGAGATAAACCAAGAGGTAATGCAAGCTGGGTTTTTAAAATTTTGTTTGTTTGTTGGTTTGTGGTTTTTTTTCATTAAAAGCATTGTGTTTTCACTATAAAACAAGTCTTTACAGACTTTGTATGGATAAAAGCGTTGTCTGTATGCAATGGAATTATTTTGATTACACTCTGCCTTTCGATTGCACTGTGCCTAATGCAAGGAATTGCCCCTTTTAAAATATTTAACCACTTTGGAACATATCTAAACAATGTTTAAAACTACATAAAGCAGGACAGGAAAATATGGGGTAGCTCCTGTGTCTGAACTCATGCTGTTGGGAAGAAAACTACTCCTTCCCAGCTCTTTCAAAAAGCACTACAGCATGAATTGAGGTCAGAGTGAGGGCTTGAATTTCCAGTACGGATCTTGATTTTCCTCTCTTATGTGGTTATCAGCTTGATCATTAGAACAACATCTGGATGTTACTGAAAATCATGCTTGTTTTTATCAGTGGCTGTAATAAAGGGTATATTTTTATCAGGATTTGACCTTCAATGTGATTTTTTTTTTCCACATTAAGGGTCATCTTCTTTTTTATTAAATAGGAAATATTGTTATGCTTATCATCAAGATCTCAATATCTGATTCTAAGTAATGGTTTCACCTGTTGAATTCCAGAGTTATAGACACACAAAAAATACATTGAAAACATAAAACTAACAGAAGGGGAGGAAGAGAGAAAGCGAAAGTTGGTTAGCAGTAAGTGTGTATCCTGAATAAATAGTACTAACCTGTCCTATTGCAAAATAGCTTGTAGTTCTGTTATTGTTTAATAAAGAAATAATTTCATGAACCTGGATTATTAAAGCTTATTAAAGACAATTCAAAGTCTTTAGTGGATATTGAGTCAGGTCCTTGCAGTACTAAGAAGGCTGATATACTTCAGTTTTCCATTTCCCGGTCAGTAAATAAAATATGTGTCTTCTGAACTGTACAGCAAAGATCATGTACATTACCTTTACTGCGAGTGCTGAAACAGCCTGCTAGCACCATGATACAAGTGCTAGGTATATGTGCATTTCTCTCTGACAAAAGGTACAGCAGAAATACAAGAAAGAGTAGGATCCATAGTTTTCCTGCAGCGTAATCAAGTCCTCCTGCTCATGTTTATGAGAGCCTTATCTGTCTCTAAAAGGGTTGAGTTTAGAATCATAGAACCAAACATGGTGGAAGAGACCTCCAAGATCATCCAGTCCAACCTGTCAGCCAGCCCTATCCAATCAACTAGACCATGGCACTAAGTGCCTCGTCCAGTCTTCTCTTGAACATCTCCAGGGATGGCAACTCCACCACCTCCCTGGGCAGCCCATTCCAATGGGAAATCAGTCTCTCTGTGAAGAACATCATCCTAATATCCATCCTATACCTGCCCTGGTACAACTTGAGACTGTGTCCTCTCGTTGTGCTGCTGGTTATCTGGGAGAAGAGACCAACCCCCACTTGGCTACAACCTCCCTTCAGGTAGTTGTAGACAGCAATGAGGTCACCCCTGAGCCTCCTCTTCTCCAGGCTAAACAACCCCAGCTCCCTCAGCCTCTCCTCATAGGGTTTGTGTTCCAGACCCCTCACCAGCTTTGTTGCCCTTCTCTGGACACGTTCTAGTACCTCAACATCTCTCTTGAACTGAGGGGCCCAGAACTGGACACAGTACTCAAGGTGTGGCCTGACCAGAGCTGAGTACAGGGGAAGAATAACCTCCCTTGTCCTGCTAGCCACACTATTCCTGATACAGGCCAGGATGCCTTTGGCTCTCCTGACCGCCTGGGCACACTGCTGGCTCATGTTCAGCCTACTATCAACCAGCACCCCCAGGTCCCTTTCTGTCTGGCTGCTCTTCAGCCACTCTGTCCCCAGCCTGTAGCGCTGCTTGGGGTTGTTGTGGCCCAAGTGTAGAACCCTGCACTTAACCTTGTTAAATCTCATTCCATTGGCCTCTGCCCACCCAGCCAGCCTGTCAAGGTCCCTCTGCAGGGCCCTTCTACCCTCCAACAGATCGACACCTGTTCCTAACTTGGTGTCATCTGCAAAGTTACTGATGATGGACTCAGTTTTCTCGTCCAGATCATCAATAAAGATATTGAACAGGATAGGGCCCAGCACTGATCCCTGGGGGATCATCTCAAGAGTGCTCTAGGATTACATGCCTTACTGTTCCTAGGAGGTCCTACCTGAATCAATTCTCTCCCACAAAGATCTCTTCTAATGCACCATGACACTGGTCCTTCTGGTTGTGGGGTGGTAGAGTATCTGCAGGCAGGAGGATGCCCTAGGAGCAGCGGGTGCTACCCTGGTACTGCAAAACTGTAAAGCTTTGTCTGTCAGTGCTGTGGTAGTATCTTCCAGTGCAGCATGAGTGCTGGAGACCAAAGCAGAAAGGACCTATTCCTATCTTTGTGACTACTGATGATATAAATGATGTTGATCTGGAGCTGTTGGAGGTCAGAGATTGGATCAATCACATGCTCCCTCACGTTGGCAGTTCTGATTGAGGAAGGCGACAGAGCCTTTTTTCTCCTCTCTGCACATTTCTTCAATCACTGGTAATGGTGGTTTAGGTTTTATTGGTATTTACTGGATGTTACTGAGCTCCTGTCTATCTCTAGAAATTTCGTTAGACAATGCTAGGGAAATCAGCTGAGCTATGATAGTGTAAAACAAACAGAAGTGAAGAGTGAGGTCCCTTGCTCTTAAACAATTATCTTGCCTCTCTGCTGTGTGGCCTTCCTGGCATGATGTATTTCTAGGGGATGAAATGATTACATTAACCTAAACACTCCTGTAGTGACCTCACTCTGGCTGTTGCTATGCTTACCTGCAAATACAAAACCCAAGTAGAAGGGTTAGTGATCATCCTGAGAGTCAATAAAAAAAATCTGTTTGTAAGGAGGACTGTTCACATAGTAACTGTGTTTTGTGGGTTGGTAGGGTTTTTTTGTTTGTTTGTTTGGGTTTTTTTTGTTTATTTTTTTAATTTTTGTGCTAGGTTATTTAAACTGGAGTGCTGAAAAACCAGCTGCAAAGCATCTTCTTTTGTGTGTGAGACATTTCAGATCCTGCACTATGGCTTCTGACATCCTTGTTGGTAGCCCAAACTGATCCTGCAGGTATGGTTTGACACTGATAATGTTCCTTTTTGGTTGCTAACGTGAAATGAGAAAGCATTTGATGTGGAAGTGCTGTCTGCTGCTAAAGGTGATATTAGGTATATTATGCTCTGTTCTCAAGGGTTTCAGTTGTGGCCTTTAGGTAATTTTTCAAAGCAGATTCCAGGTGTGTTGCTACTGCTCTTCCTTGAGCAGCATTTTGTCATTCCTGAACATATACTTACTTTTTCTTTCCAAATGACTGATTTCAGAATATTAACTAACAATTCATTGATGAAAGAATGACTAATATAAAAAAAAAAGAATAGGGATACATGCTGGAGGGTTTTCTCATGTAAAAAAACACAGTTGAAAACAATTAATTTTATTCTGTATCAATTCATCTGCCATCTCATCTTCAGCACACCTGGTGCTTGTGCATTAACTGTTGTGATTAATATCTGCCAGATATGGTTTGTTTTCTCACTAATTCTCTAGCAGTATGGAAATCCTGTGAAATAAATGCCTTTTCTCTCTGTTTTCAGGTGTATCTGACTCTATGTTTGCTAGAGATAGTTGCATTGTCTTGAGGGGAGTGGAATTTGGGTTCACAGAAAATCACATAATCCCTATGGCTGAAAAAGACCTCTGAGATCACCAAGTCTGACCACTGTCTAGCTCTACCAGGGCTGCTACTACGCCATATCCTTAGGCATCATATCTAGATGGCTTTTAAATAAACCCAGGGATGACAATTCAATCACTTCTCTGTGGATAGCCTGTTCCAGTCTTTGATAACTCTTATGGTATAGAAGTTTTTCCTCCTGTATCTCCCCTGGTGTAACTTGATGCTGTTTGATTTGGTGTTTGCAAAAAGAAACATTTCCTCCCAGAAAATTCCTTTTTGTCAAATCTGAAATAATCTGTGGCGATAGAGGAACACAGGAAGGGCTTTGACTTTTCCTGCTCATTTGCCTTCACAGCAGGTCCCAAGGACACTGTGAAAGCCAGCTCATTAGTTCCCTTAACTGATAACAGATCATGTCTGTCTCAGAGACAGCCTCCTAAAAGATTTGGGAGCCTGAAAGCCCATACTGCTAGATACTGATTGTGTATCTCCTGATGAAGCTGGGTTTCCACCCTCCTTTCAGCCTGTCTTGTTTCTAGTTAAGAAATTGTCTAAGCTCTTGGAATCCCAAGTTGATAGATCATACCAATTTTTAGACAGACTGCCATTGGCTGTGTTTCCTAGGATTCACATGACTCCTAGTTTTGAAATGACTTCCCTGAGGGACTCTCTCAGAGTAGAGGCTGCCAGTGATTGTAGGATTTCTGGTGCTGGCATGGGGCTCAAGAGTGTGGCTATAGTGTAGATAGTCAGAGGTCTACTGGGTCTGCACTCTGGCATAGCCAGAGATATGCTCCCCCCACTGCTGGGGACAGTGGTGTTTGGGCAGCTGCTAGGACTGCCCAATTTGGAATAAGTATTTGGAGAACACCTGTTTTCTAGAAGGTTTGAGGGTTTTGTTCCAAACTGTGATAAAATCTCTTTTTTGATGAAGTCACCTCTGTCTAAACAGAAGTTGGCTTTCTCTTTGATTTTTGTAGAGCCTGTTGCATGGTATATAGCCATCACCTGAAAAACTTAAACCTCCTTTAAAGCTAACTGCAAACAGGAAGGATGTCTGGAAGATTTTATTTAAAAGCATCTGGTTTTACAAATTGGTCATTACTATTAGTGTGGTCATTGCATTCTTCTGTTTTTGGAACTTAAGATTTGATTTCTATTGACATGAAGACTACTCTATGCCAGTCTCACTGTTCAAAGAAGTCATTCAGTCAATATAAACATATTTTGTTTACACACACCTTGAGGTATGTTTTCAATACACCAGAAATGTTTACAGTAGCCTGTGTTTAAATGGGAATCAGGGTTTTGAACTGCAAATAAGTTTACTATGGTAAAGAAATACAAAGACACCTTGGGCTTATTCTGGGTTCATTAACAGACAAAGATACCACAATTTCAGTGGCTTTATTCTCAGTCTATGCAACTGTAACTAAGAGATCCTTTGTCCGTGTTTTCAGTTCTGATACAGGCAATAGAGGGAAAAAAAATATTTCCTTGGTCACATTTAACAGCTCCCTTCTATTGTTCCCCACTTGCATTTAGCTTTTGTTCTTGTTTCTGTATGTTTTAATTTCTTTGAACAAATGGATTTTAAAAAATCAAAATAAAAATGAAAGCAGCATTCAAGCAAATGGCTCTTGTTTGGAACATAAAAAATGAATAGGGCCATAGAACTAAACAGGCTGTAACAAGCTTTCAAAGCTGATTGTCTGAAATGCTGGGGCTCTACTCCACCCCCATCTCTTCTGCAATTGTGGGCTTGAAAGCACCTCAGGCAAGAGACTATTGGAGCAGCAAGAGCTATGAAATTTTTGTTTGCATAAATTCATAGTTAAATACTCTGGTGTGAAAGAGATGAGGAAAAATATTTTCCCTACTGCTTTGCAGTTTTAAATTGGTTGGTTCTTTCTGTTCGTGGGGACAGCAAAATATGGTCAAACCTGAAAATGGTTTTGTTTATCTGAGAATGCAGCAATGCTTTTGCTTTATATGTTCAGAATGTACATTCAGAGAAGCACTAAGGGAGTGTATCATTCAGAGAATGGGAATCATAGAGCAATTAATAGTTCAGGTCTGTTGTACTCTGACAAACTCAATACTATGACACCAATCTTGAAAGTTTGGGAGCATAGGGAAGTATAGTCCATCAATCACTTGATTGATGATCCAATTGTGAATAATTGTTTATTTCACTTTTTTCCCCCTTCCTCTGGAAAACCAACTTTTTAAAGATCTCAGTGGAATATTTTCCTTTGAGAAAGCGTAGCTCAGGTAACCTCTCATAGTCTTAGCTGATGTAGAATGATACAAAATCTCAGAATATACTCTGTGTGTGAATCTCTGGTAATTTCTCCTAGACTTTGTCCTATGTATGTAACTGTTTGTAGGAATAGCACACTTGAGATTCTGTAGTTAAGGTTTTCTATATTCAAATCTTTGAAGATTTAAACAAAAATGTGATGGTTTGAAGTACTTTTCATATTTCAGGTTATGAAGAGAGTTGGTAGTATTTGTAAAGTGATAGGGGTACTGAGAATACAAGTACATCCAGGATTAGGCCCCTGGACCAAGCCACGACCAAGTTTTAAATTCCAGATTACTCTTGAACTGATATAGTAGAGACCTGAACTTTGGGCATTACAGATCCAGCACTTCATTCAATTTAGGTGCATCGTCTCTAGGTATTGTTCCTTTATTATTTTGATGCCAATATTTGTCCACCTCCATTTATTGCTGTCTTCTTGTGCTGGAAATGCCTTTCTTGAAGCCTGCCTTTCCATGCAAATACCAGTTGTTGCCATCCATAAAACAGACTGTTACTTTTAGAAATACAGGTCAGGATGGCATGCCCTGTTGCAGATACCTGCATAACTGTTGTGGCCCAGGGTCCACAACAGCAGACATGAAATTTGGGTTGTGCTTGCAGGCTTGCCACTTATCAGCTGTAATTTGCAGCAAGTCTTCTACTTCTCCATTCCTTGGCTTGCATTTTTATTCTGTTTGCGTTGTTGGCTGGAGTTTTATTAAAGAGAAAGAAAAGAAAGGCAAAGAAATTGTAGCTCCTTCCTGTCTATTGGCAAGGCCCAGGGCGGTACGTAGTTGGACCATGTGGCAAAGAGATCTTTCCCTGCTACCAAACAGTTACACTCATATGTTCAGATCTTCTTGATTCAGCTAAGAATAGGAAGCTTTTAGAAGCAAAGATGTAAAATCATAGAATCGAAAAAAAAAAATCTCAGATTTGGAGTTCTTTCTATTGCTTAAGGTGTTTCCTTTTGGAACAAGTTAAAAAAAGTTAAATTGTCTGAGTTTGATTTAAAATGTTGATTATAAAGGTAGTTGAAAGGAATGCTTTTAAGCAAACTCAGATGCAGATTAATATGGTTTAAATATACCTTAACATGTAACTTTATATGGTTTTGTGAATCTCTTAATACAGTACTGATCTCCATCTAGATGAGCTCATCCAGCTTAAAGAAATTTAAATAATTATGATGAGAATGTAAAGGTTGTTCTTTGGCTTCTTTGGGAAGGGGTGCTCTGTTTCAAATCAGTGCCAATCCGAAAAGAAAGTCACTGCAGCCTGGACTCTGTGTTGGCAAACCCTCGTGACCTGCCTCTCACTGTTTCCTAGACAAAACACAGATGCTGTAGGAATTTGTTTAGTAGGGGCTTGATTGCAAAGGGAGAATTCTTGCAGTGTTTCTCTCTGGAATTAGGCTTGATGGAGGTGCAGAAGCAACATCTAGCAGGTAAACCAGGTGTGACAGATTTGTGGTTTCAAATGGATGGTCACTGGGAGGATATCAATGCTCTGTTCCAGCTGCTTAGGGCTTTCTAATGCTTAGATCCCTGAAGCATCAGAAAGCACCCAAAAATTTGAGGAAGAGATATAAGAGATAGAACAAAATGACAGGGAAAAAAAAAAGGGGCATCTAAAGATGTGAATGTGAAGATATTTCCACTATGAGGATGAAGGCACAGAAAGACAGCTAGAAGCTGTCACACGTCAATCATATAAAGGGTACAAAGCATATGCAGCACAGTTAATGCTCTGAGCAAAGGGAAAAGGAAAAACAATTGGTCTCTGGGTACTAATTATATAGTGAGCTGCTAATAAGTTGGAGACAGTGTGAGCATCAACTTCTGATGTATACCAGCCTTGGAAAACAAATACAATGAAGGATAAGACATTTTAGAGTAGTATAATATTAACCAGGGCAGTCCAGGAAAAGTTAGTAAGGAGTGCTGGCACTGCACCTGTACAAATACTCCTGCCCTTTTCAGGGCACATGCTGGCAGCGATGCACAATAAAGGTGCATTGATCTGTTTTATCTTCAAACCAGTGGTAAAGTCTGAAATACTGAGTGAGCCTAAAGACCTCATTAAGTTCAGCTATCAACAAGAGTCTAATGTAAAAAAAAAAAAAAGTTAAACAATCCTAAGCATCATCTCAAACAATCCCTCTCTCATTATCTCAGCCCTTCCTGGAGAAGATCAATAAACAATTTGCATATTTTTTATCAATATTTAATGTAATGCAGCAGGATGCTTTTGATGGCTTGGGTCCTTCTGCGCACACTTTTAACATGACAGAGACTAAGAGCCCAGCAGGTGCTCAGGTGCTGGGGTCAGTTCCTAGTTAAAAACATTAGGGATTGGTCTGGCTAAATAATCTACAGCTGCCTATCCAAGGGCAGAAGTGAAAGCTCAGAGAGCATGGTGATGAATTTTAACGATCTGCAAAAGACAAATGAGCCTGAGCTGCCATGCAATTAGTGGGCTGTGGAAAGATGTGTTGGGTCTAAATGAGGGACATGATCTGCTCTTGACTCTCAGTGTGGTGGGAGCCCTCCCTCTGAAGGCCATAATGAGGAAGGTAGATGAGATCCCAAACAGGTTGACAGAACAATTAAGGGGAAAATGGGAGCTGGTTCAAAATGCGGTTTCGCCATTGATGGCACACATACAAACAGATCTTCCCCCTTCAGAAGCATGTGCTGCCCTTCAAAAGTGGGTATGTGCTCAGGGAATTCCTTTCATTCTTTGTATACTTAAAATATAGATATATATAGTTTTCCCCCTGAATAAATCTTAAATACGAAAATAGCCTGGATCTCACTTACTGAGGTGAAAATCGGGAGTAGCATCCCTGAACAGTCATCAATGAAAATGTATTCCAAGGTGGTGCATCTTGTGGAGATCTGTGTTTTGTGCTGTAGACAAAAGGCAGTTTCCATCCACTGATCAAACTATCATTTGAGCCTGCTTAATTGAGACTTTGAAGCTTTTTGATGAATGTGGGGGCTCAACAGAGCTGAAGGAGAGGTTCCAATGAACTGCCTGAGGAAAGCTCTGGAGTTATTCCTCTGAAAAAATAAAAATGGGTGTATTTTTAAAATGCACCATAAGAAAAGAATAAAGATGTTTACAATAGTTATGTTCTTAGAGGTATCAAATTTTTATTACTTGATAGATTTCAGAAGACCAGAGATAAGTTGAGATTTTACCTATTTAATTAGAAAAATAGAGTAGCACTCACGTATGACAAACAATATGCCAGGCAGAAATAATCTGTTTAATAAATCTAGTTTCTCTCTGCCTCAAAAATTTCAAAAAGAAGTAAATAATTTTCTTGAACAATGGTCATTATTTGAACATATTCACTTAGGTTGATTATAGAAAATGATAATAGATGTGATGTTCAATCTGCTTTATTTGGTAGAACATATTTGGCAATTTTACCTCCTTAGACAGGGATGACATAGATCACAAAATGTTGGTGCCTTTGCTGGACTGGACAATGTCACTACCATTGTGAACACTTGCATATGCAAATTGAAAATAGGTTTCTAAAGTAGAGGTGCATGTTGTGGTATCTTAGCCAATTCATAGTCAGTACTGAGCTGATGAATGTAGGCAGTTTGGTTTTCATGAGTTTGTATAATGCAGTGGCTGTTATGTTTGTGGAATATTGTAACAAAATGAACAGGGCAGGAGAGAATTCACATTCAGAGTCAAGAAAGAAGATACAGAAAAACTTCACAGGGTTATTTACAATCTGTGGAGAACAAGGAAGGTGAAAGTTTTCTAAGTAGCCACACAGCTTAGTAGGGCCCAGCCTGATTCTTGGTCTAAAACACAATCAAGAGACGCTTATGTTAATGTTCAAGTTTTTTTTTTCCTGTGCTGTCCAGAGAACCATCTACAGCTTGATGGCAGGGATACACAGCCTTTTGTAGCCACATCTTGCAGCAAGCAACAGAGAAATCCAAGAAGTGGTGCCTTCTGGGAAAACACAGTATTGTCTCTGTTTTGTTTCCTTCCAACATTGGCTTTGTTACCCATTGCTCCATACAGAAGAGTAAGCTATCTGTAAGTTGTACTTAAGCTCTCAGAAGACTTGAAGCCAAGACTTCAAGCTATGTATTCGTATTGTGAACCACTACTTCATTATACACAGATTTAGAGCAGTCAAGGACAGAAGCATTGCTTTAGCTTTGAAGTGCTTGGTGAAAAAGATTCCAAACCTGGGAAAATAGAAGTATTTTACATTTCTATACCACTGCAGTAAAAATATTGCTTGGACTCTAGATTAGTTTTTAATTGATTAATTTGCTAGAGTTTTTTTGTTTTACAATAAAAAATTCGCTTTATTAAACATATTTTCTTGCCATTGTTCTTTGGGTCAGCTGGTTAACATAGTATCTCAGACATGTTAGTCTTATGCATTCAGAAATTTTCCATTTCCAACCTTTATATTCATGCAGAATGTTAGCATGTGCTGAAAATAATTGTCATACTTAGGTATATGCTTTCATATAGGAGGGGAAAAAGTGGGGAAAAAGCAGGACAAAAACCCACAAAACCCAGCATAAACCATAAAATTAACATATCAGCATAATTTCATGCACCTCTTGCCTCAGTGTAAATTTTGTACTAGTCAACCAAAGGAGTTAGTGGTACACAGAAATCCACAATTTCTCTTTATTCAGTTTGTGAACATGAGAAGGCATTTTCAGTTAGGATCAGGAAAAGATGACCATTGACTAAGAATAGCACCTTTTCTGCTAGAACTCTGCCTGAAGGCTAGGTGAGACTGATTTAATGAATGGATCCATTTGCCTTTTTCTTTTCAGCAGTTTACCTTCCTATTTCTGCTTTTCTGTCTAAATCTCTAAATATTGAATCAAATCCCAGGTAATGGAAAACCAGGCCATTTGTTGCTCATGAAGTTTGATGAATAGCCAAGAACAGTTCTTAGAAAATGAAAGTTACAGAAACTGCATAGCTGAGGCTGGTGGCAAGCTGGGTAATTGTTCAAACTCTAGTATCTAGCGAATACTTTTGTTAATTAGGATGTTACCTTTACATTAAAAGGACCATTGACCCTTTCTGTCAAATTTAGTGAAGGGTGTATAATTCTTTTCTCAGTCAAAGCAAGGCAGTTCTATGAATGTACAGAATCTAAATTTAATGAATCCTTTGGAAGCATGATCCAGTTCAGGTGAATGAACTCTTAAAGAACCTGACCTTGTCCTTTAGACTTAATCTCAAAGATATTCAATATGCTTGTATATCATTAGGATGACAACAATAAAAATAGCAATATCTGTTGATCTTAACATAGAAGTTCTTCTGCTGTTGATACTCTTGGCCTTTTGCACTCACTGAGCTGCTCAATTGATAGCCAGTATTGATAGTATTGCAAACTAGGTTTTCTATTGCATGGCCAATGAGTGACTTTTTAACACCCTCCAGATGCTAACCAAAATAGATCCCTGACTGGTTAGCAGTCAACAATCTGGGAGACGTCAGCAGAGGTACTTTTCATTGGTCTTTTGAATTGGATTTTGAATGAGGAATCATCAAGCTAATGACTACTTTTATAAAACCTTTTGAGCTCTGTTGATGAAATTTGCACAATAGAATGGGATAACAAGGATTGCTAGCACTGAATATAGAGGAAACTTTAAAAAAGTCTAGTAATTAGACTTTCTGAAATTTCTGAAATTACTTGAACTATGAATTATTGTACTTCTCCAAGATTACTGTTATTAATTGTTGCCTAGGTATGTTCCAACTGTTTGATCCTTTCCTTGCCATATTTGATGATGAAAAGGACTGTTGATTAGTTCTTTGGGATTTTCCATATGCTACATAACACATTCTATACTTTTTCCTTTATCTCTTAGGAGCCAAGGTGTGACTGTTTTATTGTGGTTAACAGGTGGATGCCCACCAGAAAAGATCCACTGACTGCACTGAAATGTCTAGTGTGGGAGCAAATGGTTTGTCATCTGGCTCTAAAAACCAAGGTGAGCTTGTGTTATTCACTGGGAGACACAGCTTCATACCAGGACACTGGTTGCAATATATGAAGGTTCTGTTCAGATTTTGCTGTGGCAATTAATATTTTAGGTAGAAAGACCCTTTGAAACCAACAGGAATAATTCTGAACAAGTGAAAGGAGTTGTGGAATCCTGATTCTTGGAGATACTAAGAAAATCAACTGAATGATCAATACCTTGAGCAACCTGTTCCAAGTTGGCTATGCTTTGTTTGGTTCAGATAACTTATAAAGGTCTCTTGCCAAGTTAGTGATTGTAGGATGAAAAAAAGTCAGCAAGGTTGGGCCCTGCAGTACTTATGGAGAGACTTTCTAAGTATTCAGAAACTCCATGTATGTTACATGCCCTCTCTGAATTTCATAGCTTAACAACTTTAATACGTAATAAAACATCAATGAAATAAAAATTTCCATGCAAGCATTCTTAAGTGGGCCATGGACATGTGCTAACAGGTTCTGACTAAGAGCTTTGAAGTTATAATGGCCTATATGTGTTGTTTTGTTTCTTTGAAAATGAGCATTATTTCACATGCAAAGTTTAACATAAGACAAGTGAGGCTTGTGAGTTACCAGTGGCATTAAAGCCATATGCTTGACTGTTGCAGCTTCTCCCTGACTCCAAGCACAAGATCTTGTCTCTTGTTCACTTTCCTCTCTCCCCATCAGTTGTTTTCCATCTTTGGATTACTAAAGCAGAAAAAGAGAAATGTAGTGCAGAGTTCCTAGACCAAAATGCTGACACTTTTACATGGCACAAAGAACTACTGTGCAGCTATTTCAGGGTGCTGGAAGGAGCATGGCTGTGTTGGTATGGTGGCTTTACTAAGCTTTACCTCTTGCTGAAACTGTTCAGGCTGGCTTTAAATCTAGTTTGTTGCAAGTTACTCTTTGAGCTCTGCCAAAGGCAGGCAAGCTGGACAAGAAAAGCTGACCTTAAAACGCTAGCTTGTTTCTTAACTTTCTTTAAGGTATAGAACATGGAGCAGCTTCCTCTGCTATGAAAAGCAATTGAGTAGTTTTGTTTGTCACTTGGAGATAAATTCAGCTGGCCTTAGCTTGAGCACTTGTTCAGTTTTGTGATACAAGCAAGAAGGGGATAAACCAGAAGAAGATGGTGTAACGAAAAATTGAATGAACAAGAACTGTTTAGTCTATGGAAGAAAAGTCTAATGGGAATAGCATAAAACTTCAAATGCATAAATCTCCTTCTACTGGAGGCAGGAATTAGAGAATGTCCGGGATTGGAAGGTACCTCTAGAGATCCTTGAATCTAACCCCCCTACCAAAGCAGGATCAAAATTATTTTTTCTCCTTCTGTGATAGGAGTAAACAAGAACTGAGGCTCTTGGAGTGAAGTAAAGAAGAATGCAATGAGTATTCAGGCTACATATTAGAAATAACTTTTGAACAGTAATTCTATGAGCATTGTAATAAGCTTATGTAGAGGATGCACATTGAACGAAAATATTATGTTAATTCTATTGTTCCTTCTATTCCTGTGACTGTCAGTTTCCACAAGAAATCAGATTCTTACAATTCCTCTGAGGAAGAATGCTCTCTGAAAAAAATTAAATCCCAGTTTCTCTGCAAACTTATGTCTCATCTTTGGCAAAACTGAAGAAATTCTAGACAATTCCCATTTTACAAACGAAGAGAAAATTTTATTTCCTTTCTCCTTTTGCTTTGTCTGATTGGATGACAAACTTCTGGGATAGGATTGCAGTGTCTTCATGTAAATCTAAAGAGTTAGAGCTGTGTTCTGTTAGGATGCACAGACAGGCTGTAGATATGATTATTCTATTCATAATTTTACAACTCCATTCTGATTTCTGCCCTGTGTTCTTCCCTTTGATTGTACTTCATTGTAGGAATGTCCCAAGGTCTTCAGCATTTTTTCATCTATTTTTCTCTGCCTAATAATGATTAGCTTCCTTGTCATGCATCAAAGAAGTTATCATCTCCACCTGGAATTAATTCAGCACAGTTATCTGAATTGTATTTTTTTAGTTCCTTTGGCTTCTTTCTGTTGTTGAAGTAGTTTTAAGTAACATTTTTTCATGTAAATTAAAGATTTAGATGTAGATAAAAATTAATAACTATTTATCAACACTGTGGTGGACACAACTTTACAGTTAACTGAGCGAGGTCTCCCTGGAGTTATTGCAAAGACTTCTATTGACCTCACTATGTTATTCTGATTTCTCATATTTGTGCTCATCAATCATGTTCCTTTGGTGTAGCCCCAAATCTATTTTGTCCTCTATAACTTTGAGATAAAATACTGGCACTGCCTATCTGAGCAGAACTCAGCAAAATTCTTATAGGGTTCTCAGCGTCTTTCAAATCCCTCTGTGTCCTAGTCCACAAAATTTCCTGTTCCCCCACACATTACCTTTAAAAAAACCTATGGAATTAGCTGTGGGTTATACTTTAGCACCATACCAGTGAGCTGAAGGATTTGGCTGTTAATTCAGATGTGTTATCCCTAGTAGTTATAGCTGGTGCATCTTATGACATACAGGTTTCCTGCAAGTCCTGTGAAGTGGATTAGATAACTCTGGCTTTTCCTTGATTACACTCATTCATGGATGCAGATGCATCCATACACCATTACTTAAAATAAATGCACCTTATTGGAGAAACAAATAAAATCTGGTTCAAGGATAGTGAATGGTTTGGTGACATCCACATTTTTTGGGCTTAGACCAGGCTGTGTCATGTCCACTGGGAAATCTAATTGTGATCTTGAAGCACAGTCACCATCAATGTTTGAATGGCGAATTACCAGAGACAGATTCCTCTCCAACCTCCTGTTAGCTAGGAAGAAAACCTTGGAGGTACTTTTTGGTATTTGATGGTGCTTGTGCTGTAAGTAAAAAGAAATTACCTTTGCAGGTAGCCTAGAGATTAACACAGGTACTCATGCAGTTCATCTGCCAGCATGAAAAGGGCCTTACCTCTACAGAGAGGACTCTGTTTACTACTTTGTAGATCTGGCTGTGAGGTGTCTGATATCTGCCCATCCTTTTGAAGCTGTGCAGACAAGAGTTCAAGAATGATAAGAAGCAAGAGAGTCTGTTTTTATAGGTAGCTTTTTTAGTGAGAAATTTCAGGAAAAGAACTGGTGTTTTCCAGCCATAGCACCTGAACCTGCTCACACATGTTGAAGGTAGAGTCTCTGGGAGGGGAGGGACTCAAGGGGGGGAAGAAAAAGAAAGAAACAAACCAACCAAACCAAACAACCAAAGAAACCCAACATAAGCTATGCTTTTGTTAAATACAGCACTGACAATGTTTGCTAAGTTTGAGCTAAACGTGGCCAGTGGATCAGGACCTTCCAGGAGTTACCTATTTGACCCTCTCTCTCTGAATTATGATACTTATTATGTTAAATTAAATTATCTAGCTGCTTGGATTTTCTTTTCAATGGATGAAAACACCTATGTTTAGAGATGCAGGGAAATTAGTCCAGAATTCAGATGTGTAAGGCTGCAGGCACAATTAGAAATATTAGTTCTTAATTTATACTGAAGTTCAATATTTAGGGGACTTACAGTGGCCCAAATCTCACACTATACCCTACTTTGTGCTACAATGCATAGAAGCAGAAGCTTTCTGTAGACAGCAATAACTGATTTCCACATTCCTTTCATAATTTTGTTCAGATTGTTATGGTCCATGGGTTTTGGAGAAGGCAAGATAGTTGTGCCAGAATCCCTTGGCATGATATTTTTGTACCAGGCATCCAAAAGGCAAAAAATACTGAATGCAGATGGAGTCCTAGCATAATATCTTCTGACTCCCTTAGAGCTGGAAACAGGTGGCATCCATTAAAAATCTTCATTACCCTATCTCAAACCAGTTCCAGCTGCACTTTACCCACTGTAGGAAAGAGAAGATCCTTTCAGCAGAGCTATAAGAGTAACCAGTTATTAAAGGGGCCTGATTTTGGGTTGAGTGTTTGTTGGGGGTCAGGGGCATGGTAAGGGTTGTGCTTTGTTCTTTTTTTTTTTTTTTCTTCCATTCTATTAGTAGATATACTGCCTTTGCTGATAGCCGTGTGAAGTATTACAGATATCTTCAAAATATATAACTGAGAGGGTCTAGTAAAGTGGTGCTTTGAATCAGTGATTTCAGACTCTGTTTTTGTGGAAGGCAAAAAATATTTTTCCTGTTTCAGCAAAATATCCTTCCAAAGTAAGAACAGCTGAAAAGCTGTCTCTCAGATTTATTCCCATTCTCAGAGGTGAGGAGGGCTTTCCTTGCTCTCATTTTGTTTTCCAGGCTGGTGCTAAGCCTGCTCTTGAGACCCTGGCTGGAGACAGATAGCTCAGTCCTGAAGGAGTAACAGGGCAGATACAGTAATGGAAGAATCTCCTTCCGTATGGCACGACAGCCTTTCTTTAGACCATTGAAATCAATAATTTCAACATTTCTTGTGATTAGTAAAGCTTTGGGGAAATATTTTCACTGCATATAAAAGAGGACATGCATCTGTGCCTTTAAAGGATGAGGCAGACTCAAAATATTGCCATGTGGCTTGCAAGTAAAAGACTGTAACTTCTCCCTAGTGTGCTTGTGTTCATCAGATTCATCAAATCTAAAACAAATTATGATTTCCCAGGCTATTGTGTTTAACAAAGCTTTGGAGACGTCAATTGTCTTATTAACATTTATATTCCTTTTCTTTTTTTTGACTAATATTATCTCAGAGAAATTAGGGAAAGCTGATTAGTATTTGAAATGGTGGAAAGAATATTTTTTTGTTCTTAGTGCTTAATGAATTCTGTTGATGTAGCCAAAGATTTGTATGTGTAATGAAATCACATATTTCCTCATGTTTGAAAAGATTTTATTTATTTTCTGATAAAGTGGGGAGAAAGTATGTTGTGCTAATAGGTGGAGAGAATTATTTTTATTTTATTCTAAAGAAAATCTGTCAAATTTCCAAGCATTTGGGAGTGATATTTGGATTATCTCTATTAACCTGCATCTATAGAGTGACATTCACTGAGAGATTAGTTGTGCTAAAGCAAGTTTTATCCAATGCACAAGCCTAAAAAAAAAAGCAAAAAAAATTTCCTTTCTTATCACAGTGTGTACACAACTTTATTTTTCTTCAAAATGACCTATCTGTCACAAAAGATAATTGATTATTGTGATTCACAGTGTAAAGTACTATGTAAGATTGACCAGACCAAAATTGGAACACTCAATTTTTCTTTTACTCCCTCAGTCCACAGATTTGATTTGTTTGTTGTTTCAAATATTATTTTTAATTCTTTTTAAATTCTACAAGCAGTTTTCTAATTTCTGCAGCTTCTGTGGTACAAAGAAGGTGTGGACACAAACCCAGAGCAATTAGTATGCTTTCCTTGTGATTAAAGCGTCCTTTTAAGAGGCTGTAAACAAACTCTTGCCCATTTCTCACAGGAATATTCTGAATATTCATTAATATAAACCTGTAGTGCCTATAAGGCTTCACAAAAGAACCCTTATTCCTAGAATTACAGCCTATAATAAAACCACATTGAATCCCTAAGTGCATCCCAACTATGAAGAGCATTATCAGGCATAGGCCTCAGTGGGGACTTTATGTTCCTGGGAACCATAGGCAGTAGCTGTGACACCAGAAATTCCTTCATGCAGGTATCATTTTGTCTCTCCTTGGTGACGGTTAGGAACAAATAATTATGTTAACTAAATATAGTGCATATCACATATCAAGCAGAGGTAATTGTTTCCAGTGGAGTTGCTATTTCCCATAGGTTTTAACAGAATACTCTAGATTTCATGGTAAATGAATAAATAAATCATGTTGCCTCCTCTAAATTTTTTCTTTGATCTTATCTTTGTGGCATGATTCTGCATGATGTATGTATGAATTAAGGAGACATAAAAGACAAGAGCACTCTTGCTTTGGACTTTGTTGCATTACTAGATGTTGCTTTATTGGTTTTGAGATGAGTGCAATAAACATTCTCTCCTTGAGCATAACTTGTATACAGATCATATGGTGTGATCAAAACCCAGCCACTGTAATGTTTATTCTGCTTTTTTTTTAAAAATGTAAACAAAGCAGAATATTTGAATTCAGTGTTTAACATTCTCATTTGATTGTGCATCTGTAGATTTGTACTTTTTGCCTTCTTTTCCCAGAAGATATGCTGGGATGAACTGCAGCTAGATATATATGATACAAAAATGTAATCACATTATTTTACTCTGCAAGATGCATATAGCGCTCCACAATATTCAACTTTTGCAGTCAGAATCCCATTCATATCCACCTGCATCTCAGTATATCCACCATGACAGACTGGTCCATTTTGTCTCATGATAAGCTGGATACTGCCCTATCAGTTCTGCTCTCTCTGATTACCAAGGTCCAAAATAGCAGCTGTCTGTTACTTTGATTAGTGCTGTGTTCAGGAGAAACTCCTCTTTTGAGATTCTCTGATGATACATTGGGAAGAGACTCCAAGATATCCAAACTTTGGTCTTTTTCTGTACATGTTCTGAAACTTATCAGTATTGTCACCATAATTACTCAAACAGCCTAGTGTTTATCCTCAGTCTCACTATAGGATGAAACATTGCTTGAGAAGAATGATAATGCTGGAACTTTCAGATATTTGTGCTCAGAAAATGGATGGACTCAAGGTTAAGACTTTCCCTGTTTACCTAGCAGTTGTTTGTTTATCAAACGTGATTAAGAAAACTCTTAGAAAAACAAGGAAAATCTCTCACCTGCGAGAGAAAAGTATGAAATTAACTGCAATCTTGTATTAGTATTTCTTAGCAAAGACTTTGTAAGTTGTTTTGTGCAGAAAGTCCAAATCTTCATTTAAATGTTGCCATTCTGAAAGTATATTTGGCATGGGAATGCATGGGTTAGTGCTCTTTGTAAAAGCAATAGGAAAGGCAAAGTTTTATCACATGGGATGATTGATACAGAGCAAGTTAGACATTGAAACAGAGAGAGACCACATGGAGGAAGACAGATTAAATAACTGAATATCCTAATACTCTGCTGGAGTTATGTCTGGTGTCTTTGCACACTAAAACTGAGCTTACTGATTGTCTAGTGCTGGTTCCAGATTTCGCTCAGTCAAACCTGGCTGTATAGGAAGACTGAGATACTCTTGCAGATGAGTGACTGGGATGTCAGCCTGTTCCTGGAACAGCTTGTAAAGTCTTTGGCTTGTCATTACCTCACCTAATATGCAACTGACATTAAAACTTCCCCTAAAGCAATACATTTAATTGCATGCTCTGCTAGAAGAAAGTCTAATTGGTCCCAGATTTATTCTATCAGTAAAGACAAATTATTCTCTTTTATTTTTCTGATCTAAATACAAAGCACACAGAGAGATTTCTAGACAAAATCTTTGTTGAAAGGGAATGTCTTGCGTTAGTTATGCAAATAATAACTGCTTATACCAAACAACGTCTTTTAATATATCTAATCTGTTTGTCAGGCTAAAATCTTAGTTGAATATTTTGCATGCTATATTCTAATATGATTAAATTGGCTGCTTTGATTATTGCCTTATTTATTATAGTGTACTATCAGGAAGAGCACTAAATTTATCTGTAGAACTGTTCATTACCATTTTAGAAAATAATGACAAGACTCTTTAAATGGTGCTGTTGTGTTAATTGACAGGGGTGGAGTTTTATTCTCATGGTTCTATCTTCTAAAGAACAACAATGAAAAAAGCAACAAACAAAAGACAACAAACAAAAACCAGACAGAAACCTGGGCCCCTTTTACTTCCTGTTCTGTTTAAAGACTATAGCAGCAAGAATGAAACATCACCAAACAATTGCATCCCCCCAGTCCCCAGAGAACTAATGTATTTTATCAGCATTTACAATGAAAAGAACAAATATCAGAATCTCAGTATTATTGTGGCTTCAATTCTCCTCCCCCTGCATTGTATATTTTTTTAAACTAATTTTAGAGAGCTGCAGGTTACAATTCCCAGCTCTGTGCAGGAGAAGCCCTAATAATGGGTCAGAATTCACAGACACACACGATACATGCACATACACATTTCTTTTTTTCCCTTTCATGGTACAGCAAAGGATATTATCTTGGTAATTCTCTATTCACTGTGTTACACCTCTTCCCACTAATCCAATGCAGAACCAGATTACCAACGAAGCCTTTTGAAGCCTTGATGTTATTTTGCTTGATAAATTGGGCACAAGACTAAAATTGAAAAGAAATCCTGTTTTTATTATCGGAGACAAATCTAGCAAGCAGGAAGCATATGTTGTGCTTTGGACCACATGCTGGGGAGAGGGAGCTAGAGGGCTCTCACACCAATCAGTTACTTCAAACAATACCCGGTGTCCACCTGGGACAAAGCCTGTGCCATTAGTCTTGACTGGAACAGCCCTCTAATGTCGCCAGGCTGCCCCAAGGAGCAGAGACACTCACCTGACAAAATGTCACAAGGAAAAAAAGATTAAAAAGTAATCAATATGTTGGATATTGATTTGCATTTTATTTTTTTTTCTTACAATGAAAATCAGGAATGTGCTGATCAAATGGTGGGGGAAGGGGCATGTTTCAGAAGCTAGCAAAGGGCTTACGTGGAAGCTTTAATGTTGGTGAACTAATGCAAGGATCACAATAAATGCATGGACTAGCAAGCACTGTGTTTTTTCAAAGGACAGTGTTGAGTATTGATCTGTATTAGAAATGATAATGAGGTTATTTTGTGCCTCGGTGAAATACCTTAACTGTTTCAGTGCTTCAAATGCATCAGGGTTAAAGCAGTGGAGCCTATGAATTTTTAATGCCTCCAAGTCTACTTCTAAATTTTTTCTGTCTTTCCAATAGCTATTTCAGTCTTCTGTTCCTGGGCTATTGCAGCTCCTTTAAACATTTCCAGCTTCCCATTTCAATGTAACTGCTAGTGAAATAGTAGCTACTTAAATCCTCCCCCACAGAAAAGACCTTTTCTTTGCTAATGTCTCACGGAGTCCTTCACATTTAAAATATTTTTAGTAAACTGCAGAAATGAACATTTCAACTTTTCCAAACAGAGGTTCCTACAAAGAACACAGCCCATTCTTGGTAATTTATTCTGACATTAACTTGACTTCCTTTGTTTTGATCAGTAGAAAACATTTCCTAATTCTGCAAGACACTTCTGCTGATTTGTGTATATGTAATGGTTGCTTGGTTAGTGAAATTATGTGAATAAATTATTAATGTGAAGGCCAGATTCTTATTTAGTGTATTTGTAATTGGGCTAACAGGCTAGCAGCAGTGGTATCATATAGTGTGACCTGGAAAGGAAAGCTTTGCTGTTATAACTTGTTGAAAAGCTGAACTCAAAATCTTATCCTACAGTTCCCAGAATCTCCAATTTCTTATGAATATTTTGTTTTTCAATTTAACTTGTTTCAAATGATTAGTTGGAAAGCAATATATAGGACAGGAAACTCAATTAAAGTTGATTTAATCTTTGGTACTGTACATCAAAAGATTTTGCAAAGAAAACAACCTTTTTCTTTCTTTTCTTTTTTTTTTTCCCCCCTATTTGTACTGACACTGTTTAGGTATTATAAGCCTATTTGCTTAGCTAAAAATATAATCCCTGGCTAGCATTCAGAATTCAGAACTTCATCATTCCTTTTTCTTTGTAGCTGCTCCAGTAATAATAAAACCCAGAAAACTATAAGCAGTAATTTCTAGACACTCTAAGCTAAAGTCATCTCTCATTCAAAATGAATAACTGTCACAAATACTGTGACCTGGTTCAAAAAAAAAAAAATGAGCTAAGGCCAAACTAGGCAGGTATTGGAATATATTGCTATCCCTGTTATTGTGAATCATGTGGTTACATTTTGCAAACATTCCTTTCTTGATTTAATTAGACTAGAATTACTCCCCGTTTCGTAGAATGATGGTAAATGTTTCAAACCCATGGATTTTCCACCATTTTCAGATGCTGAGCATTACAAGTGTAGAGAAGCAATAATGATTTACTGGCTCTGTTGACCCAGACTTGTGGGTTTAAGTAGGCTGTATTTTCTCTAGGAAGTGTTGTTGCTAAATAACAAGGACATTATAAATTATATCCCAAGGGCAAGATATTAGAAATGGTTGGTGAGAGCTGATGTTTTTTACCACCGATGTAAACAGGAATTAAGCACCAGTAAGTGCTTCTGGGAATGCTCCTGTTAAAATTCTTTTGCTTCCTTTGGCCGATGAAATCAGAAGGCTGTGACCCATTTCTGTTTTTTCTCTTGGTTATAGATTGATGTATTTCACTGCTTCTAATTTAGATTAGTTTTCAGACTGATTGTGGGTTGAATTCTTCCTCTTGGTGCTCTTCCATCTGTGACAGTACATGTAGGGGTTGATGTGCAGAAGCAACCACATTTCTTTGGTGTTATTCTTGATGGGGCCTGTGACATCTGAGGTCACGCCTAGCTTGTCTTGCCCAGCGACTTTCCTCTTTCTACACTAAAATTAGTGTACTTGAAAACTTATTTCTGGCAGGCAGCTGTTCTAGCTTTTCAGTCTAGGGCAGAGGGGTGGGAATAGCAGAAGGAGGGAATAAGGGAGGCTGGTGCCTTCAAAGGGGTTTTAGGTATGTGAAAGGAAAGTAAAAAATCAATTACCTAAAGTGCTAGACAAGAACCACTGTGATGTATCTGGTTACAAAAACCCTGCAGAGCACTGCCTTTCCATTGTCAGTGGGATCAGAAAAGAGAAACAAACTTCTGCCATTTCAATAATCAATTCCTCATGCATTGAAAAGCAAATAAATAAACCCCCAAGCTCTAATTTTTCTTTAGTTTAATCATTGATCAAAGTTAGTTGTATCCAATTATTGCATCACATGTGTTGATGTAAGGTTCACACTGTGGTTTATAACATCTTAGTTATGCTTTCCCAAGCAACCATGACATCCCATTTATCACTATCTAGCCGGAGATATTTTGAAATACAGATAAGCTGTTAGCTATTAGAGCAGCAGTGCTCAGGAGCTCCTTTTACTGATTTACAGCCTGTCCCAGTATGACTAGCTATTTGCAGAGGTCTAAGAGTAGGAGCTGGTTTTATGAACCACAGTCATGTTTTCCCTTTGATTTCACAGGGGCCTTTGAGGGGATAAAAAAGGCAGCAGAAAAGGTCCCAGGTTATTCTTGTCACAGGCACGTGCTGTGACCACACAGCCCTGCTGCTTTTTTATTAATAACTACATTGAACCATAACAGTTTTAGTAATTTGTGCAGTGTCCTATTACTAACTGCTCTTTATCCTGAGTAAAACCTATTAGATACAACTCTTTGTTTCCTGTTATTTAACTGGGATTTAATCCTTAACATGGCATTGCTTTTCATCTTACGGGTATTTGTTTCCCTTGAAAATCTCCAGTGAGAGGCTCTGTCAAAAGCCCCTTGAAATTTCAAATAATTTACACCCACCACATCCCCTTTACCCAATATTTTATGAACCTTTGCAACACATTCTAGAAGGCAAAGGGGCACAATTAACTGTTATGAAAGATCTTCTGGTGTCACCCTGTCAGTTGATATTTATCTACATGCAGTCGTTCTCTATTCATAGTTGCTCATTCCCATCTGTTTCGCTACTGGTGAAGTGACCCCTCAAAACTGGCTGTCAAATGCTTGCTGCAAAAGCCATTACAGGGGAATATCCAGTCTGATTTTCAATAGGTAGTGGAGATTTTGGAAAACATGTTGACTCAGATGCTCTGTATGCAGCAGAAGTGGCAAGTCCTACTGTGCAAAAGGTTATGCAAGTGAAAATATGTTCTGATTTGTAGATCTGTGCTTGTTCAGGAATTAGCACTGCCTCTCAGGGTGTACTATGGTGGATGTCTGCATCATTTCCATGTGGTTTTAAATAACAGCTTTCTTTTCACTCCTGCTTTGTGTTCTTTTTTCAATATCCTGTAGTTTAACAAACTAGGAACCTCACACAGCAATGCTGCCTAGCCTGTAGAGATGAAATGGAGATGGTTTCCAGTTTGATAAGCAAAGAAGTCCCACTGGGGATGATGGATAACCATTATTCAAGCCAAATTTCACCATTTCATTCATCTATGTCTTGCAGATATTTCACTATTCCTGTACTTCCAGCTCTCCCAGTTGACTGGGTTCTGTGACCAGCTCCACAGTCAAACGAGTGCAGTTCTTACCTCTCTCTCTGACCCTTTTTTTTCCAGTCTCTAGCTTTTGATGTTTAGTGCCTTTCCTGGGAAAAATGTCAGTATTTGCTTGGGCTACCTTTTAATTCAACACATACTGCCCTCCCTCTCGGTCCTGCAACAGAAACTACTCTGTGGTGCCTGTGCAATTTACTCGGTGCCTAAGCTACTCAGCCTCTGACCAATGCTTCAGCCACCCGTGGGTGGATTCAAAGTGATTCTTAGTGTTTCAACTGTCACTCAATTTTCCTTCAGTCAGCTTTGAAGTGTTTGCTGGGCAGCAACACCCACTGAGACATCAGATACTCTTCTGCTGAATGTCTTCAGTCATGTGAAGCCTTCAAAGGGGGATATTCTGAAATGATGATAGTGGAGAGGCTATTGCTTTAAAATGAGGAAGGCTCTATCCTAACATCCCTGCTGATCATGATGACTTTTAGAAAATCATGCTTTCTGCCCACCAAAGAAAAACACAGAAAATGTTTTAGCCAGTGACTGCTACTAGTTTGGTATAAAACAAGTCTAAGAATGTTGCCTCCAATATAGCTGGAGCAGTTAAAACCACATAAGCTGTTGGACTTAAAAGAAACTTTTCTTCAAAATCATACACATCCTGCATTTCCAAAAGGCTTTATGCTATAGATGCATTGTTAATCTCTGAAAGTTTGGGAGATCTCAGGAAAGGGTGCTATAAAGGTTTGTACTAATTATCTGAAATTCAAATTGTTTCACAAAATCAAAGGGGAATTAAGATTTTAATTTCTTACTCCCCTTTTGCTTTTCTTCATTATTTGACAAAGCCTGGAGAATAATCCCATCTTAAACATGAATATAAAACAGACCTAACAGATGTTCTGTTTACTACAGAATTTTATTTAAGCAGGCATGGTCTTTATGCAATATACACTCAAAGGTCAAAGCTTGTGGTATAGAAATATAAAGTCTTGGTACTATTTGATTATATTTACTTGTAATTTTTCAAGTGGATTTAGTGAATGATTAATGGTATTTGCTTAAAACAAGCATAGTGCTGGCCAGCACTGTCCAAACACCAACATTGCAGAAGTACCTCTATCGTGACCCACAGCATCATTTCTATTCCTCTTTCCCATCATTGTGGACCAGATCCTGCCAGCCCTGTGCCAGATGGAATTCTGTTTTTCCAGTGTACACAGCAGCTGGAATTAAGTGGTAGAGAACATTTGGACTCCAAAGTCTGGGATGCTTTTCTTCTGCCACTGTCCAGTGGAAGGAGCTGGATTTTGGGGTATGTCCTTTCTTCAGGTGAATTGTATTTTACAAGGACTGTGTGTGTTTTATGTGTATTACCACCTCGCTTTTGCTGCAGTATGAACTTAGGAGCTGAGTAGGCCTTCCTATGCAGTTATTCTGCAAAAGACTTCTTGAGCTGATGGAAAGTAGGAATGGGATATGGACCCCACCTCTACTGTTGTATGAAAGGAAACGTGCCTAGGGTTTTTTGATTAAAAGAATGTTTGCATTTCCCCTCTCCACACCCTCATTTGGGTGATGTGTACTGCATCTACAGTGAGAGAATAGACAGGACAATGCAGCAGGAGCCTGCTCTTGGCCTCTCTGAAGAGCTCTGCTGCATTATAACCTGCAGGGCATCTAGATCAATCATCCCTTTCCCTTCAAAGTAGCTTAGTTAAGGTCTATGACTCAATTTCTGAACACCAGCCAAATTTTGAGGGGTCTAAAGCTGGCTTTTATAAATGCATGAAAAGCATGCAAAGCTCTGTGGCTTTTTGTGAACAGAAAAAGTATGTTGTTTTGAATAGAATTAGACTTTTTTCCAACTATTTCCCCCCCTATCCTACTTTCCTCTTTAATTTCCTTTGGAAATAGGAGGTAAAAACTGAAAGAACTCTTGTTTTTTAAAAAGCTGTTTTTCTGTGGACTTCTGAAAACTGGTGAGAGAAGTGGAGAAGAGAGAAGGGAGAAAGAACCTCCTAACCACTATTTTAATGCCTCCTGCCTGGGAGAAATGTAGAAGGTATTTGGAACATGTGAAAATGTTATATTCATGTTAACATTTTTCACAGAAAAAGAGTCTAATATTTTAGCCAGCTGTACTTTTTCTCTGAACAGTTTGCCATGTGGCTTCAGGATTTTCAGGTATCAGGAATTTAAAAAAACACTTATGTCAACCTCCTTATAAATTGTTTTGAGTTTCAGCTAGCTCAAGTAACACATCTGAGTACACACTGACAGAAGTCAGAAGCATCCAAATCCAGATTTCAAACACTCCAGATTCAAGGTCATTCTTAGGTCTTTTGTTTTGGGCTGTGGAATTTAAATCCATTTAATAAGACCTTAAAATTCTGTGATTCAGGCCATCCAGTTTGTCTGTCCTCTTTTTATGCTGAGCACATCTCAGAGTGTTTCCTAAGTTATTTTGAAGAATATCCATTGGCTTCTGAGGTCTTTAAACAGTTCTGAGCTGTTTCTCTTAACCAAGGTTTTTATTAAAGTTTTATTTTCTTCTGTTTTTCACATGCATGCAAGTATGTGTGTCCATTAATGGTATAATAATGAATTTCCTTTAATCTTTTTTCTTTTCATTTATGATAGTGGTTGTCAAAGATGTACACTCTTCTGGAACAATTTCAGTTTCTTTGCTGACACATTTTTTTCTCAGTTTGTGCCAAACCTTGCTTAGCTGTTTTAATATTAGCAGGAGAAAGCCTTTCAGACTGAGGGAATTTGTAATCCAGTCATGTACTGTATGTCTTTGAAAAGAGGAAAATACAAAGACAAAGACAGAATGTGATAGAATTTTATTTAATGCATTGGCATGAAATGTAAATACATACTGCATACAGATATGAACTTTTCTATCTCTGATATGAAATAATTACCCTAGGGAAGACTGTGTAAAATATGTCTTATATAACCATTCAAATATGCGATTCAGGTGAGGTCCTCTTAGTACTAAAGGTCATCCAGCAAGTATAAATGTGAATGTTTACTTAGCGACAGGTTTTATTTTAACTTAGGAAAAAAAAGAAAAGAAATTGCTTTCCCCCCAAAGATAATTAAAATAATAATTATTTTTGTGAAGCACAGAAGATACCACAGTATATATAGTATCAGTCAGTTCATTTTTCTTTTGAGCCTGGACTTTTGTTTGGCTGATGGATTCTAGTCATGAACTTGGAGACCTTCATGAAATAGGAGACTCCTGTACCAATCTGCAGCCAATCAATTAGTGTCATCAGAGGACTTGGTTTTCAAAATTGGACATCTGAAGTATGGTCCATTCATGGTTTTCTGTTGTACTCCCTGCCTTCATGCTTTCATGGTATTGATAATTGTCTTTACATACAAAGAATGGTAATTAAGACTTCTGCTCTGTGTTTCAGAACCAAGTTTTGCATGCAATCTCTAGAATTTGCAAGGAGTAGTTTGCAAATATTGATTCTAGCTATCGCTTTTCCTAAAGTGCCCCACAAAATCCAGAAAAAGCACTTCTTTTTTTTTTTTTTTTTTTTTTTTTTGTGGCAGGAGGTGTGTTACACTCAGCTAAACTAGTATTTCAGGAACTTGTGATCTTCAGCTGTGATTTTCTCTTTGAAACTTCTGGCATGTAGAGAAGCTCTTCACCTTTCTGTGCCTTGCTGCCTCCTTCCACTTCTAAAAATGGGATAATAACACTGAATTGTGTCTAGAGAACATACATAGCTGTATACACTTGTTTTTCAAAATGTTTTGGAAGTATAAAATGGGATATTCTGCTCTGAAGAGCTATTATAAAAATATGATTAATTGAGACACTTTTTCATGATTCATCAGGAATTAGACTGACTTTCTGGTACAGAAGCAGAGATTTACCTCTGACTTTGGCACTAAGCAAATAGAGGTAGAATCAAAGTCTCATGGAACATCCATCTGCACCGCTAATGGCTAGCAGTGTGTAAAGCTGGATTTGCTGACCATCCCCTCAGAGGCTTCTCCTCTCTCCCACAATGGTGTACTAGAAAATGCTATCATCTGAACAGCAGCTCATTAATTGTCTTCTCTTTCCATTCAAGACTCTTCCTGCCTCAGTGGCAAGTGGTGGGTGATCCCCTATCTGCAAATGATCCAAGCAAGGTTTACTTCTAATCTCTCCATAGGGTGACAAACTGCATCTCTAAAATGCTGCACTTCCATGAAGGATTTCCTGTTGCCAGCTGATTTGCTTTCCACTGTGGCAGCATTGTTTCCCATTTCTTAAGAAATTACCACTGTGGTGATAGCAAGTGATAGCACTGTGTGCTATATTTTAACTCAAGAAGGGATCTCAAGCTGGCCTTACTATAGTCTTTTGAATATTGAAGTGAGGTAACATTTTTTTTTTACTTTAAATTTTATTTTTCCCCTAGTAAAACATATTGAAGGTGCGACATTCTATTCCATTTCTAGAAATAAATACCTCTGTTCTCTTAATATGTCCTCTGCAGCTACATAAATTCTTTTTTAATGGAAATACACAGAGTAAACTGGCTGGGAAAGAGAAATATTCAGAGAACAACCATGCATTGCTTCTGTAATTCAAATTAATTTTTTAGGGCTCATTCAAATTCAACTCAATCTTTGTATTATCTTGCAGTGACTCTGAGAGGACGTGAGCCCATAGAAGTGATATAAACATGAAGCTTTGGGTTGAAAGGAACATAGGAAACTCACACAATTTGCAGATACTCTAAGCAGGCTATTTTTCTGTGATTCGAATGAGCTCTAGAAGAAAAAAAAATCAGTGGGAATGGAAAATTGTCAAAAGATGGTCAGAGGTGGAAGAAGGAAGGGTTAGAAACTTCAAGGAATTTTGAATCTTTGTTTCAATTTTGTTTCATCAAGGAATATCATGGATAGACCAGAAGTAAAATTAAGGTACAGAAAGGCAAAAAAAAAAAAAAAAAAAAAGAAGACGAAAGCAATGATAGAAGAAATGTCTGAAAACTGGAAATATCTCTGTGTTTTACAAGGGGGAAAGATAAACATTCTGGCCAGACTTGGAATGATAAATGAGACCTTTCCTCATGCTTTGCTGTCCTGAAGGGAAACAAAGGACTAAGAAAACATTTGGACAACTTTACCTGTCTGTGAGGAACTTACTTACTTACCTGTAAGAAACTCTACAATTATCAGGGTCATAAAAATCCCAAACCAACAAAAACCAGCAGGAATTTCTTCTTGTGTCTGAATTAATACCATGTGAGGGGGAACATAAAATGGATGAGGAAGTCCTAGTGGGTATAAAACAAAAAGTGGGCGGGGGGCAAATGAATTGATGAATTTTTGTAGGTGCAGGAAAAAAAAAACAGGGCATGTCATTTTGAAGGCTGAAATGTCATCATCCTACAAGCCTATGAAAAATTAAATCAAACGCACACAAACGGTAATACATAAGGGGCATATTACTGCCTGATGGCACATACGTTATACTCTGACAGGAAGCATGTGCACAGCCTAAAAGGAAAGTATGTGAGTTTCAGATTTCATGGAAAGTGACAGTACCATATGTAGTGGTTAATGAGTTTGTAGTTTGCTAACTCTGCCTAAAAAAGCTTATACAGCTGCTTAGTGAGATCAGCTAGAAAAAGCTCTTCCTAATTCTCTTAGTGGATGGCTGGTTCAAAGAAGGAAACACTTAAAACTCTCTGAAGATATTATCTTTATTATTTTGCATAGCATCTAGAAACTTGAGTGTTTGGACCATTCTGCTAGATGCTGTACATGCACTGAAATGACAGACTGCTCCAAGGAGTGTGTTTTCTGAGAGTTTCTTTCTCGGTAACATTCTGTTGGACTGGATATTGACTGTAGCTCCACTGCATACTGGTAGGAAAAAATAACATAAACATTTGTTGCCTTCAGTGGAGTTACACAATTCAGTCACCTCACTGTGTGATTTCCGTTGAGCTACTCATGGCTTCAGTGGAGTCATGCCGGAAGAGATGTTAGGCGTTGGCAGAGTTGTGAAGGTTCAGTACTTTGTAAATCAGTTCTATTTGTCAGTAGAATCTGTGGTCTTTGCTTTTCACGTTAGCGAGATTATTGTGAACCCCCTGTAAATATTCATTGCAAAAATTCAAGTTGTTTGAAAATGGAAATGTGATCAGAAGATCTTTCTGCAAAATAAGACATCAAATTGCTGAAACAGCTGCAAGAAAGAGCAGAGAGATGTGTGATGTATTTGGATTGCAGGGAATTAACAAACAAGGTTTTGATTATCATAGGCAGGTGCAAGAGATGTGCTTTTCCACAGTTACTCTTCAACATACATATTGACCACATGGTGCATGAAAGTGGATCAAGGAAACTGCAGCAGCAGCAGCAGCGTAAAAAACACATAATGACTGTACAGAAGAAACAATCTAAGCAGGGAAGAATAGATTAAGGCAGTCTTATTTGCACGTAATTTGTTCCTTTGTGAAAATGCTGAAGATCTTAAAAGCCTTGGTAAATGCCTTTAAGGGAATATGACAGAGAAAGGACTGAAAAAATCAATAGTCTTGATTCTTTTTCTCCTAGTTTGCATTAGTGTAACCTACTGGCTGAGTCTGTGTAATTTGGATGTCATCTAAATTTGCAGTTCAGACAGACTGCTAAATGTAGCTCAACAAGACAGAGGCTTGTCTGTCTGATTGTGACTAATGTAGAGAAAATGAGGTGTCTGATAGGGAGCTCAAAACTGCCATTCCTCATGTAAACTGGAGATTTCAATTTTTCATTCCTTTTCAGTTAGAAATTACATCAAGAAACAAAGCACACATGGAAAATACACAGGAAATCTGGCTTTTGCGTTGACCATTTTTTTGCAAATGCTGTAGCCTTCTTTGATGTCATAAAAGATTAACCAATTAGTGAATTAAGGAGAAAAATTATTTTTTGGGTGTCATTAATCAAGATTATTTCCTTTACCCTAGGGGGAGGAAATACCGTAGGCAACAAACTGTAATAATGCTCAATGAGCTCTAATTTATTTGAACTCTTTTCCCAGCAGAAGCTGTGGAACGTCCTTCTGAGTGCATTCACAGGACTGCTCTTTAAGCTGCTTAGGCCTGGCCAAAGAAATTGTAGAGGAAATTGGCTTCTGCCCCTTTAATGGCTGGGGTGGGAGATGAGAAAGCATGTCTTTAAAGCAGTGATGTAGAAACGGGCTGACACAATGACAGCTTCTTGCACATCTCTTTTTATTGAATACAGGAAGACATAAGATCCTTCTAATTGCTCATTTTCTACCTGCCATACAGGACAACAGGAGGAACAAAAGAAAAAGAAACAACACTTGTCAAATGATTCTAAGGATCTAATTCTCACAGAAGCTTGTCCAAATGGACTTTGTAGTTTTCTGACATGTTATACGACAGACCCATCTTGTTTGCTGAACATTAGAAGAAGAATAGGAAATATGAATCCTTCAGACTGCTGTCTCACTTTAAATGGAGAATCTGATCTGAAAACATGTATGGATACACTTAACAAAGCCTCCAAAGTCAATAGTTAAGCAAAACCAAAACGGTAAGGTGATCATTTGATTAAACCTCCAACATGAATTTGGAAAAGTAACTGAATGAATGAATACTGGATTCTGCTTTACATCTTTTGAAACCTTGTTTCAATAGCTAGAAGAAAGTTTATTCTGTGCATAATTAAAGCAACCACAAGAAAGGAAAGCTTATTGTAATGGAAAATGTGGTGTCACGTCTCAGAGCAAACCGAACTGTTACATCAACCACAACATAGCTATTCTTGGAGACTGTTCTGAAACCAAAGGGTGCAAAGACTTTCCTTGGCTTTAATAAGCATTGCAGAAGGCACATAGAAAACATATGACTGAGAATTCAGTGAGTACCAAAAAAAATAGGAGCAAGAAGAGAAGTTCACTCTAGTCTGAAATTAGTTGAGAGGAAGAGGAGATTTCCTGGTTTCGGAAATATTTGGTTATTCATTAACATGCTTTCCTTTCTTTTCCTTGGAATCTATTAGTTGGATAAGGTTTGGGTATTCCTTCTCCCTGTTTCCTTTTTATGTTTGCTTGTTTTGTTACTTCCTGAGGTGATGCAGAGTTTCTTTCCACCTTTCTTTACTGCCTTTTTTGTATTCTGGCAAAAAAAAAGTCTTTGTTAATGTGTGTGAGTTTTTTATATATATATACATCTTTTTTTTCTCCAGTTAATTGAAGCAGGAGCTCTGGAAAACGTTGTATTTTAAAAGTATTTTGGGATAAATTTTCCAAATTTGCAAAATTGCTCTAGTATAACACTACCTGAAGAGAAAGAATTTATGATTTTACTTCAAAATAATTTTTTGTCTCGATGTCTAAACAAAATATAGTAATTTAAAAGAAAAATAGTAAGTTAGAATATTGTGAAAGTTTAAAACCTGCCAAAAGAGAGAATGCTCTGGCCATTGTGGTGAGACAAAATATATAAAAGGAGTTAATAACTTTTGTAAGAATGAAAAACATAACAGAAGATATCATCCAGTCTGCCCAGCTGGTCTGAAGTAGGTGTAGCAATCCTGATAAGAAGACAATTACAAGATAATCCAAAGACCAAATCCTTGGACATGGATGGTTTTGATATTCAGATTTTTCCTCTGCTTTATGATACTTTTTGCTTAAATATTTTCCCCAGGGTGGAAAAATTGTCATCCTTCCCCACTGTATCTATATGTTTGCACTGTATCCACATAGTCATTCAGAAATTTCAGCTTGTTTCTGATAACTGAGGTGACAGATGCTGCTTCAGTCTTAGACAAAATGTGATACTGCCTTCAGGTAGCAAAGCACTATGTGCTATGGGCTTGTTTCCTAAGATTCAAGTGACTAAGGGTGGAAAAAGGTATTTCAGAAGGTCTGGCAGCTAGACAGAGTGAAAATTCAATCAGAAGGGCTTGATTGTAACAGAACCCAGTATCAGCTCGTGCTGCAGCAGGCAGGGAGGTGCTGAGGCTGATGTCTCTGACTAGGTCCCATCACATGTTGTTTCTTGGTCCCTGCATGCAGGATTTCCCCCTAACCACTCTGTTCTCCTTCCAGTCAGTGCCACTGGGCACAGCTGTGCACTGTAGTCAAGGCTTGGCTTGTTTCTTATACCAATAGAATCGTTCTTTCTCAGTGGTCCCTAACAGTGAGCAAGTAGCCTGTGTGGTGACAAGCTGTGGCCTGGAACCTATAAAAGAGAAAGGTGAAAAAGGCTCTTATTCCATTGTAGTAGTATTTAATACTAAAGCCACAAAGAATCTTGCAGCTGACTTGTAACAAAGGAGCTATTAAATTATCAGTCATTTCAAGAGAGTTTTTGTTTTCTGGAAATGTATACCATGGTTAGCTCATGTTTCCACAAACTTCTTTTCAATTGAATGTGAAGTAGTTGTATAAAGCATCTCACATTCTTACGGAAGCACAGGTAGGAGTGTGATTATGAGAAGGCAACCCCAAAATGTTGCAGAAGTTAAGATAAAATGGCTAGATTTTGCTACTTTAATTCTAAGAGTAAACTTCATGCCCTAATATGTTTTGCTTAGATCTGAAGATGAAAATGTTAAGTGCAGGGACAGGATTTTAGCTGCCATACATCTTCATGTGCTTCTGTTTGCCAAGATCTGAATGGTGGCATGTGAAACGTGTCCAGCTCTTCTAAGGCCTCTTCCAAAAGTGCTTTAAAAACAAGAGAAGTCTTACTGAGTTCATTGCGTTTTAGACAGGATCTTGGGTATACCGAGCACAATGATTTCACTCAAGGTTTAGCCGAATTGGGTGTCTGAACATCAAATGGAAAGGAAGAAGAAAGTGGGAGGTAGAAAAGGTAAAGCGGACATGAACCTTAGCTGAAATCCTGCTGCTGATACAGCCAGTGGGAGCCTTATTTCATATATTGGTCTTCATCCAATATAAAAGCTGCTCATTCCTGTCAGCCTCCTACAGTTTTTGAAGGCTTCTTCATTTTCTTACATGTAACAAAACAACCTTGTCATTTAGGGAGAAAAAAAATATTTAAAAAATTATTTCATCTGTGAAGAAGACTATGGATGTCTAACTCAGGGGGGGAAGGCTCAGAAATCCAGACTAGCTCTGTGACAGTAAGGAACAGTTGAAAAAGTTCATCTGTCCCCAGCACTGAGCACTTGAGTGAAACACAAATGAATGAGAAATACCTGTGCCCAAAGTTAAATGCCTGGAATTCAGTTTTGCTGATGGAGAAGGGAAAAAAGAAAGAAAAATTAGATTCTACTCATTCCACAGTATTGGTATTTTTCTCCCCTTTTTTTTTTTTTCTTTTTTTTTTTTTTTTTTGTTTCTTGAGTGTGGCTGAGTCTTAACTCATGACCTCAATGAAGCTAGAAAGCATTAAGTCATTTCCACCTTTGGGTGGGACCATTTTCACATAGAATGGCTGCTGTTGTCCCTCTCCTTTTCAGATAACAATTTGTGTAAGAATTATATCCTCTTGATGAGTTCCAGCCAAAGGTATGCTGGCAGCTAGCTAAAAGTCCCATTTTTCTCACTACTGCAAGACACTGGCAAGTCTCCTCACTGCCTAATGCCTCAGTTTGTCAATGAAGAACAGTATGAATGAACAGTATGAACTACTTCCCTTAGTAGAGGACTTGAATGCTGTAGAATGATGGTATTTTCCTGGAATGCTGCTTTTAACTTTTATTCTTTAAAATTAGATTAAATACTTTTATTAGACAGTATTAGATTTCTGTTCCATTGAAAAACTTGCTAACTGTTGGGGTTTTTTTGTCTTTCGTTTGGTTGAGTTTTTTTCACTGATTTCAAGATTTTTAACGATGAATTATTTTGGAACTGGGGGTTCCATCAGTGTTAATGTAGTGCTTTGCACTCTATGTCATCTATCTTATTCAAACTAGATTTTCTTCCTTTTTCTCGCCTTAGTGCTTTATTTCTGATTCTGAGTTCTGTTCCCTCATTTGTTTTATCTCCAGTTTACTGTATTTATTTTTCTGTACATTTTCTCAGTATTTTCACTTTCCTATATTTTCCCTACTTCTATTTTTTTTAATTTTAGATTTTTTCATCTGCCTCTAGTTTTATGACAGTCTACTAAGAGAAGTAAAAACAGTTGATAACAGACTCAACCAACTGAATTTTTTAAGGAACTTTTTCCCTGTAATATTGATACTTATTACATATTTTCGTATTATTTGCAGTGAAGTTTGAGACAATCTTTTGCTTGCTTTATTTTTTTCCAAATAGTTTAAATGACCTTTAATAATTTCTCAGTGCACAAATTAGCTAGTTGTGTCTTTGTTCTGCTGTCCTCTTTGTGTCCTTTAATCCACTGGCATATTTATAAATTCAGACTTCAAATTTTTTTGGCAAGGAACAGTATGAAACAATAACATTAAATTCCTCATTTTCAGAAGGAGATGAGGGAAGTAATCAGACTCATTCTTGGCGTTGTATTTCCTCAGTATTCTCTGTAGGCTTTATACCTCCACTAAAGAGTCATTTAAAAGGTTTTGTGATGAATCTTGGGGTGTGAGCTTGCTGTGAAAGTTTGACTAGCTCTGCTGCTCTGTCCTTCTTCTGTGAGACACTAGCAGGTTTTAGAAAAGGCATTGTGATGGTTTGAAACTGTCTTTTTAATTTTTCCTTGCAAAGTTCAGAACAGAGAAAGTGAAAGAGTGTAAATAAGTCACTATTGGGTGTAAGAAAGCAAAATAACGATTGTTCTAAACACTTCCATTGGATAGATAGAAATGTTTAAGAACTATTACCCAAAACAAAGTAGGCATTCTGCACATTCTGCGTTCGGCAGTGGGGGCAGTTGCTGGGCTGTCTGGCTGCTGTTTCTTCTTCTCTTCTGGCTGAAGATAACACGTACTGACCTTGGCAGCTAAGTTAACAACTTTCTGCTTAACAAACTCTGCTTCTCTGTCCAGGGGGGTCTGGGGGGAAGCTCCTGGGAGAGAGAGAGGCCCCTCTGGGAGGGTCCCCTTGGGGGAAGCAAAGGGAGATCGGTTGTGTTTTTCTGTTGATTGTATATATTTGTGAATGTTGTGAATTTTGTATATTTGTACATATTCATTGCATTTCATTGTAGATTTTAGACTCTGCTTGTAAATACAGCTTTTAATTTGCTTCCAGACTGAGCTAGCCTGGTTATTGTTGGTGGGGGGGGGAATTTCAGCTCACACCGACACAAGCATATTTCCCAAGTTGTTACTTGGGAAAGATATATCTCCAGGGAGAGACCTTGCCATACGTCACTTTCTTCAGCACATTTCTTTGTGATGTTTTTGTTCTAAAATAGTGAATATTCTGGGTTCTCTGATGTTCAAAATTAATAACTTGGTGATTCTTTAAAAGTGCATTTTAAGCGTTTTAATTCTGCCAGCTGACAATGCAGATCCCAAGGACATTCTCTTTGAGAAAGAAGCCCTGGAGTGGGTCTTGGGCAATACAGCACACACTTTGTTTGAGCCACCACTTGCTCCTTGTTTATTTTCATTCTTTATTGGGAGTCACCTACAGCCAGCTTCCATCTTGCATACTGAGTGATCAATGCAGATTTGGGCTTTTCCTAAACACTTGCTCCTGTGACCTCCTCAACAACACTACCACCAAATTAATTACTTTCTCCTTTTCTCTGCCCTATTCAAATTCTCTGTGATGGTAGTGATGCTTGGAGCCCAGTTCTGACCTGTAACATACACTTAAGGAAACTTCTGACACAGCCCTTCCTCCTAGCTAGTCATCTCTCAGCACCAGGCATTTTCTGGAAAAAACAAAACAAACCAGACCACCAAACAAACAAGCAAACAAAAATAACAACAACAAAACACACCAAAACCAACAAAACCTGCAACCAACCAACCAACCACCACCAACAACAAAAAAACAAAACACAAAAAAAGCCCAAACGAAAAACCCCCAAAACAACAGAAAACACTTAATCACCAGAATTTTGGGAAATTTTACCTTTTGAAAATTGATCAGCAAAGCAGTGCCTTCAGTTTTTCTCAAGCTAGTTAAAGATGTGGGTTTGCACTTATCCAGCTCTTTCCTTTTAAGTTCCGCTTCTTTGACAAGCTACTTCAGAAAAGTCTAACTGTACATGATAAAGATGTAAATTTGATGCACAGATGGTCCAGTAGCCTTTGTAATTATCATATTGTGCCATTAGGTACACAAGGGTTTCATTTGCTTAAGATGTATTTTTCTTGTAATTGGAATCTATCATGGCAGTTTGTCTTGTCTGTTTTCTGGTGGTCAAAATGTTTGTGTAACAGGTTTACTGGAATATGTTAAGCTCAGTGCAAGGATGTTTTCACCCCTGTTTTACAACAAAGATTAAGTCATGGGCAATATACTGCACTGTTGGCTAGAGCTATCATAATGCCTATTGAGAGAAGCATTCTGTGAGTGGTCAGCAATTTTTTTTAGACTCAGTTTCCTCTTAATATTAAATAGAGAAAGATTAATTATTTGTAAACTGGTCATTCCTACTTATTTGGGGTAGAAAATAGCATGGCTTCTACAAAAAGATGAAAACAAAAATCCCCACCAAAATGCTTAATCATTTGGCTAAAGAAAAACTCCTATCTGTTTTTGTCAGTTCCTGAGCTTTAATTAAAACACAGAGGTTGATTCCAAATCAAGCCAATGCCTAATTATCACAAGTGTTAATTATAAGTCTTGCTTTAACTGAATGACTAATAGAACAGAATGGCAAATGCCTTTCCACCAGCAAACAGATTTACTGACAAATGAAGCAGGATGCAAATTGAGGGCATCTTTTAGCCTTTGAAATCCTGCTTTACCTCTGCTGTGAATAATAAGTGGGAATTGTTTTAGTCCATGTTGGGGTTTGTTTGTCATGAAATTGTGCTTTCTGTTTGAAGCCATGAAAATAGAAAATTAAAATAGGGTAAATACTTCAGTGCATGAATCCTTTACTCTTTAGGGGCATATTTTAAATACGTGAATATAGCATAAAGCAGGAACTCAGCCTGCTGGGTGTATACTTCCAGACTGCTACTGAAATCAAGCTGAAGGTAAAATACAGGTTTCAAATATGAGTACACTGGAAGACAGGCATTTATAAAATGTTTATACCTGAAAGTGAATTAGGTCAGCTGTAGATGCCAAAGCAGTGCCTGTTGTCAGAAACTGTTCTCTCTTCACACTCTGAGAAACTTACTAAATTGCAGTCCTAGTAATGATAAATGGTACAGGTTTTCAATTTTGAACTATAGAGATGAGGCATTTTGTTTCCATCATTGTTATTTGCTATATGAAAAGCCAAGCCACTGGTTTGCTTCATTCCAGAGATTTGATATGAAGCATGGCATAAAATTTCAAGTCATCCTGGAAACTTGTCATTAATTCAGGGACAAATCCAAACAAGGAAATACTCTTAGGGTAGCTGAAGCATTTATTTGCAGATGCATGAAAGAAAAAGGATGTTCAAATATCTAAGAGGATTTTGGTGGTTAATAGTTTCATAAACATTTAGTCCTCAGACTTGCAAATAATAAATATCTACCTAATTTTGTGTTAGCATATTCTGTAAAGGTAGTAGAATTGCAAACAACTAGAAAGTCAATGACAAAACAGTTTTGTACAGTTGGAAGTTATGATCCAATGATCCTTTCTACTTCCTTAGTTTGATTCATCTGTGCATTTCTGTCTTTTCAACTATTTACTTCTTTTTTTCTTGTCCCAGATTATCAGAATATATTGCAAGTTTTAAATTTTCCAAGTTTAAGTTAACATTATTTTAATTTACTATTACTCTCTATGTATTTACATAGTCATGTTTGTCCTATAGAATAAGGAAGAATCCTTGTATTTCCCTTTAGGAAAAAAAAAATATACTTCCAGGTGAACCAGATGAATCTGAAGATAATAGAAACAGTACCATGACACTTTACACTCATATTACTGCTTGAATTGCAGCACTTCAGCATAAGTTCAACCTTGAGTTTCCCCTGGAGCATGGACTGTTATCAGAATTGTATAGATGCAGTAAGATGGAGGGCTGAATTCCCCTAAATCTACACAGTAAATCATCAAATAAATGTCTGTACATGAAATGTGTTGACTCAAGTCCAGTTACTCCACGTACAAGCTTTTAGAGCACCCTGTCCTTCACTCTAAAATCAGTTCAATTCTTTCATTCAATTATGGTTTTGCTGGAAGTCAGCTACCTGACCGTACACCAAAATCGCAATGGCTTCTCTTGACGATTACTAGTAACAACATCAGACCAACCTCACCTTCAGCTTAGAAAAATGCAATTCTGAGAATGACCCTGTGATTTGGTTAGGTTTGGGTCTGTTTTGAATTTATTGCACTTCTTATTACTCCTTTGCTACTCTGAGAATAAAACATATTTTTTTCCAGATGTTATCTCACCATGAGCCTGGTGCTGTGCAATAGCAGATCTGCCTGGAAGTTGGTAATTTCCATTTCATGACAACTGTTGCAAAGAATAGACTGCTTTTTCTTTTCTTCTCTTTTTTCTTTTTCTTCTTTTAATCTTGTGATATTAAGTTCCTCATGCAATTTAAACATGCAATTTCAAGTCCTAATCCAAGAGGCACCATTGGGAATTGACGAGTGCTCTCCTCAATGGGAGTGGGATTGGTACATCAGCCCCCTGGTGTGTTACAGCATTACATCAGCTACTTATCAGCAGCATTTTTGTACTGTTTGTATTCAGATGAGATTAAGTCCCAGTATGATTTTATTCTGGCCTCCTCTAAATTAGATTAGTGCAAATCAATTGAATCTTTCTTTCAAAGAGGTAATTTGTTGCAGATATCTTGCGGGATCTATCACTGAAATGGAATCAGTTGATAAGGATTCAACAAGGTTGATGAGCTATACTAAAATGAAGTGGTTTGGTATTCATTAAAAATTGTATTGTTTCTGCAGCTGATGAAATTCCTTTTTGAGTAAGATACTACATCTGACAGTAGTCCAAAGCAACAGTTATTTGCTGGTGTTGGATATTCATTTTGGAAAAGAGCTGAGTTGGAAATCATGCAAGCATCTGTCACATAGTTAAATTAGATAATGTAAATGTTTAGAAAATGCAAATTAAGCTCACAATAATTAGTAATGATGTTTTTCTGCTTTTATTAATAAGGTAATGCTTCTAGCAATTACATTTCATGTGAAGGTTCACAGCACTGGAACAATTGACTATTTAGAATAGCAGAATTTAGGGTGAACTTGTAATCTGCACCATGGACTTCTCACAGAACTAGAAACCACTTGCCTCTGCTTCTTATCACAGAGCCATTGCTTTTGCTTGATACGTCTGATTCTGGGACAAAGAAGAACCATATATAATTGTGATTATTTGTATTATCATTTGCTGTTCTAAATATTTTGAAATTAGAGACAGTGTTCTGTGTTCTTCTTTTAGGATATGCCACATCTTTCCTGCACAGGGGAAAAGAATCGGACAATGGTCAATTTAAAGCAGCCTTGATATGGCATACTGCTTAATTTAAATGTTCATTTGCCAAACCAAGCCCTTTTTGATATGTCTAGGACCTGCTCATTGCTGACGTCTAAGTTTGTGTTGTTGGTATAAACCAGTCCAAAATCCTGGCAGAGGCACACTGAATGTTAACAAGGCCTTCATTAATATTGATATGTAATTCATGTGGCAGCAAAAAACTGCATTATTAGCTGCTGTTGTTATTGTTCTGGCATTAATAATCAATGAGGATATGTGGGTATTGAAATTCTCTGACTTCTGAGTGCCCCAGTGATCTAATAATAACAACAAAACCTATGCTAGAGTTAGTGGGAGCTTAGTGCTATGTTGTAATCAAGCTCTGCTTTGTTTTATGAAGGTTTCTGAGCTCATACTGACATCTCTTATGGAATGGAGAGTGCCCATACTTTGTTCTACCTTCAGAAATCTCCTGCATCCACACATGAAGGTAGCAACCCTCCCCTATAGCTCCATACTTGATCTCTGCAGGAGAGAACTGTCACAGGAAGTGATTCTGTACCTCATTGAAAACAACCTATCCCCTTTCCTCCTGGGAAACCATTTATGCAGTACCAAATCAAATCGCAATCTTTTTTTTCAGCTTCAGTTATGAATAAGTTGGTTCTTTTTAAAATGTGAAAGATCCCATTCACACTAAGCTTTTTTTTTTTTTTTTTTGAATCAAGTATTTGCTCATCTGGGCTGGCTACATAAATGTGTGAACAAGGAATCACTTTACCATTTGTATGTATAAAAGATATTGTGATGCAGTATTTGTGCACGTGTGCAGGCTATGATCTATTGAGACAAAGGGTATGTAGCTTTATCCATGAATGTAATTGCATTAACATCAGTGGGACTAGCTGCAATGCATAAAGATAAGTATATACATGAAGTCTGTGCAGGCTGAAGGCCTCAGTGTGTAACTTAAAAGCTCCATTTTTTCAAAGACTTAACTGAGGCTGTATTTTGACTGTATCAGTTCAGTGCTTTTCCATTGAATTCTCATCATCTTTCTAAAATAGCTTTATGCATCTTGAAAAGTCTGTTGTCCTGGAACAAACCATAGCTTTCTTGATATCCTAATTTATTTACGGATTTATTTATAAAATGCAAATCTAAGATCTTTCAAAGAAATCACCAGGCTCATTGCAGTCCCCTGTATTTAGTTTCCACTATCACTGGTAGCAACCAAAATTAAATACATCCTTATTTCAACAATTTATAGAGACAAAAACTTCTTGTCTCCTCCCTATGGCAGTTGCCAACACAAAAGCAGGCAGTCCTCTTTGTGCCACCATTTTCACAGCTGAATGTCAAACTTAATGCATTCCAGTGAATCCCAAAATCCCAAGGTACAAACCAAACCTCCAAATGAAACCACAGTTTCAGAGATGGATTGTGAATATATGACAATCTGCCTCTTGTCTCCCATGTCTGTTCCATGGTGCTGGAGGATTTAGATTTCTCTTTTCATCCTTCTCCAAGACCAGTGCTTCAAATTCTCTCAGTGTTTCACTGTTAGGCCAGTTTGTGTAAGGCATCCCCAAAGGGTTCCCTTATTGGTTACAGCCTAGGAGCTCCACTGCTTTATGTCCAGGTGTCTCATACTACTTCTACTTACAGCCACAAGTGGGTGAGGTAGTAACAAAAACTACAGTGCAGGCCGATTAGAATGAGAAATATGGCGGGATGTATTGTCTAGCTAGTTCTTCAATGAACTGCTCAAGTGCCACATACACAACCTGCGGTGAGGCATATGAAACCAGAGCTCTTTGCTGGCCACTTCCCTCACTTAGGCAGTGCTCAGTCAGCAGCTGGGAATGGAATAAGATTTGAGATGCATTACCAGATGTATTTTGAAAAGTTTTGTTTAGTGCTTCTATGCCATTCATAATTCATGTTGAGTAATATCTGTACCCTGCCACCAGCTGCTCTTTGTTTTATAGCAATGTCATTAGCTCACTACAAGAAAATGACAATGAACTCAAAATACAGCCGGGGTATTGGTGTAGTAACATAACACATAGAAAGGGATAGAGATCAAGCGAATGTGCAGAAGCACTTGCTCCAGGATATCCTAAACAATAAATGTCATCCTGGAGAGCTTTATTCTACCCATGGCTCATAAAATACTCAAGCCTTGTTACAAGTTTTGACCATTTCAGATGATCTGTGTTTCTTCTCACCTTCTAGACCCTGTGTAGGCATTCAGAATTTACTTGCACCTCAGTCATCAGCAACATTTCTTCAGTGACAGACTTATTTTTGGTTTTTGCCCAAGCTCATGCTGGCTGTTGAATCTTTTTTGTTGGCTTTCACCACATGGAAGACTTGCTCTTCTGTCTCTGATGATAATGGATAAAAAAACACCTGGTAATGAACGTGCAGGTAGTCCATTCATACTGATTATTAGGATAACCACGTCCTACCTTCATCTGTTTTGTACTTAGCTAGTCTTTCACTCTGCTTTAGGCCCTAAGTCTAAGCTCTAACAGTTTCCCAGACGTATTGTTATTTCCCCGTCTTTGAGGTTATAACCCCCCCTACACTTACTGCTCTGCATCAGTACTACCCTTAGTTTTACACAGAGTACTTTCCTTTGCCTGGGAGGTGTTTTTTTCTTAAAAAAACCCCAATTTTGCAACACTTTACTGTAAATGATGCTATGTGAGACCCTATGCTAACATCTGGATAGTGGCAGTCTCTAGCAGTTTGATCTGAAATGAATGGTACCCAGCCTGGTAGTTTGTGCAAAATGTAGCTGATGATAAGTCCATTTATCCTTTTGTATTCCCAGCTGAGATTCTCAATGCCCTCTTTTAATCAGAATTTAAAGTGAGTGACATGCAATCAGGGAGAGTTTTTAGAGAGCAGTAAGATGCTTGTCATTTGTGCACTTAACACGGTTCCATTTTTTTCACCAAATAACAATGGCACTCACAAGTGTAAGGAGGTACCAGGAAACACTCAGCCAGTCTGTCTAATGTTGAACTGGACATTTTGCTGGAGCAAATTTGCAGATTGACTGTAAAACGGTGTGGTCACCTGTCATGCTGGAGCCTACGAGAGCTCATTGCTATTGGTCCCAGCAGTTGGAAGATTAAAAGTGTTTTACAGGGTGTTTTAGGAGTTTGATTTTTAAGCCTTTTTTGCATTCACTGCCAAGAAGTAGGTGTTCACTAATGCCCTGCATTTGAACTGTGAAATGAAAGTCATCCCTGGGATGGAAAGAAAGGGTTTCAGCACTGTCCTAGCAAAGTAATGAACCCTCAGAGCTGCATACCTAAGTCCTCTGAAGGTTCATAGGTGCAAAACATGCGTTACAGAGATCAGAGAGGAAAAGAGAAGAAGAGGTCTAGACAGGTTTCAAGAGAATTGACTGGAGTCTACTCATGCTGCACTGTCTCTTCCAAGATGTTCCATCAGCCTTCATGGTCTCTGTAGGTTTGTTTCATCCCCGAGGGATTCAGGTTACCCAGAAATCCATATGGTGGCCCCGACAGGGGAACTGCCTTTGCTTTTCCACCAGTGTGATCTGCTTGGCCTGGCTGGGCAATGCATAATGTGTGTTGGAGATAAAAGCAACAAAACCACAACAAAGACTAAGTGCAGTAGACAGCACAGCATGTATCATTGAGTCTGTCTTGAAAAATGGCAAACGGCCCCTAAGTTTTAAAGATACAGTGCACAGTAAGGAAAATCACAACAATTTCATGCGCCACATGAACCAGAATCTCGATTTATGAAAGTAATTGTTGTGTTGTGCTTTCTTCAAAAGTTATTTTAAATATGTTTAAATAATACTGTATAATTTTAGTCCTTGCAGCTCATTTTTCCAGCTGACAGAACCATAAATATATAAAACATCATATTATAGGGAATCATACTTAAACTTAAACCTATCAATATTTTTAAGTGAATCTGTATATTAATTCAAATTAGACCTCCTACTGGTTTAATTCTGTAACCTGAGTAAAACAGTCCCAATACATCATGTATTATAAAAGATACATACCCAGGATGCTGTTAAGCTAATCACTATTATTTTTCACTTGACACACTGCATTTATATTTTTGATAAGACTTTGTATCATCTGCCTGTTTACTAGAGCTTTGAGAAATACATAAATGATATCTTAGGAATCTATTTTATATATGTATATAACTTTTATATTTTAAAATATTTCAACATTCTGATTAACTTTTGGGGTATTTTTGAATCTTGGCATCTGTGTGAAGATCTGGTAAGAAGAAAATTTAAATAGTTTCCTTAGAAGTAATACTTTGTCTTTTGATACCTGGTGACAGAAAGTATTTGAAAAATCACGTTTCCTTCCTGGAAAAGAGAAAAACAAACAGTAAAACATATAGTTTCTGACCTCTGTGTGCAAAGGAAAAATAACCCTATTCCTGACTGGCCAACTGACTAAGGAACTTAAAGTATAATTTACATAGTTTTCTTAGAAGTAATACTTTATCTTTTGATATCCGGTGACAGAAAGTATTTGAAAAATCATGTTTCCTTCCTGGAAAAAAAAGAAAAAAAAAAACAGTAAAACATATAGTTGCTGACCTCTGTGTACAAAGGAAAAATAACCCTATTCCTGATTGGCAAAGTGACTAAGGAACTTAAAGTATAATTTAAAATCAGTCAAATTTTAGTGCTCAACAGGTAATATATCCCAGGTGATAATTTACAAAGGGTTCAAGAGACCTAGGTTAGTAGTTAGCCCAGTTTTAATTCTGCTGCCTATAGGCATGTAAGCTCTATCTGAAGGATACTTCCCCAATACACTTCTGTGGAAACCTTGGCTGCATTGGCATTTATGAGACTATGAAAGGAATATGATCCAGGTAAGGCTACTCAAAAAGGACAAAATCAGACAGAAACATATACATAATGGTGCATAAAAAGTCTGTCATGATTTTTTTCAAGTTTTTAACCACCCTCCTTCAGCTTTTTATCTCCTTGTTCCTTCTCATGCAGAAAAACCTTTTCCTTTTCTCTTGTTGAGGTTGGAAATATGCTGAGGACTGAACTGAGATCTTGCCAGTTGTAAGGTAGTGCCATACTCTTACAAGATCACCTAATGAGATAATGAATAGAGTGTCTCTGTGTGAATCTGCAATGATACAGGACACATCCATTCTGTGTTGTTACACTGCGAATTCTATTAAGCTACATACAAAAGGTTGCAGCAATGTCAGATATGTATCACAGGTTTTCTAAACTTGATTTGACTTTCTGCTTTTAGATAAAGGAAAGTAGAGGTGCAGGAGATGAAAGGCTAAGCAGAACAAAAATAAAAGTGGGTTTGAATTGCAGACAGAAATTTAAAAGCCTATAAAAATTGTTTAAAAACCCAATGCCAGAGAGGACAGCTAGTGACACGTTTTTAACAGCAGACAGATTTTATGGCAAAGACGCAAAGCATTTCTGTGTTTAACTGTGCTTACCATTAATCAACTTTTAATTCTGTTCATTTAGCTTCATTATTATGAAGCAGTGTATTATAGTCACAAAGGAGTGGTTTTGATTAAAATTTGAAGTGGAGCAACTCAGAAAGAGTATTGCCACCTAACAGAGCTAAGCAAGATTCATGTACAGAAATTCTCCCACATTAAGTTCAATAGAGATGCTCTTTCTGTATTGGAGAAGAATCTGGCTGTAGTTCCTGGACCTTCTTATTGGTCTTAGATAATTGTGTGGTATATGTGTGTGTTTATAAAACTACATAACACAGTTTCACATACAGCTGAAACACTGATTTTTCCTATTGTAAAGCAGCTCAGGTGGCAGTGTGATGGTTATAGTTGTTGCAATGTATGAACAATTTTAGTTACCCTAACATAGGCAAGTGATAGGGTAATTTTCTCAAAAATTTTATTCCAGCAGGAAATTTCCTGCTTCAAGAAGTAATTTCTGAAGTATTCCCTTTTGATTAAAGCCACTCGGCATGTGAATTTTCTTAATGCCTAATTCAGTTTTCACTATATTAAGAAACCCCAAACAAATCTGGACTGAGTATATGTGCAGACTTTCCTCACCAAAAGGTGTGACTAACTACCTTAGATCAGCATTTCTCAACCTGTAATAAAGGATTTGCTCTAATGTTAAGGTGAGGGAAAGTATTTTGTTAGTTCTTGATCCTACAATGAATCTGAATCCAAGCTTAGGCAGTACCTCTTCCTATTCCTGTTGGATGTTAATGTCATCAGCCAGCTCTGATTGCTTTCACTCTTAATGCCTCTTGACTTGTTTCAGAGTTGTCCTACGTACTTGTTTTTTTTCTCATTGACAGTGTTCTGATCATCAAAAAACACTCAGCAATTGCTTCCCCTTGCAATGAACACATTTGTTTGTCTATTACCCCAAGAAAATTGCACATGGTAAATCTCCAAAGCTGACCATACTGAGATTTTCTGTTCCATTGCATGTTCCATGTTGTGTAGGATGAGGGATTGGACTTTTGTAAAGGCTCTGTTTCAAATCCTGTTCACTTTCTGAGGAACTTTTTGCCTTTCACGTGAATGCTGCAATTAAGAATGTACGAAGCCAAACATAGGTCTGGCCTCAGGAAATTCATGGCTCTCATTTCCTCTGGATTCTTTGGGAAAATATGCCTGTTGTGAAATCTTAATGATGTCCTGCCTTTAGGAATTGCTCCTGCTGCCTTTCTCTCACTTACACAATTACATCTGCTCTGTTGCAATCTCTAATGAACAATATTCAGGACAGGCCAAAACTTGTTTGCCTTATTGACACAAACAGTCTGATGGAAAGCCCTGGGATTATTGTTGTGAATGAACTCTGCAGGGTGTAGCCCAGTTTTTCCCTGCTATAACACTCAGTTTTGGAGAATACTCACAGTGTTTACCAGATTTGTGTGTGCCTAACTAAGGAGGAGCGTTCTCTGAGCACACAGACATGTTTCTCCTTGTTCTTCTTTACTGTGAGTTCAGTTTACTAGCCAGAAGATGCTGGTATTTGCTAAAAGTTTGGCTTTATACCATGTATTCAGATGATGACAATAGTCTTTTGAATAATGCTGAAAGGGCAGAATCAGATCTCTTCTCTTCTGAATTCTGAGTAAAATCACATGTGCATCTCTGCTGATCCTGGTCAGTGCTGTTAAGGCAAGGCAATGGAGGAAGCTGCTACCTGCTGTGGGCTGCTAAATATTGAGATGTGTAATGAAGTGAAGTGGGTCCAGCAAAAGATCATGAGGCTGACTGCTCCACTTAGTACAGCCACGTTCCTAACCCAGGGATGCTGCCATCCATATTGTTTTGTTAATTGTCTACTGACTGAGCTATCTGAGTTTTGACAGGAGTCTCTTTGCAGAGAATTTCAATTAGAGTCAAGAAGGTCTGATCAAAACTAATTCTTTTCCAACAAATGGCAATTTTTTTTTTCCTGGAAATGTAGTAGCAAATATGTCCTTCAACTAATTTTACTATTTGCTGTATCCTTTGAAATTAGTCAGTATGTTTTTAAACTAGCTTTTTAAAGGCTGATTCAATAACATTCAGGTGTTGGCATTATTTTACCTGTATAGTTTGAAGTTATGAGGACTTTTGGAAAACCCATGACTTACTATATATGCTATAATATAATGGAATGCATGTCTTTATGTTAGATGCAATATGGGGCAGAATCATACTGTGGAGTCTGGGAAGACCTGGTTCTCAGGGAAATGCCTTTTCTTGTTGAACAAGCAGACAAGCCTTCATGAGGACCTGGGACATCTAAGAGGTAGAGTGTAATACCTGATATGAAAAATAAGGAAGAGTAGGAAGATTTAACAGCATGGCTATGAAAAGATTAATGTTTTAAATGAGAAATTATTAACATTTTTCACCAAAAAAATTGGGAAATGTTTTTTTCAACTTGAATAAAAGGAAATTGAGTTGAATGTACTCATTTGCAGTGATGATTGGTGCGGATTTCAACTTTCTTTGAACAATAGGTAAAGAAACACACACAGAAAGAAGGATACAGAAATTATTTTAGAACTGAATTATCTGTCATGATGTATGGGATATTCGATATCCATAAAATTTCATTCCTTAGATTAGTAACATGAAAACAGAAGCAGGAATGGTAAACTATGAACGCCTTGGTAAAGTTAGTCACAGAACAATCCCTCCTCCTCCCCTAAATTAAATGAGAGAAAATAAAGAATATCAACACACAATAAACAAAACATGGAATAAGATCCCCCTATAACTCCTTTCACTCCTTTCCCCCAGGAATGAAAGAAAAATGAAAACCACTTTATAGGAAAATCTTATATTTATATAAAATAAGGATTTATTTTTTTTCTGCTACTATCTAATTTCCAATGAATAAGAATTACTTTCATGCTATGTTGAAGCCAGACGGGATTTTAGTTGAATTTACCCTGAGCTATATAGGCATTAGAAAGTGAAACCTTTTTTCCATAGATATGAGCCTGTTCATGGCTTGTGTATTACAGTTTGCCTTATTACATCTCATGGATTGAAGCCTGAGGCACTATAAGTGAGTTGCCCAAAACTGAAGGACCCTTACAAGCTTTGACAATCAACAACCTGCATTAACAAATGATGTGGATATTTCATTTGAAGTGGGAAGAATAAAAAACATTGCTTTAAGTCAGTGAGGAGAATGAAAGACTTAATATAGGTTGAGTACAAAAGATGAGTCCAAACCTGATTGCTTTTTGTAAGAATAATTAAAAGGAGGCACTCCAAAAAAAGACACACTCTTTAACAAGTTCCTTTTTCAAGTGTTTTTCATTTATTTTCTCCATTTCTTTTCCCCTCAGCACATGCTGATCCACTGACTGCTGCCTTCATTAGCAGTTAAATTAATGTAGCCTGACCAGGACACTTTTGCTGAGAAACAGATTTGGTAGATTGTGAATGGGTTTTCCATGGTGGTCACCTGGAAAAGTGATGTTCCTGTTTACACTTCAGATATTTGTACAGTGGGAGATGCTCAGACACTCTAGTTGTTGAGGCATAAGACTTTTACAGATGGATTTGAGCAGTTCCATTGTTTGTCATCATTTTCACACAAGCTGAGTACCCTCCTACTTCTTTACTTACATTCTCTGCAGGGAGCATCTCTGAAAGGTGCACAAGATTTTCTTATGTCTCATTATTATCCTATCGGTCACATGGTAAAACCCCTGAACTCTGCTCTCAGTGACATTTAAGAGATATGTTAGCTACCCTTGCAAGAAGTGTTGTATTAATTTCTCAGGGACAAAACAGGGGACTAGAATGTAAGGTTTTGTAAAATACAGAAATTTTGACGAACGAGGTCTATCAATCCTTAAAATGAACCAGCACACAAGAAATAGAAGATGAATAGGTGCCCCTCTGAGATTACAGAATAATCAGGTTTGGTCTGTATACCATGAATTAAGAAATGTGGTCACTGCCTGTGATTATCTGACAATTATTTTGATAAAATGATGTTTTCTGTAAGAAAAACAGCTACAGAGTGGGAAACATATATTAGTTTTATGTTAAGGAATCTTATGATTCTGTTTTATATCAATTCTTTAATTACTCCTGCTGGAATGAGCTCCACTCTGTTGGCATAAAAGAGCTACAAGTCACTGGAACTAAGGAAGAGTTTCTGATTTTTAAGTTGACTGTCAGAGCTCTCTGTATATCAATACAAGACAGTTCTTCATGGCCCTTTGCAACAAAGTTCTTCTTTGACTTGATTTATTTATTTTTTTTAAATAAGCATGAGATGTAAGAGTCTTCTTATCTTTCTGGGAAACACAATAATCAAAAAAATTATGTTTTTAAAAAAGGAGCCGACAAACTGCCATAAACACAACTGGTCTCTGAGGCCCAGGGAGAGTTTTCAATGCTGAAGACCATTGTCAGGAAGCAGATTGTCAGGCAGGTTGTTACTTTTATTTTTAAGAATGATTTGGAACCAGATTCTAGAGAACAAATTCCATGACACTTAAGCTATGGGTCTGTGTCTAAAATTAAATGTTTTCTTCTACTTAAATATGGATGATTTATTTCACTAGGTATAAAATATTTCTATTGATACACTTAATAAACATTTTTCCCTATGTGAAGTATCACAGCAATGAAAATGTTGTGATTTTTTTTTTTTTTAATTGAGGATTATTTTGCAAAGTGAGTAGGAAAAGCTTTTAGACTCCAGCTTGTTTTTTGTTTAGGTCATCTAGTAAGTCACCTCAATTATTAACAGCAAAAACGTCTCCTTCTTTAAAAAGACATTTCGGTATTTATCAGTTCCCATGGTGTAATATTCTTTCCCATTGTACACTGTAGTTTAAAGGTCAGTGATGAAGTCATTTGAGATTTAGTCATCCTAGTATGTTGCATTTTAATTTGACAACAAATGATTAAAAGTTTGCAGATGTTGAAAATTGTGAGAAGAAAATCTTTCTTGGTATATTTTCATGTTTAGTACAGCATTTTCTTTGCTTTATCTTGTTTTCATTTTATACTTTCCTGTTGGATTTTGAGTAGTAAAAAATAAAGTGGAGCATTCTGAAAATTCAGAAAATATATTGACGGGATTTTTTCAGACTATTTCATGGATTAATGATATGCTGAAATGACCTAATATTCAACATTCTTACTTCTTTTTAGATAACAATAGAGCTGTTTTCCAGGCAAAATCATATTCTTGGGGAAAAAAAAAAACTCCAAAACACTGTTGTTCATAGAAGGAATTCCAGTTTGGTTTTTTTTGTTAATCTTAAGCTTTGTTGCTTTGTTCACTTAGAACTAGTCCGTAGCTGTAAAAAAACCAACCAACCAACCAAAGCAAACCAAAATTGTTCTATAGAAAAACAGGTGTGAAGAAAAGATGGCACAAATTCAGGCACAACATGGTAAGAGAGGAGGAGTAATATGGAAGAGATTTAGACTAACTTGTGTTGCAAGAGGTCACCTGAATGTGAGGATTAATACCAAATTCCTGCACTGTTCCATTACCAAGTTGTACCTCACTCTCTTTATTTATAAAATGGAGAGTGTAATGGTCTTGTTTTCCATGGCTAAAAAACAATGTCATTTTAGTGAGCTGCACAGACATATCTCCCCTTCAATGGCAGTCATCAAAGTGAAGGAATGATAAATGAAAGATTTAAGGTATTTAGATATTGCCACTAGGTTTAAAGCTATCAAACAGTTCATCCACAGTTTGGGAGTAAAAATGAGAAGAAATCTGGCTTTAGAGTTGTGGGTTACAGAAATTTTATTTTATAGTAGAAAAAAATCCCCTGAATTCTGTAGACTTAACAAAACACAGATCTTGTTTCCTGATGGCTCTGCTTATGAAAATAGATCTTCAAGAGCTGACCCTTAGCAGAGTAGAATAAAGATGGCTTCACTGTAGCATATAAGTACCTGCACAAGGGGAAAATGAAGGCATATAAAACCTCTTTAGCCAATCTAAGAAAAGCCTGAGAAGAATCAACTACTGGAAACTGAAGCCAGACAAATTCAGATTAAATGTAAAAATTATGATTAAATGTTGGAATATGTTCCTTTTCCTTTCCCCAAGATTTTCAGTCCAAGGTAAAAGATCTTTTGAAAACCTCTGCTTTTAGCTGAGTATAAGTTATTTCTTAGACAATGACTAGGTATTTGATTTAGATTTCATAAGAATGAAATTTGGTGGCAGGCTTTGTCAAGCCATGTAATGATCCCTTTCAGACCAAAACAATGCAAGTCTGGGGAATAAAAGCACATAGAGTTGTGCAGATGAAAGTTAAGACAGAGCTATGTGTACAACTGTCTTTTGATTGTGTTTTACTAACACTGGTAGCAGGAGATGCTGTTGTCACATATTGGTCTCAAAGTAGTAGCATATTGCTACAGCAACTGTTTTTTTGTTCTGTACAATGAAAACAAACTCTTTGGAATATTTTTCCTTATTTCCAAGGTCTTCTCTGTCCTATGTTTCACTTAGAGGATTTTCTCTCACTGTCTCTCTCATCTCTGTGATGTCCTGAATTGTGCACCTATCACACATGAGGCTGCTACCCAGTCACCCATAACTCAGTGACAGGGATTTCAGTGGCTGCCTTCACTGTTTCTTTCAATTGAATGTTTTCCAAAGATGTCTTAACAAACATGTCTAAATGTTTCATCAACCACAAGACAAATCCCAGAGCGCTATCTCACCTGTTCCAGCCCCAGTGATTCCTGGACTTACCCCAGGTAAGGATGAACAGTGCTAAAATTGGTATGTTTGCCCCAGTTTCTGTGCCATGTCATCCTGCACCATTTCTGTCCACTTCACACTGTCTTGTTTTAGGCTGCTGCTGTCTTGTATGGTTTTTGCTGTCTGGGGGAATGAATTGCATGGAAACAGTGACAGTCTTTTTTTTTCTCATCTACTGAACATGGGGGAATATCATCCTCTGCTATTCTGAGAGGTTCATTGCACAAAACCACATTACATTTGCTAGGTCAGGTGAGGTAGAAAGCAACCTTTAATTCTTTCACATGAGCTGGTAAAGAAGGAAGAGGAGATGATATAATTTACTGAAACTCTGATGTTTAATTATGCTAGTAATAAGAGTCATGCAGTCCTGTTGCACCATGAAATGAGAATGCAGTCTGATAGGCAACATTCTTCACACATGCCAGCCCGGCTTTTGATCTTATGCCAGTCTGCACCCAGAGTCTCTCCTGGCTTTATTGAGGCTGCCTGAATGAAGGGTAAGAGCAGAACCTGAGCCACTTCTGCATCTAGAAAACAACTTTCAACCTATGTTTTAAAAATACATATATTTTCTTCTTGAAAAGCACTGTGGGGTAAATTTCTCTTGCCTAACTGTCCTCATTTACAAGCAAGATTTAGAAAATGATTGCTAAGGATCTATTCCCAGACTGAGCTGCAGAAACAGCACCCTGATAACAATTGTACCACCCAATGACTTTTACATCAGCTCATTTTCTCTGTTACCAGTGTCAGCTCTCCTGCAATGGAAGGCATTTAGCATATTCTAAGCATCTCCTTTTATTTTTTTGTAAGATGACCTTACCAAAACCTCAATCCTAAATAGGAAACAGTGGCTGAAATAGCTTACTGAACAACTAAGGATCATTGCAACAGATACTACGAATACTTTAATTCACTGTTTTTAACTACTTTGTTACCTTCAAACGCTTGCTTTCTAAGAGTACAATAGGTCTGATTCTCTTCTGTTGATGGTTTTACATTGATAAACCACAACTGAATACCATTAGTGATTTACTGCATGTGAGTAAGGAGAAACCACAGGTTCTGTCTGTATAAAACAGGAGGGTTCTTTTCTCTGGTAAGGCTAAAATGAGTCTCCTTTTTGACATGATTTATAGCGGGTGAGGGCAGGTCCGATAACCACCCAGGTTCAGTCTATACCTCCTAGAAAGGATAGATTATTATCTTCTTTTATTAAATTCATGCATGGCTTACTGTTGAAGCTGTATATGAAAAGGAAAACAAATACTGTATAGCTATATCCTCCTATCAGTTCAATGAATAGACTTCCTACCATGCCTGATCAATGGGGACTTTGGTGTGAAATCAATGTCCAGCTCTGGCCCATGGCAGTCAGTTCTCCTGAGAACAGTATATCCATGTTAATGTCACATTCAAATACGAGCAAATCCCTATTACCCAGGAAATCAGTGAACCCTTTACTGTTAATTTAAAGGTGGGGTGGCTCTGGGGAGTGAGGCCCTGACACTTTGAGCAGAGTTTAAAAGGCTGTTATTCTCTTTATCATTAAAGGTATGACAACTTTGGGTTTGGAATTTGACAGAGAGCTGAAAACAGCTGCATCACAGATATGTCCCTCTGTGAAGTCAGGCAAAAGAAAGAGGCTTTCTACCCTGTTGGTAATTTTCAAATATCTGCTTTACTTGCTGACTGTAAAAGGTTTTTCCTTTTTCATATCCATACATCTAACAACACCTTTGGTAATACCTTTTTTCATTAGGAGTTGGAGGGTCTTACAACATTTACATATCAGGATCCATTTAATTTCTTTCCTGACCACGTGCACCCAGCCTGAATAGAAACCACGGCACCTGATGCAAACTTTCAGCCCTCCATTTGTTTTGACAGGTTATATTAGTGATAGATACATCACACCATTCTTCAGGCTGTTCATTTCCTGCCAGGGAGGAGAGGAGCAGATAGAACTGCAGGGGAATGGCTATTAGTTAGTCTAAATATCTTCTGCATATCTGTTTCAAGTGACATCACAGGCAGATGTACAGGTGTCATGCTTGGGACAATAACAGTGGAGTTTACAGGAATATTGGAAAGGCTGACATATCAGCAGTGAAAACTTGGCTTTCTAAGTCTTTGACTATGGCATCAAACATGTTTCTTATGCTCCTAAAATTAGCTAATTATTTGTGTCTATATATATATATGTATGTATGTATCTCCTTTCCAATATTCCCTAGCATTTTAGTATTCAAAGCACTAATGTGTGGGTTGAGTTGATTATGGTCCTGTAGATTTTAAATTCTCTGCATTTAGAATATATTTAAACAGCAGTAATCTTGGGACTGTATTCAGCGACTTGGAAATATGGAAACTTCGTGATGGGAAATATGGGAGAGACAAAGTGTTAAACTACTGCCTTGAGGGTGTTGAAAATAGCTAACAGCTTTAATGGCAAAAGTTCAAAACCCTGGTGGTACTATTCAGTATTCCAGGTAACAGAAGAACTAGCAGGGAAGTTACAATTGTTATATTTTAAAATATATAGCCAATATTCGATATACTGTGCTATATTTTTTCAGCAGTGCAAACTTAAAGAACCTCCCCAGCATATTCTGCAGCTGTTTCTTTTCCTTTGTTTCTTGACATGTAAATATGAAGGCTTAGGAAGGTTGTGATCAAAGCTGGATGTGGTGTAAGGTTGCTTTAGTGCATCTCTGCTTACCTCTGGATGCAGAAGCAGTTGGGATAAAAAGGGGGATGGGAGTGATTCAGGCAAGAGAAAACAGAGAAAGAGGAAAAACCTTATCACTGAATAGAAAGCAGACTTTGAGTGAAGAAACAGAAAGGGCAACAGTGAAATGGCCAGTGGAAAACATAGCACAGGTTTTCAATAGATATTCTTGTATCCTTGGGTCTAGAAAAGGTGTACTATGTGATGTCCAGTGCTTTTGACAACCCCCATCTACATCACGTGCTGCAGTATACTGCTAATAAGCCCCATTTTAGGGTGCAATAGGTAGAGCCATTCAAAGCTTCATGCTTGATTAGTCAGTCACCTTTGACACTTCTGATCATGAGGTTCTGCTGACCTGGTGGTGAGGCAGCTGCTCTTCCACTTCCCCAAGGTCCCTGACATGGGAAATCCCACAGGACTCACCACTCTTATTGATGCCTGTGCTCAACAATTAAAGGACACTGAGTTCAAGGGACACAGCAAGGGAAGATTTCTCTTCAGTCATCAATTCTGTTCCTTTGCTATTGCAGATCTCCTCCTTGTATTACTCCTTGCACATGCTGCTGAAGGACCAACTTCAAACTTGTTTTCTCCCTCCTGTTCAAACAGAAAACTCTTCCAGAATTGAACTCTTCTGAAGATTAGCAAGTCCAGCCTGAGGACATTTCTGGTTAGTCTCCTCTCATTAGTTCTTGTGACAACATTTCCCTTTAGCTTAATTACCTCATCTTCCTCCTCTGACATTTACCTCTAATAAGTTTATAGAGAACAAATTATCTCTCCTCTCAGGTTTTCTCTGGCTGAACTGGCCAACACAATTTTTTTTTTTTTTTAGTTCAAAATCCTAATTTAGACTCTCCATTCCATGGTATACTTATTTAAGTTTTGGGTTTGGTTTTTTACTAAACTAACGTTGAGCAGAGCTATATTCAGAAGTAATCATGATTCACATGGTAATGCTACATCTTCTGGAAAACCCATCCTTTATATGGGCCTTCATATGTCCTACCATGCTGGTGGCTGATATAATAATTCTCAGTCTCTGCTGCTGCATTTTTAACTTCTATATTGTTTCTTTGTTGTTAGGAATAATAAGAACAGTTTGCTTTCTTTTTCATTTCTAGCTCTGACTCAGACTGACCTTGGCAGTGATCACATCCTCTATAGTGGGATCAAATCAACACCACATTTTGATTCCTAAAACCAGTGCTCTCAGCATTTTGAGTTGATTTTTAAGTACATAAATAGATCTGAGCTACAGTTCATCTTGCCTGAGGCTGTGTCTCCAGCAGTGGGGACTGGAGATGCTGTTTAGAGTGAATGCTTTAGCCTGCCGTACTCTGCAGTCTGCCTCCTGCTATATCTTTTCCAGATTTATTCTATTAAGGATCTTAGAAGGTATGTCCTCGTCTAGATATATTTGTGTTTGCTCATGGACCTGCCTATAGTCTATGAATTCTAATGCCCCTCTGACCCTGCTGATGCCTCTGTGTTCACAACCTCCTGTATGGCAGGTTTGATGAGTTCACTGCCCTGGTGCAAAGATTTACTCACTGTCTTTTGTCTGTTTTACACTAATAACTCCACTAGTGTTATCGAATGTCCCCTGCTTCATACTGAAGGGTCAGCATTAATCCTATCCACCACTTTCACGACTTAAAAATCCTTGATTATGGCTCCTTCAGCCTTCCTCTCCCCAAATCCAGACCCCTAGCCTTTTTCATCTCTCCCTTGACCATTTGCCTGTCTGTCGTTATCTTTCCCCTAACTTCACAACACTTTTCTGGAGATGAAGGGTTATGCCAATTGTAGCACCCTAGTACTCAATATGAGGGTTCACCACAGATTCCTGTACCAGTAAAATGAATTCCTTTGTCTTGTTCTTGGTATCTGGCTTCATGATGCCCATGTTTTGTGTGGTATTTTTTGGCTGCTGCTGCACACTGAGTTGATGATTTTGAAGATTCATCTTAAAACTGATTCAGCCAGTGAAAGGAGATCAATCAAGCCTGAATACATCTATACATTTTTCCTCTTTGCTTTGATTGCTTGTACCAGGTAGCTTTTGCACATTTTATATGTGCCCTCACCCTGCAAATTCTTCAGCTTAACTATCTAATTACTTTCAGCTGCTCTTTTGCTGTTTACCTCAGTGTTAACCATTTGGAAAATAAGAATTTGGCAGTCTTATTTGGTTTAGCTGTCCATTACATTAAAATAAATAGCTGTCCATTAATTTAAATTGAGTTATATATTGCATTTTTTCTTGTACTATTATGCACTTTTGTTATACCTGTAGGTGAAAGTGCTGCATTTGCCCATCTGATGGTTGCCTGGTGTTAAGTGTATCAATTTCTTTTGTAATTTGGCACTAAATTGTTTCTTGGGCAAAGCTAAGAAATGCTGAAACAACCTCACAGTAAGAAAAAGTATATTAAGAGAACAGTAACAAATGAGTATCAAAGTACAAATACCAGACTCCCAGCATTGAATGCCTTACTACGGGCAAAGAGTTCACTACAGCAAACCCTATATTTTGGAATACCCAAGATCAATCAGGAAGCATCCTTCCTTTTGACACTGTTTACTTCACCCTACAGAGTAGATTAATTTTTGCCCATGCAAGCAAATACTCATAAATGCCCTCTCTCTTTCCTCCTATCAGCATCAGATCTCATCCACGTCTTTCCTTCCCCAGGTCTCACCTCTGCTTTTGCTACTCCTTTCATCAATATGAATGCTTGTCAGCTTTAGTGTTTTCCTACTGCCTGTAATACCCAGACCCAAGGCAGAGCTATTTGTGTGTTTCGTAGAATGCTTTGGGCTGGATGGAACTTAAAGGCCATCTAATCCAACCCCTCCCTGCAGGAGGCAAGCACAGCTTTAAATAGAGCAGGTTGTTCAGTGTTCTGTCCCACGTGACCTTGAATGTTTCCAGGAATGAGACATCTATCACCTCTCTGGGCAAGCTGTTCCAGGGTTTCATCACTCTCACTGTAAAAAATTTCTTCCTTGTATCTAGTCTAAATCTCTCCTCTTTTAGTTTAAAACCATTATACCTTGTCCTATCAAAATAGACAATCAAAATAGATTGTCACCATCTTTCTTGTAGGCCCCCTTTAAGTACTCAAAGGCTGCAATAAGGTCTCCCCTCTTCTCCAGGCTGAACAACCCCAACTCTCTCTCAGATGTTCTCCATAGGAAAGGTATTCAATTTCTCTGATCCTTTTGGTGGCACTGCTCTGGACCTAGTCCAACATGTCCATGTCTGTCTTGTGCTGAGGACTACAGAGCTGGATGCAGTACTCCAAGTAGGGTCTCAAAGAGAGATCTCTGTATCTCTCTTTGCCTATTTAGCAAATAATATTAACAAAACATTAAGTAATGTAAGCATTAGGACGATGTGAGCCATGCCTTAGAGGTAGTTAACCCTGCAGGACTGAACCCAAGCAGAATACTCATCACTTTTGTACCAATTGTTCACCCAGTTCTCTATGATCTTATCTGTGTTACCCTCTTGCTTGCAACCAGGTCAGCTGAATTGATATGCAAGCAAGGAAGGTCTTGCAGGACTGGCCCTTGGGGCTTAGTTCAATCTTTGGTTACATGAAGCAGTGTCTATTCACTCTAGGCTTGGAATAACAAGTCTGTAACTGAGATCAAAATTAAGCTCCTTCTGTGCGTGCAAATCATGCATTTTAGCAACAAGACTTGCTAACAACGAAGAGGCAGGATAAAATGATAGAGGAAGCAGAGAGCCCATTCTTCTGTCTGTTTAGAATTTCTTTAGGAAATGATTGTACAAGCCCTAGTCTTTGACCTCTGTGCTGAAGTAGCAATCTTTAATTACAGTAAATTGGCTTACATGAAGAAGGGTAATCAGTCACTTAGTATAACACCTTATCATCTTCCTGATATTTCACTACTAGAAGCCCATTTTTTGCTAGAAAGAAGGAGCAGTAATTGTTCCTCTCATATTAAAATAATTAAACAAAACCAACAACCAACCGACACAACAGAGGTATATAATAATAATAAAAAAATTAATAATTTAAACCTGAATGAGTAAGTCCACAGGTGCAGCTAAATCAACCCACAATTCTTGAAAATTATTTCCAGATTTCAGCCTTTCCTGGAGCCAGTCTAATGTCCCGGTATTTATGTCAGAGATATAGGTTTTTCTCTGGTAAGTCTTTGCTGCTTAGCACAAACACAGTTAACCTGCAAGCACAAGCCTCATTATTATGACAATGATCAATAGTGCCTTTCCCCTTCCTACCTTTTTAAACATGAGTCTTTTACCAGGCATCTCAAAATGAACCACAAAAACTTATTCTATGGTGAAATACTTATTGTGTAATGTCTTAGGACACAGATATTATCTACTATTACTAGATTACTAAAGAGAAACAACCCCCAAAAAAGATCTTTCAAGACCTTCCTCAGAAGTATCTGCCTGTTTTTCTGGTATATATCCTGCTGAGAAGACTTTGAGTTATGTCTATTTGGTCCTGGCATTTATTTGAACCATTGTAAGTCATTGCTGGAGACAGAGAGCACTAACTCAGGAGCTGATTTGCTGATCCTTATTTTACTGCATCTGAACATGGGAATCTCTATCACAGTCCTCAGTATTTGGTCCTCAGCCTTTAGTCTTTTACTGTCCCTTTTCTGGTCTTCCCAGTCTTTACTCACATTTGGTTTGAAGTCCTCTCCTGTTCATTTCACTTCTTGGGTACAAGTAATCAAACCTGTTTTTTGGAGCAGTGATACAGGGAGGCATCTGGAAGGACTGCTTAGTAGAGGCTGCACAGCTGGAGCTGCATTAATCTCCAATGCTCTGTCACTAGAGGCTGTCAGTAGGCTCTGAGTATGGGAATAACAGTATCTGGATAGTGAGAACATAGAGTAGAAATCGTCCTTCAATGTACAGGATGAAGAGAGGACTGAGAAAAAGGAGGAACTGGAAAGTGACTGGCAAGAAGATTGACTGGAAGGTCAACATGCAAACTAGTATAGGGATGAGAGACACCCTGAAGGAACAGGAGGAAAAGGGAGGACTCAAGAAGGGAGATTCTCAAGAAGTTCGTTCCCAACTACCTTTCTACACAGAATGAAGATGAATGTATACTTAAGAGCTTTGCTGAATCTGACATCTTGTCATCTGTGGCCAAATAGAACAAATCAGGGCCAAGAAGAAAAGACAGTAGGAAGTCAGAAATGTAAAGCTGTAAGAAACCATAAGGCATCTTCTTTCAGCCCTAGGCAGCATCAGATACATGCAGACTCCCTCAAGTGGTTGTTGCTGTCTCGTCACACAGCCTGGGTATTTATGTGGAAGGGAATAAATTAAGCAAAAAGACAAAATCACTGGTGCGGGGAAAAAAAAGAGAGAAAGAAAAAAATTATAAAGACAAGATTCTTCAAGATGTGCTACAGGAGGCAAGTAAAAGAAAAATGTGTGTAAGGGGGAAGAAGATTTTAAAACAATGGAAAAACAGGCATCTGTGTTGAATCAAAACCTGAAGAAACTGCACATAAGAAGTGGATTCCCAGTTACTGCAAGAAGCTGTTGAGGAGAAAATAGGGCTTAGGATAGCCATCACCTTTACCCTCAGGGAAAGATGCTAGGAGAAACAGAATTCAAGGTATATTCCATGTGGTTTTGCAGCCATGTGAGTCCTTTTCATTTGATTGGTTATTTATTTATTTACTTATTTAATTTTTTGGGGATGGGTGTTTTGGGAAGGCCTTTCTTAATGCAGATAAGTGGAGTTATATCAAATTTTCTTGAAGTTATGCTAGTTTACACCAAGGGGGGCTATGGTAAGCTTCATCTCTAGATACTGTAAACCAAGACTAAGTCTAAAGATTAGTGTGTGAATAGCAGATTGGGGGGTTTTATATTTTACAAGAACTTGCTATTGTCTCAGTAGACAGAATCTTGCAAAATAATTCCTTTGTGCACTATTCTAAATTACTTTAAGACATCTAATATTTTGTGGGAAACCTTTATTTCTGACATTTCTCTGAATAGACAATGAGGAGTTCCTTGAGATGAATTGATAAAGCCTTCAGAAGAATTGATAAAGCATGGTTTCCTGCAGCTTTATGATGAATTCTCTCCTTGTTTTTCAAGATGATCACCTAGAGAAACATCTTTTCCTGTAGGAAAATACCTAAAGCCATTTTCCCTTGAGGATTCTCTGCTGTTAAGTGTGAGTTTGATTCATATTGCTATAATTTCTTTAGTGGAAGTCTAACAGGGATCTTTCTTTATCTGGCTGCCTTTGGTCATCCTACCTGTAGATGTATACCTTTGAGGTCTCTGCCACTTGGGTAAATTTGCTTGAAGAAGTCTAGTAAGCTCAAAGTGGGGAAAAGATAGACAAACTCATGCATGCACAGATGAGACAATCAAATAAGTCTCTATTCTTACAGAAATCAGATGAAAACAATTTTCTGATATCATTCTATTATATATCACATCTGGGTTTTAAATTATTTTTGTACAGTATTCCTTGGGTTTCACAATCACGAATTACTTTAGAGATGAGAAAAAGCTGTTCTTAGCTGAACACTACTACAGGTTTTTCAAGTAATGGAAATATATTTTTCTGGTTGTAGATTAGTAGCTGAATAGACTACAGAAAATTAGTGAAGTCCAGTTTACAGCCTAGCATACAGAGCAGTGCAAAGTGGTATCTGACTTGGATAAATGCAACTAAGCTGTGAGGAGAGGTCTGATTAATAGAGTATGTGTATCCCACACCATAAACAAAAAACTCTTAACCAGGGCACAACCATGAAGAAGACAGTGTCTTCTCTTGTGGCATGTGTAGCTAATAGTGCCAGTGTGGGGTGTACGTGGAGAAAAGTTGATTGAGAAGAAAGAAAATAGCTCCATGCACCTTCGAGTAGATCATTAAAAATCTAATTTGAATTGTTGCACAATGCAAACACAAATAATTGTCTCTTGACAACAGTTAGCATAAGGACCTACTGTGCACAGGCAGCAGAATACAAAGGCTGGGGGAAAAGCATTGTTTTTTTATAACTGCTACAGCAAAGGTTGGTGGAAGAAAGATCTTTAGCAGCCACTGGTACTGCTCAGAGCCAGTCTTCTCTGTCCTGCCTAAGGCATATTATTTCTAAGATTGCCCCAAATACTTCTCCTGGTACTGTTTCCCCTTTCCTTAAAGCCCAAGGCCAAGCAAATACACAAAATCCCTTAGATATTTAAAGCGGAAATTCATTTAGTGTGCTGTGAAATCATGTGAACTATTCAGTGGAACTAGAAACTTGTGGAAAGGTTTCTGCTGACTTCTTTCCTTGATGTGAAGATACATTACTGCCAGGCATTTGTGGATTTTAAATCAAGCCATTCATGTTACTTTAATGTAGTTTGATGAGTGTTAATAATGTATATGTGCCTAACTCAATGGAAGCAGTACCATGTATAAATTGGAGAACACTGAATGTGTTCATGTTATTAATTTCTGGTTTACAGGAAAAAAAGAACTAGTTATTTTTTTAACATTTTTTTAACCTATCTTTAATATTCCATTTCTCTTGATTAATATTATAAAATTAATTTTAGGAATTTCAGTCCTTCTTTACTACATTTAATATTGAACTTAACATTTCTCCCCACAGTAAGATGCTCTGGTATTCTTGGGATTTTGTTCTAAATAAAACCAAGACACGTCTGTAAAGCTACAGCTTTATTGTTGGTAGAATGCCATGGTTATTTAGCCTGTAGTTACAATACAGATAAACCTCAAATCTTCCAGCAGTTTACAATGTACCTTTTGTTTTTTACTAGATTTGTTTTCTATTCCCTAATTCCTCAAACAATTCACATTTATGTTGACTGTTCCCATGTCTGAATACCATCTTTAGGGCAGAAAGATTAATTGAAGGCAAAACACTGATTTAGAAGCTTTGACCAGACTGTCAACTTCTCTAAAGCAGCAGAGCCAAGATGTGTTTGACTCACAGCTGTCAAAGATCTGGTTTATTGAATCCAGAAAGGAAAGGGAAAAAAGATATGTTTGAAGGAAAACTGTTTTCTTTGTAGAGGTTGCTCATCAGATTTTGGCATAAGTACTACCACTGGGATGTGGTGAGTTTCCAGGAGTGTCTCTTTAAACAACTGCTGTTCTGCAATGGATGGGGCCCTGTGCACTGGGGAGATGATATTGTGTAGAGATTTACTTCATCTATGCCTGGTTATTCAAAATGTAGCTGTCCAGAGTGAGACTGGACAAAAGCATGCAGTGCTATCACAGGTGCCTTTGGTATCCTGCCTTGTAGTGGCCATCCCAGAAGCATGCTGTGTGACTGGTGATGGGCTGTCCTGGGTAGCCCTGACACTTGAAGAAATCTTATCAGCACCCTATAGCCATGGCACCCGAATCCTACACTAGACTGAGCTAGTTGTCTAAGACTAACCAGGCCATTGTAGATCAAGAGAGAAGCATATCTAGAAGGACAGCTGAGTGATAGAAATGGATTGAGTCACCTCGTACATAGATCTGTTTTCTTTCACTATGAGCTTAGCAATGCTTCACTTTTAGAGAGCTCAAATTAGGGGAGAGAGTACGGATCCAAACTCACCATCAGATGTGTTTGTGAAGTCACTCAAGAGACAGACCTTGGCCATGCTTGGATCCTATTGTGGATTCAGCTTACATGAGGTTACAGCCAGCAAGGTGATTCATGGGCATCTGTATATTACCTCTGGCTCTCATGCCTCCCCTCTTTTCAGTTGTGTGGTTTTGTGTGAGGCAGCTCAGATGCAACAGTGCAGGTTACTCTTTGGTACCAAAGGTGTAGCTTCTTTGGTATACAATCGTTCTTCATCACAGGCACTTCTAACAAATGTGAATTAAAAAGCCTGCCTCTTCAAGCAGAATGTGCTGTGCATAAAATGCATCTGTCAAATACTTTCAGCATTGCAATAATCCATTTCATGATTTAAAAGCCTTGTAAACATGTCAAAATGGTTGGTTGGTTCTACCATCTTTGTGCCATCTATTGCACTGAATAAATAAAGGGAAATACAATTTATTCAGTGCTTTGGAAGCACAACATTTCTCTCACTGATGTGTGACAACTATTATCATATTTATTATCAACATTACACTCTTAAGCATGCAGGTGATGCGTTGTGAGTATTTCATACTGATAAAGCCATCAATAACTTCCTACTGGACCTTATTTGCTCAGTTCACTCTGTAGAGCTGGCTGGGATATCAGGAAGTAACTGATGAGACATTCAAAGAAATTGGAACAAAGATAAGCCAGGCAATGCCATGTTGCCTGTTAGAATCTTATCAGAAAAGCAAACAAACAAATAAAAAGTTTATTGGGGCTTTTGAGAGGCCAAAGCCAAAGTTTGTGCAAGTCCTCTGTCTTTTCTGCCACATGGGAATTCAGCAGCCTCTGTGAAGATAACAAGATCAGGCCACCAATGGCACTGTATGATTCCAAATAGGCTGCAAAAATATATTGCAGCAGCTAATATAAACCATTTACCACCTAATCATTCTGACATATTTATATTTTCAAAGGCACCACTGAAATGAAAATGAAATTGAAAAAGGTCTCTCTCACAGGGTATAGTCTAGTGGAGGAAGCAGCTCTGCAAAATCCCAGGAGTTTACTAAGTCACTGTTCTCTGAAACACCGAGGAAGAAGCTATGCTTTTGCAGCCTGTCAACTTTATGTTGAATGTTTATACAGGATCTTTGATCTCTTATTTATATATATATTTCTCCAGGACAAGGAAGCAAGCAGAAAGAGAAATTCTATTTATATAAATCTTTCTATATCCCAGAGGTCAAGAACAACAGCATTTCAAACAAAGAGAGGGAGTTTATCTTTGCTTTTTAGTTTGCAGCAGAGATGCATATTTTAGGCCATGCCTCTAGATGAGGCTCAGGTATACCAAGATATTATTGAATGTATTTTGTAGATGACACAGCTGTAATTTCTCTGGGTGAACTCGTGTATGTGACATTGGGACATGGTTTGGATTTTATTCAGTCTTCTAGTTGCCTCAGCTGTCTTGTAGCAGGTTCCCCATTTTCTGACCAGGGAAGAAAATGAGCTAATAGGTAGGGTATGTAAAAGTTGAGCTGGAATAGTTTAGCTTCATCATTCTTGCTAATTTGCAGATTTGAAAATCCAAAGAAGGCTTCTGAAGCACTTTTAGAAGAGGTAAATATAAAAATATGCACTGTGCACTTTTTTTAAAGGTACTTGTAAAACTTTTTTTTGCTATTGGAGATCTCAGTTTGTGTATATTAACATATTTTAAAGTAATAGCATATCTTCCACCAAATTTTGACATTGCTTTATTGAAAAGTTAATAAATGCTGATTTGTTTTTTCCTACAGAGACCCTTCATGTTATTTTGCAAACTGGATGTTTCAGTAAGAGTCTTTCTTGTTTGATAAATCTTTTTAATTAAAAAAGAGAAAAACTTTTTGGATGTAATTTTTAAGGCAGCGTAGCTTGTAGTGGAAATAGCTCATGGAGATGAGACAATATTCAGTCCCAAAAGCTAGGATCACATGATGATAATTGAAGTGTCATGTATACAAATATATAATAATTAGCAATTAATACAGTGAAAAATTGGCAATTAAATCAAAATGGACTAGCATTTCTGAAGACCACAAAAAGACCTCATCACATGATGACATAATCTCTTTGTTTTTGACAGTGAGATAAACCATGAAAAGCATATTTCTATCATTTATGTGAAATCAAGTAGGTTAATCATTTATGATTTTTATGCTTCAAAGCTTATGTGTGCTACATGCTGTAGAGAGATCTAAACCATTACTCTAAAGTCCAATGTACCATGCATGCTCCCTGCTGCTGCAGTCAGCCTCATCAAATTGGGCTTTGTCTAAAAGGTATTTAAAATATATTATAGGATGAAAGGTGCTGTTTGATTATGCAAAACCAGAAAAAGAATGCTAGTTAGCAAAGGTACATAGCTCTTGGCATTTATTCCCTCTGAAAGCTCAGATAATTAACCTGGGAAAACATAGTCAAAGATGTGATGCAAACCATGTATTCCAGATGAGATGTCACTGAGGTTCTGGGAAGATGAAACATGAAGCTGTGCTAAATGTTTCTACTCTGATTGCTCATCTGAAGCAATCTCTAGCTATTAGATGCAACCATGCCTCCATCTGGGTAGCAAGACCAGGAAAAATTTCACAAAGGTAGAGGAGGAAAACGTAATCTGTATTAATGCACCAGATTTAAAAAGCCAGGTGGAATAAGTGAGAATATTGGAAAAACATACATTGTCCTGCATTTTGTCGAGAACTTAGAAGAGTTTCCCTCACTGAGCTGACAGTGAAGAATTGACTGTAGGTAAGCATTGGTCTGTGGCACAGACTGACCCAAATGATGTCCCTATGTGAAGTGGTTCATGATCTACTGAGCAGAAGCTCTCCTCTCTCTGATCACATCTGTCTGAAGGAGACTTAAATTATTCCTGACCAATGTCCAGCTAATATTTTATGGATCTTCCATGGTCGAAATTTCCTAGAAGGCCTGTGGGAGAAGTATTCTATGATCAGTTGTATCTTCTGATAGGAAAAGCTTCCCATGAATACTTCACTAAGATTTAATCAAAACATTAGATAGGGTTTAATCCTCCATCAGCTCCATGCTTATTGTAGCTAACAAAAGAAGGACTTTTGTTGGGTGGGGGAGTGGGAGGGAGAGAAAGGACCCTGGAATCAATCATAAAACAATTGAAATACCAAGGCAAAACAGATAGCTGTGGTCCTTTCATGGTTACACAATAGCTACAGTTAGCTACAGTTCTTTCCAGGGCTACCTCTGGAGCAACCTATATACATAATGCAGCTGCATTCAGTGACACACACATGCCATAAATAATAATGGATCTTAAAAATGTAATTTTCTGTCAGGAGTTTGCATGCTTGCAGAAGCTCATAAATAACTGCTGTTTATTCTCCACACAGCACTTTTGCAGTAGCTACTAATAGCTGAATAAATGTGGATGGAATGAATTCCTCCACTGATTTCAAATAAACCTTATGGGTTGGAGCAATAAAGAATGCTAAACAGTGTGCACAAAATAACATGCTGTTAGATACCATATATGCTGCTTCAGTACACACTAAAGCATTTTAATCTTAGTTCCAACATAGTAAACAGCAAGATAATAAGTTAAGGAAGAATACTATTCTTTAAAAGTCTTTCAAATGCTTGTGCATACTGTTACCCCATACTTGAGCCTGCTGGCAGACACTTCTGTCGCTTTATTTCTCTGTCACTGCAATGAAATTGGCCGGAAATTCAGATAAACAGATTAATTAGTACTGAAATGTATTAGTGTAACTTAAATTCTGAGTGGGTGAGCACATGGGTGTAGCTCACAGCTCAGGTCCTGTCAGGAACAAATGATAAACAGGACCATATCAGCAGCTAGTAGTCCCCTCAACAATTATGCTTGCACAAGCAGCCTATAGAAAAAAACCACACCAAAGCAGAATCAACCATAGCAATTAACCTGAAAAAACAATGTCCAGCCAAAATGCCCATGCCTGTTAGTCAGCCCACAGAATAATTAACTGTGGAATCATGCTGGCAACTGAGGCAGGCCTAGCTTCAGCCAGCTGTAGAGAGTGTGTGCATCCTTATTTCTGGTACATTCTTTCCCAAAAAACACTGTCAGGAAAACTCAGGGCCTCATCTCTACTAGTAGCAAATTTCCATCACCTGAGTGAGGCCAGGTCAGGTGCTGACTGTTGGGCTGGCAGTGCATCATACTGAAGAAAAGGAGCAGAAGAGGAGTTTCTCAGTTCCTTAGTTTGTTCTGAGGTTTCTTGTAAAAAAAGGTTTCCTTACAGATTTCTCCTTTTCCCACTCCTCCTCTGCAGCACATACTGGAGTGACCCTCAAATTTCTTTGTTCCTCTTTATTGCCAACAATATGAGTGTGATTTGAGCAAGCCCTTTACTCCTCTCAAATAAGGCTGAAGGTCTCCTGATATCATGCTGTTGCCTTGCTCTGAGGATTAGGTCTGTCTGCTTGGTGTTGTGCCAGAGGAATGATGCAGGGAATAAGACTCCTGTACTTAAGTTTTTGAACGGATAAAAGCTGAGATCCACACAGACCAACAACTTTGGCTGTAGCATAAGGACAGTAGGTAGAATTGCCATTACAGGTATTACTGGGCAACTTGAAAAGAAGAGTGAGTTTTGTGATTAGGATACAGCTCTGTCAGGAAGAACCTTGAGTCTTCTCTCAGTGATAAAATCCAGCATAGCAAAGATCAGAGCTTTCCACTTGCAAATTCAAAATTGCAGTCCAGGGCCCTTTTGTTTGTGCTCTTTTAGCACAGGAATTCTACACAGTACTTGATAGCCCACCTGCAACAGGAAGACTTTTCTAGAGCCTGTGGTCCAGCACAGTCTTCTGAGGAGTCTGAATATTTGGTGTCCTAGTTCCGAGGTATCTGCCCTAATCCCATGAACAGGGATATCAATGCTCTGAAAAACAAAAGTTCAGGTATGCACTGTGCTCAGCATTTCCTATCCCCTAGCATCACGCAGCTCCAGCTCAGCACCTACCTCTGTTGCTTGTCAAGATTTCTCTTGCACACTGTGAATCACACTGAACAGATTTCCTGCTCTCCTTGTTGGCTTTATGATATGCTTCAGCTGCCTCACTTTAGATACTGTGCTATGAAACTTGAAAATGCTTGAGATACTTTTTCTGCTCTTTTCCAACTCCAGTCTACATTTCTGAAACACTGAAAAGCCATAGGAAGATGTAGGAATCATGGAAGTCCCTTGACTTGCTAAGAAGGCAACTGGTAATGCTGTGCTTACAGCAACCAATTAGATGTTCCTCAGGTCTCCAGGTATGAACACATACTCAACTCTCATGCCTCTGCACTGTAGAGAAAAGACAGGTAAGTAGAAAAGTAAATGGAAAACATTTGGACTGTACATGCAAGAACCATGGATGGTGTTTGCAGCTCAGAGAAAAGCTGCTGTGTGCTATAGTGTTTAATGTAGGAAGTAAAGGTAAAGGGGAGGTGTTTAAGTCATTAAAAACTACTGTCCTTAGACATTGTAATACTTAACAACATTAACGGAGTGTTGACACTATTGGACTTGTAACATGATGTGAGTGAGGTTCAAAGAGTTGACAGCATGTTCTGGATCTTTGTCATTCTCATTAGCAGAAGTTTCCAAAGGTACTTTTGTTAATAAAGTAGAAATATTGGTAAATGCATAAGGCTAATAACCACTGTCTATCCATTGAAATGAACAACCCCAAACTCTACAAGAGTTAAAATAAATGATAAATACATTAATCTCCAAGGAAAGTGGAATGCTTCAAAGTATTGCTGTAACAATATTCAGTGTGAAAGGGTGCCTTGAAAAAAATGGAGATGAGTTCTGCCCTACAAAATCTAGGAGATCTTGTACTTCACTGAGTTTATTGCAGGTTGTCAGCTCAGCTGGGCTTTACAAGAGCAATGGTTTGGCAATGGATTTAAAAATAACTTTAAAAGCAACTGTGAGCTTTGGCAGCACATTACCCAGCAAATGTATTGACCTGCTGTGACGTGTGTTGAAATCTGTTCCCCTCTTTGATTTCTTTAAGCAGCAGTGATGCAGCATGTTCCTGGGCCTGAACTGAGACACGCGGTGGGTTCACTGAAGTGGTGAAGGGTTGCCCCCTATGGGGAAGGAAAAATGTAATTCAGCGACCTTTTGTTTACATCGGGTTTCTTCTGCTGATGTCTGGGTGGAGCCTCACAGGGGTGGAGCACGGGAGTCCCTGAAGTAGCCTGTTGTAAGAGCATGCCTCCTAGGATCTGCCGGGGAGTGAGACCAGAGGGAACAGCCAAGAAAAAGTGATTTCAATGCCCTAGATTTTTTTTTTTTTTAATTAATAAGCAACTTTTTATTTATTTAAAGGTGTATGATACATTTGTAGATTGAAGATGTTTGCAAAAACAGCATAATATCTTCGGTCAAGAATAGCATGACTTCACAAAAATCTGGACCTTGGATTTAAGTGTCAAATATGATAACGAATGTTTCAACTTTTGCAGTGCTATATCCTGCTTTAGACGAGGTCATCTCAAAGGAATCGGTCTTTACACCTTAACTATCCCTGCTGCTTTTTGCATCATATTTGACTAGCAGAAAGTTTCCATGATCCACTTTCATGATAACCCTCTGAGCAAGCTAGTCTGCGGGAGCAATGCCTTTTTAATCCACAACAGTAAGCTGACCTTAAATGTTTTAACCACATTCATGTGTTGCCAGCAGTTTTTATGCTATTGATACAGATGGTATGGATAAGAGTCTCTTTATCCTTCCTCTAGAGCTAAAACCTGTGCTGGTATCCAGAGTGTTTGAATAGTCTGGTTCTAATAGAAACATGAAAACACCATATGGAGCTAGACAACCATTTCCTTCCTTCAGTGTGCTTGGTGAGCTTGAGTTTACTTTAACATGACATCTTATAAATCATGTATCATGTAGTGACCATATAAGGTTACCTTTTATTGAAAGGATATTGGTGTTGAAAGCTTACTATGCTTGGGTGTTTATTAAGGAAGTTAAAGATCTCCAGAACATACGATACACCTTGCATTGCTAAACATTATCAGTTTACTGATAGAAAAGCATTTCTCTCTGAGCCTACAGGATAAAATATTGAAATGGAATTTGCCCTTGAATTAAAGTCTGATACTGTGTACATCCTGTTGGAGTCACAGCCTACTTGACAGTGTGTTTTGAAATCACTCCCAGGTTCATGTTTTATGCAGGAAGGAAACATACCTGTGGAGATAGCCTCAGGCAGTGCTAATTAAAATATGACCGTGTGCCACATGACCTTAAGGCATATTACTGCTTCAACCCTTCACCTTGCAGTTGTTAAAATACTGGGTTTGGCTTATTAACAAAGTACCATCTCTATGTAAGAAATGTGCTGGGGGAAACAGGTCTATCATATTCCCCTTTGTAGGAAGCAAGCAGTTAGCAATAGCTCAGTTAGTTCGGTGACAACGTAATATCTGTCCATTTTCTTCTGTGGCAGTTGCAGAGTGCCTAAAGCAGGTTGTGCAGTGAAATGAATTCATCAGTTTTGGAGGGAAAACACAAATATAAAGGTAGTGGCAGAACAGAAACATTAGAGTATAGGTTCCCATATACCCAGTCTCCTACTCCCCACAGTTTTCTCTGCACTCTCACAACAATCAAATCAGAAAAACCTGTCCTGGGCTGTTAACTGGAGAGATCCACTAAGTGTTTCAGAAAAAATTCCTGATTATCTCCTGGGAGAACCTGCTGCCTCGCAGGGAGATGGACTACTTTCATATGTGACCCTCTTACTACCCATGAAAGCATTTAGATACAGATCTCTCAACCTGTATCTCATCAGGGTGTGTGATGTAAAGTGACAAGACTTTTGCAACGTGTTGGAATTGTCTGTACCATTGCAGCTATACTTGATTTCCTCGAGCTGCTTTTTAAGGAAACAGGATTTCCGAGCACTTCTCACAGAGACTAAATTCACCACAAAAGGAGAAAAAAACCTGCCAACACAAATAAAAGACAGCATTTCCTTTTAGCAGCACTTAAAAAATGTTCTTTTTTAGATCACTATTTTGTGCAAATAATCCTCACAAGGGCAACTTATACTTAGGAGGTAATAAATGTAATGTTTCTCTTTACAAATAGGGAAGTAAAGGCTGAGAGAACTCAACCCAACGCTATCAGAGCCACATCATCAGAGTATTGAGCCCAGACTTTTCAAAAGACCAAAAGAGAGGACTTAAGATTCACAGAGTAGCTCCCAGTGGGAGGGATTTGGGCAGATTTTCCCAGATTCCCCATGCATCTTGGACACTCATAAGGAATGGTCTCAAGGAAAACCTAGGTGAGGCAGGAGTTGGTGCTGTTGAACCATAACTGGAATCTGTTGTTACTCCTTGTGTGGTGTTTGCATTGTGTGCCAGTGGTGGGTGTGGATGTGCCATATGTGCATTGCACTGAGAGCATGTTAGTTTATGAATGGGCATGTTCTCAGACAGTCCTTGTATTGTCCCACATATACACACACACTGCATCCATGAAGAATGTAAATAGAAGTGACACAGCAGAAAGGGTAACCAGAGACAAAAGTAGCAGAAGAATAAATAAGTCATCTTATGAAACAGCTTCTCTGAAGACAAATCCTTAATGTTTGCAGAATGAAGCTAGCAAATAAAGGGCATTCAGAAGCACAAAGCATGGTTAACAATCATGTTTCAAATGCCAACGTGCTTTCCTTACATTCCTGTTTGTTTGCTTTCTTAACTTTGTTTTCTTGCTGTTTCATGGAAGATCGTCCCTCTTCATTTATGTTTTATTACCTATAAATACCTGCCCTCAGTTTTGTGTATTCATGTGTTATGTTGTGTTTAGTTCAAAGACAGAGGGACTTCAGACATACTTAGCTGACTTCTGTGTATTTCCTACATCTGGTTTGTTCTTGTCCCATGAACAGAGGAGCTAGGAGCTCCCAGGCATTAGCTCAGACCACTGAATGACCTGCTGAAGCTTGCACCTCTTTCTGAGATTGCTTTCCCCATCTGTTCTTACCACACTTTCTTTCCTGTTAGTGATCAGTCTTTTTGCCACTTGTGGTGCACTTGACAAGGGCTGCAGTCCATGCAGTGGCTATGTGGTTAGACATGAAGGAGCTAGAGGTCCAATCACTTTTTCTGTGACATCCTTTGAACATTACTTCTCCACCTCTGGTAATTAAAGGTTTAGCTTATTCAAGCATGGAAGAAACATAGTGTTCCCCTATAATTTTTGAGCTTTTAAAGAGTCCCAATTGAGGCATCTTGAACAGACTGTCTAAACTCTCACAAGGAGCACCAGCTTCTTAGCAGCTAATGAAATACTATACTTTTGCACCTGGGAAGCTGCCTAAGTGATTGTAAGTGCAAGGTCCAATTTAGCCTTCATATAGTTGCCATACCTTTTGGTTTAAAAATCACTTTAGGAAGTGATTTTAGGCTTCACTTGGACTGAAAACAAATCAAACCATTTCCTGGTGAAGTTGAACTAAATAACATGGGGCTTCTTCAATCAACTTCATTTTTAAATGCTCATTAGATCCAGTGGCAATTGGAGGGCAATGGTCAGAGGTTACGGTCGAGACCCATAATTAAGTCTGGCCTGACATAGAGATATGTAAATCATAATTAGGTATTTCAGAGTTAAATAGAAGTACACTAGCTAAGGGTCTAGCTTCCTGCTTTTATAACCTTTGCCATGACTATCACAACTGAAACATAGCAGGTAACTCTCAAAAACTTTGGAGAGCAAAAATATCAGTCAATGTACCTGTTTGTGTTTATTAGATTTCTGAAGTCTGTCATTCCAACATTATTATTCCCTGGTTTGCTCATGTGAGTTAACAAGATCCCCATAGAGAGAATTCCAGGGGAAACAAAGGGTTAAATGTACAAAAATTGTTTCCTTCTTACTCATCTTCTAAGAGAATAACAGGGCAGTGAAGAGAAGATTGAAAAGCAAGACCCAATCCTTAAAACAGAGTTATGATCAGTAGAGCATAAATAGTGGTTTGGAGTAAATTTTATAGAATTACAGGTAAAAATTCCATTCAGATATGCATCACAGATTAAACAGAAAACAAAACAGCATACAATGAGCACAGAGTTGTATTTTCCAAGGGAAAATATATTACCAGAGCTTAAAATGACAAAATATCAGAAAGATTTCCACTTCATGGTATATTATTTTATATTAGAAAACTTTAAAAGTGCTTTTGTCTGAGTTCAGAAGGGAAATACCTGGAATCATTATTTGATACCACCTTATATCCTGTGGTAACAAAATAGGGCTTGCATTGTCCTCTTGGGACTCCTTTAAACAAATGTAGTGGGTGTGAACCCCAAGAACTATTGGGGGACAGGCTTTCACAAAGGCATTTCATTTTGACTTTATTTTCTCTGAGGCTTAAACTCACTGAGTGAGTTGTATAGTTTTGTACCAGAAAGAAAGTAGTGGGTTTTGTTTCCATCCACCACATTTTGCTCATTGAAATGAGAAAGAGGACCCATTCCCCCAAAGCACCATAGTGAACCCAAGTGAAAAAGAATGAAACCTAACCTTTTATATGAAAGTGTGTTATGGAATCTGCTTGGTCACACAAAAAGAAAATTAACCCTGTTGTGGTCGAGGGGGGAGCCATGTCATGGCCCTACCATGACATACCCCCTACTAGATAACTTGGATTACTTTACTGGCATGAAATTTTGCAGCAATAGTTATTCTGTTCCTTGAAACCACTTTTAAACTTTCTTAGGAATATTTTAATTATAATGCTGCTCTTTCTTTCTGTTGTATTCATGGTATAGAAAAAAAAAAACACACTAAACCTTAGGCTCCCTTCCTAGATAAATTGTTTTCTGTTTTACATAAAACATGGATGTCCAACAGTGAAGAACAACACAGTTTTATCTTGTTTGCTTGTATCAGTGTGAGAGCTGAAATCCCCCCACCAACAATAACCAGGCTAGCTCAGTCTGGAAAGCAAATGAGAGCTGTATTTACAAGCAAATCTACAATCTATGATGAAATGCAATGAATGTGTACAAATATACACCATTCACAACATTTACAAATATATACAATCAACAGAAAATTACAACCAAGCTCCCTTTGCTTCCCCTGATGGGACCTCCCAAGGGGTCTTCCACCAGGCCCCCCTGGCAGAAGGCAGAGAGTTAAAAAACAGAGAGGCTGTTAACTTAACTCGCCAAGGTCAGTGTGTTATCTCCAGCCAGAAGAGAAGAAGAAGCAGCAGCAGCCAGACAGCCCAGCAAGGAAGCCAAGAGCTCAGACTCCAATTACCCCAACTTTGTTTTGAGTAGAGATTCTTAAACATTTCTCTCACCCCAATGGAAGTGTTTAGAACAATCATTGTTTTGCTTTCTTACACCCAATAGTGACTTATTTACATTCTTTAGCTTTCTCTGCTTGAACTTTGTAGAGAAAAATTAAAAAGAGAGTTTCAAACCATCACAGCTGACTAGTTGATGAGGCCATACTGCACCTTGTCGGCTTCCCCTTTGTCTTCATTCTGGTAGTAGGGTATTTGAATGTTATGGTGAGAAGCAGTAAGTATAGCAAAAGGATGAAAAGAATTCAAAGTGTCCTTTAGTAACAGTATGGAGTTGTGGTTTTGCTGTTCAAGGCATACGAAGATTTACAAAGAGACATTTTGGAGACATACAAAGCTCAGAAGATTGACCTAACTTGTATTTTTTTATGCCACCAATTTATTTCTATAAACATAAAATACTTTTTCCAGAATATGAATCAAAGAACCTGCCAGCGTGTTGGAGTTAGTTAACTATTCGAGGAGGCTTCTGCTATATTAGTCTTTGTGGCAATAAAATCTCCTTAGGGAACAAAAGCAAATTTATAGCCTGTTTCTACAACAACTTTAGTGTTTTCAGATCTAGCTTGGGGTCTCAGGTGTTATTTTTCTCCGTACAGTTTAATTTATTAAACATAGCTAGATTGTAGTATTCGTAAAATTCATGAGATTACAGAAAAATGGATTGGAAGGGATTTTCTAGAAGTCATCCAGTCCTTTCCCTACTTCAGGACAACACCAAGTTATACATGGATGTAGACTCCACAGCATTGCTAAAAAGTGTATTACATTTTTCAGCTGTTTACAACACTGAAATTTTTTTCTAATGCCTAACCTTAAACTCTCTTCCTAAATTATAAACCATGTGTTTCTTGTCCTCTTCACTATGATCACAAGGAAGATACTACCTGCTTTCTCATTAAAACAGTCATTTACAGATTCAAAGACTATTGCTGTGTTTTGCCTCAGTCTTTTTTCTCTCTAGAATGTGCAGGGCCAGCTCTTTCTTCTAGATGCCCAGATTTTAGGCCTCACTGAGCTACATATTCCTTAAAGTTAGGTAGCAAAAATCTAGTCTGGATTCAATGCCATGAGGTCTTACACATGTTGAGTAAAGGAATCTTCTTGTTAATCTTAAGTTTTTGTGTTTCTGTTGTGACCAACTGTAATGCACATTTCCTTACCTACAAAACTGCTAACTTTTAATTTATGTAGTCGACTAGTGCTGTGTTGTTATATAATATAACAGTCACTTTACTTGCATCCTAGTTTTTCTGTTCTAGAACACTAATCCTTTCTTGCAGCAGATGTGAAACCTCTCCCACTGATGGGTAATATGCAATCTGGTAGCACCACAATCTCTTCTATCATCCAGTTTATTAGCAATGAATAGTATCAGGCCAAGAGGGACCTCTGTGGAATCCACTGGACGCAGCCCTTGACAGTGAATCTTTGATAATTATTTCCTTCAGTATGCTTTTCTAACTAGTTTTGCATTCCCTCTCTAGTAGGTATCCTCTAGTCCATATTTTCTTCTTTTACTTAACAGAATTTTATATGAGACAGAGAAGTTGCTAGGCACAAGATATATGATATCTACTGCTCTTTCATGTCCACAAAGTCTATCATCCTGCGGGGCAAGGAAATTTGTTCTTGACATAATCCATGCTGGCCTTAACTCTTCTCCTCATTATCTTCTAGATGCTTACAAATAGCTTCTCTGATTATTTTTTCCAGCATTCATAGTAATACAATTGGAAGAGTTGTCAATTAAACCTTTTCTTTCTGTATCTTGTGGCACATTCATTACCTGAAACTACACTAAGATGTTAATTTTCCCTTGTCTTAATAATAGTAGAAATAAAGCTGCAGGCCTATTTGACCTTGTCTGGAAAGACTATGCTCTGAGATGAAGTCCTTGGTCTTATTCCAAGCTCTTTTACTTTACACATTTCTCTTTTTCCTTTCTCTTTTTATTTTAATAGGGAAATTTGATCAGGGCAAATGAAACTCCAAAGGCTTAGTTTTCTCTTTCAGGTCCAGCTGCAACAGCCAGTTTTTGCCCTGTAAGACAGTGTTGAAGTCCCTCCTCATCTGGCTGGTGGGACTGAGGACTTGCTCTGCTGGCCTCTCCTGGCTGAAGTGGCACTGCTGTGCACTTCTAGTGGGAAAGTGCTAAAGTTCTGTGTGCACTAACGAGTGGGGAGAAAAAACAATTGCTGCTGATGGGCAGCCTGGCAGTGTGGTTCTAGGAACAGGGCTAGTGGGATTGCTGGAAGGGTCAGGAAGAATTTCTAGGGGAGGGAGAAAAAAGAGCAGACAAAGCCCTAAATAATTTCACTTTCTTTGCAGGACAGCTAGGAATTTGACATGAGATATTGTTTGGCAGATTCATTCCTTCCTAATCCTGCTTTAATCATCTAACAGGATACATACAATCTGTAAGGCTTGTAAGGGCTCTTTGTTGTTATTGGGGGTTTTGGTTTTTTGTGTTTGTTGTTTTGTTTTTTTTTTTTCCAGTTTGCATTCAGTAGTCATCTCTTATTAATTTTTATTACATGATGTGGCAAGCAGAATACAGTGACCTTCCTGCTCCCTCCTCTGCCCACTATCTCCACTTGGCAGGAGGCAGGTATGGGCATCCCTTGACGAAGAACTTTACTTTAGCTCCCAGCCAACTTCAAAAGCCACTTGCTGTGATCCAAGAGGTTAATACCAAAACCACAGTCTACCCCTTGCTGATATATCTTTGGTAACTGATCTTAATCAAGTACAGAAATGATCAACCTTTCTCTGCATAAAAGGGGGGGAGAGGGTTGAAGGAGGGGTGATGGGGGGTGCAAAGACAGGCAACAGAGAATTGTATAATGTACAACTTTATTTGTTTTCAGGGACTTTTATTGGGTGCAGCCCTAAACTTCTAAATTGAATCCCCTGATATCCCTCCCAGGATCAGTTTCAGGGGGATGAGCATCAGGCTAATTACACATGATTGGTTTTGACAGTGCATATCAGGCTTTTTAAACACAAATACTCAGAAAAGGGTAAATGTAAATAAAAAGGTAACCCATGCGGTCTACTCCACAGCCAGATATCTTTTCACCACCACTCCCTTACATTCCTCAAACCCTCACCCCAGATTAGATTCTAGATCGTGCAAGGTTTAAGATTTATGCTTAGACAAAGGGAGAGTAAGGAGCATCCTGCACTGCCATGTGTCTGAAGCTCTCCATTATTTAGCAGAAATCATTAACTATTCCTTTGTTAGACCATGCTGCCTGTGAAAGCAAGTTCAAGAAAATTCACTGCTGTACCCAGTAGGTTTTGCACAAGGGAACCACAGCTGTCTGCGCTGATGCCACTGTACAAGCACTGAATTGCTTCTAGTACAGCTTTAGCCAGCTGTAAAAATAAGAAACTGCATCTAGATTTTAAAGATTTTTTGATGTGTTTAATTGAAATAATTCTGTAACCCCCCCCCCCCCTTATAAAATTAATATTCCTATTCCTCCACTTCCTCCAAGTTTTTCCTCCAAGGCTTTGCAGATGACAGCAAATAGAGTCTCTTCCATGTTCAGATATCTGCGGTATCCCATGAACAGACTGTCAGCAAACAAGAGTCTTGGAGATGGATCAACTTCTCTCCTGTTAGTTTTGTAAAAATTACCTTCCAGTAAATGAAATCAAATATGTTTTCTTGAAGTTTAAGTTGAACTGCAGATTTGTATCTTCTAAAGGAAGCTAATGAGCTTCCTGGTTTTTTTCTGGAAAAATATGCCAGACAGTGTTTAGGGCAGTGACAAGAGTTTTCGATGAGTGTCAGAATCCCAAAGAATAAAGATGCTAATACAATAGATAGTGGATTTTACATGCTTACTGTTATGTTTGGTTTCTTTATCCATGTTTAAGTGGGACATAGCTGCACTTCTCTGACGTGCATCTTGTTGGTGTGCTGGGTATTTGAAGGAACGGAGTAATCTGTGGATTCATCTTTGATAAGAGTTGATTTCAAAAGTTTGGTTTTTGGAAAGCCACTTGCAATTGGTACAATTGGGGGATTTTATCTTAAAAGCCTGGAGCATGAGCTACAAGGAATAATGCCCTGGAGAAAAATATTGCTTCTTTGAAAGCAAATTGCTGTGAGCAGATCACTACTTGACCATATTTGCTGTGTCACATTTTAAACACTCATGGTCTGCACATCACTTGTGAGGAGGCAACTAGATCACTATTGTATAGGGCTCTTCTTTTCCAGTTAAATATAACCTAACTCCACCTGACAGCTGAGCTGGTGTTTCTGCCTTGGAGGATTACACTCAAGAATACAGGTGGGATTTATACCACTCTTTTTCTCTGTGCTCTGATGTCTGAAATGTGTTTATATCTGCCCCAGATTCACTGGTATGCCATAGCTCAAAAGAAAACAAAAATGAGAAAGGTTTTTTTGTGGTGTTGTCAGCACTATTGTGAGAGATGAAAACCAACTGATTGCCAAAAGCTTCAAGGATACAGTAAGAAAAGATCATCTTTGCTGGTCTTTTACTCGCTTCCTTAGTCACTGGCCTCTCTGGCACAGGAGATGAGCTCCGTCCTTGAATCCTCCTCTCACTCAGGGTAGTGTGGCTCTCACTGGAGTATGAATCACCAAATATCTGACCTCACCCTTCTCTTCTTACAAGTATTGCTGTAAGCATGCTTGCAGGAAGCCAGTGTTCCCTGGGCTAAAACGCACAACAAAATTAAATTATTTTTTAGTTGGAGTTAATGCAATTAGGAATTTAGTTTGCAGAGCTCCTCATGTTCTGTTTCACATGCAAATCTCTCTCCTTAGTTCCTGAAAAGCAGTTGTTTCTTTAACCTCCTTTTTAAGTAGATATTTTCTCTCATTTCCTGTATATCTGCCATACCTGACCACAGTTCCTTGTTATTACTAATGTAACGCTCATAATCATAGTAATAACCATCTTCTTCTTCATTTACACAGCACCATTAGCCATGCCTCCCTAACAGGCAGGGAAAGAATTAGGTCTTTCCTCTAGGAGGGTAACAAACTGAAGGACACAGTGTAATAACTGGAATTACTGGGAAGTGATGAGATAAACAGTGTACAGTGATTAGTCTTAGAGAGCTCATAAAGGGGGATTTTTTTCTGGAACTTCTCAGGAAAAAAAAGAGACCATTGAGAAACATACTGACTGACATATAGCAGTGTGTGCTCTGTTTGTACATCTTCAAAGAGTAGCTCAGTGGTCAATACTCCTGAATTTCAGCAGAAGTGAGATGCCTAACTGTTCTTTGAGCTATTTTCAGGCTGCCTGCTTGGGTCAATTGAGTGACACAGTCACCTTTAATTCTGGCAGGTAAGTTCAGGAGCACATGAAACAGTTCTATTTATTTGTTTGGATTTTTCTTAGTGCCCTAGGTAGGTTCAGTGTCCAGACATGAGTGCAGAAGCTTCAGTCAATGAATATGAATGTTTTTCTCTGCTTTCTTTCCCTCCTCTGGTCAGGGTGACCTCTTCCTTTGTTTCTGCATGACATCTTGGGTACTCTTTAGTTGTTCAGTGATGACATTACAGGCTTTACACAGAGAGCCAATCCTTTGTTACCATCATTAAAAAAAAAAATCCTATGCTGTTTTCTGCAGTGGTTTAAGGCTATTTTAAAATCAAAGTCAGTGGAGAAAGCAACAGGCTGCTTCCTCAACAGTGTAGTGGTGGGGAGCAAAGGGGAGGCTTCCTCTGCACGATCCATGCCTGCTCTGTGCAAGACATTTGCCCAGGGTGCGATACCAGGAGGCAGTGAACTTCCAGATTTCCTTGGGGACTGTGTCTGCTCCTCCTCTGCTTTGGTAACTCTGGTGGTATTGCTTTACACTCTCTGGGTGGATGTAGCCATGAAACACAGACTACAAAGACAATGAAGGATGACAATAAATGAATATCTGGAGGACTAAACGAAAGACTGAAGCTTTGCATGGTTCAACTCCTTGCATGTTAGCAGCTCTTTCCTGCAGAGTTGCAAAGATCACCTTTGAATCTTTTCTTTCATGCTGCACCACAGACTGGGGACAGCATCATTCTGCTATGCAGAAGGGTTCTTTCCCACCGCCTAGAGAAAAAACTGCAGCACTTTTGCCTTTCTTCCTCCAAGTCACTTCTTACTGCTTTGTTCTTCCCTTGTCTTCCAGCACCCAGATCTTTTCTAGAATCACTGGTTCTGAGTTTTTCACTCTGTCGAGGTACTGCCTGTCTGTGTATTTTGTCTAGCTAGAGCCAAACTTATTATTCAATCAAAACTCAGCAGGAGCTTTGCTGAATTGTTGTAAACTCACTGGGGCAAAAGCTATGCCTTCCTATTCAATATTGAGATACCATGCATATTGATTCTGGCTGAGAGAAAATAAGAATGAATACAGTCATATTGATTACATGTGTTCTTGCTCACTACTAGACTCCCTGCATGGCCTAAGTAGATTTATAGTTTCCCTTTATGACTATTAGCAATAAGTCAATTTCTTTTTCTTTTTTTTCCCCCTTCTCTTCCTTTTTTTTTTCCCACCTTAAAATAATGTTGTGTTCTGTAGAATTAATTCATGGGAAATTTTGACTAGCTGCCTCTAATTTCACATTCACTTTGAAAAATCCCTCCTTTACATATGTGTGAAACCAGAACATATGTGCTTATTCCTCTCATAAGCAGTTCAGATGCTCTGGGCCAACCACACACAAGTTTTGTGCACCAGTGCACTTTTTATAATGAGCATGTAATTTCTTCCCCAATTATGACAATTATGACAAACATTACAACTGGGGATCAAGACTTGTTGAACCTGGGAATCCACAGCTATTTGCATAATTCCAGGTACATATTGGAAAATTCAGAATTTTAAGCAACATGACCTTTTTAGTTATTTTCTTTTCCAAGGCTCTGTTCCATATCACAGATTTGCTGCAGTGAATGGCATTGTGGAGCTTAGGCAAATTGTGCTGACTTAATTTCCAGCCCTTTGGAGAGCAAGACTGCTTCATGAGCAGGGTTTGAACAATCCGTGTGAATGATGACTGTATTGCAATATTAAACTGATGGCATAGAGCTCTGAGCCCTAAGCAAGGCTGACATTGCTCGCTGTCAGCCACAGACAGCAGAATTGAACTGAATTAAACTAGCAAGTGGAGAGAGGTAGAAAACAAAATCCTCCTAAAGCAGAAAGGAGGTGGTTAGACACCAAGGATAAAATGGAAGAGCTATAGTTTATGGGAGTGAAAAATGGCTCTGGAGAAGGAAATAGAAATACTAAAGAGTGTGAATATTGATGCAGGTACACTTAAGTAAAGAAGAACATGGTGGTGATGAAACACAGAGAAAGTTGATGGCCAATACAATGGAAAAGATATCCTGCTGGTGATATCTGCTAGGCTCAGGTGGAATCTTCCTCAGAAATATGGTGAAATCCCTTCACTCAAGACATTTAAAAATAGACCAAACAAACCCCAGTGATCCAAACTCTCATCCCCTTACTCGCATGGGCTGTAACTCACTCCCAGAGTATTCCTTCTAAAGCATGGGAACATTTGTAGAACAAGAGGATCTGAGGTGAGTGCAAGGCAGCAGTGTGGCCTCAGGTACTGCAAACAGTGAACCTGCACTGTAGCAGATGCTATTAGATTACTTAGAAGCACTTTTCCTGACCAGAACATTACCTGTGCACATTACCTTGGTGTGTGCCTTCTTGCATAGTCATGAACCGTAGGGAAAGTCTTGAGCAAAGCATATATTTAAGGGCTTTACAGGATCAGGTCCTGGAGGGCTGTGTACAACAAAATACAGGAGTGCTCTTGTCTCACTTCCATTCAGCCTCAGAAGAGCTCTGATAAGTGTATAAACTAACTTTTCTCCTTCTTACACAGTTATTGGTGATGACAGTATCTTTATGATCTTCAGGAGCAAAAACCCACTTCCTGATAAACATCTCCTGTCTAAATGTACTTAGTAAAATGACTCAGTCTTTTCTATACATTTAATTACAGGAGAACAGAGTTTGTCCAAATAATTAGGTAATTTAAACCATGCAGTCTTTCCCAAAGAACTATGTTTAACCTTCACTGGAATTTAATTTACACATGACAGTACCCCTTAAGCCAAAACACCAATCAAATATTTTTTAAATGTCAAGAGTTGCTTAATTGTGGATAGCAAGAATTTGTTTTTAGAGAAAACTGCTTTCGATCTGCTACTATTTTTTGTCTTTCCCATTGTCATGTTGCTCTTCATCAAAGGTTCTGTTTAATCTGTACACCACTGGAGTTTCTAGACAATGTGGGGCAACCCTTCAAAAGTTGCACTGAGTATTAAACAGGATACAGATTAGTGTCTTGCCACCACAGACCACAGCAGCATGTAAGGAAAGAAAAAGGCGTTTTTAAATTCCAGTATTATTAAAGAATTATAAAAATTTTGCATGAATTAAGACGAGTGTTGCAAATGATAATCTTATAACAGTAATATAAATCTGTATAGCTTTACTGGATTTAATGCACCATGCACCTATTCTGATTTACACAGCTCAGGATCTGGCTCTGTATAACTAAATGTATCTTATGCTGCAGGGCCATAAATAGTTTGTCTTCTGACTTGTTCTTTCCTGTTGTCTTGGACCTGTAAATTATATACATTAGGTTCACAGTAAAAGTGCAGTAAAAGTAAAAAAGTAAGAGTTGGAATCTCACCGTTTGAACGAATTATAACACAAACTATAGTAGGTTTGACCTACATTATTTCAGTAGAACAAGCTTTTTATGGAGTGGCTAATATTTCAAGGTTGTCTCTAAGGTTGACTCTTATTTTTTTTGAAAAAAAGAGAAATGATTCCAAAATGTCATCAGTGCATTATCAGTGTCTTTGGAACAAACAAAATCTAAACTATGCTACATGGCTCAGCCATAAAAACAACGAAGCAGGAAGACTTTGCTGTAGCAGCATCTCCCAGTGGGTGACAGCAGTTGAAAGTACTTGGAATGATTATGATTAATTAAGTTAGTGCTCAACTCACTTTAATACTTTTCTCTCTCTGTCTCTGAATGCAGATAATTTTTCCATCCAACTAAATCCAGGGTGACAGCTTAATAGGCTCAGACATGCTTAGATCCAAAATGAGACTGTAATATTAATATACTATTGACCAGTTATAGATTAAGCAAACTGGAGGCACACTTAAGTAAATGAATTCAGAGGGACAAGTTAATGTGCTAAGTGGTTCACAAGCAATGATTAAAAATATTCTTCATTTACTTGGAAATTAATAAGTTTCTTTAATTAATCTAATAAGGCCAGCCTATGGTATATTAAAAATTTGGTGCATGCCTTAAAGGAAGATGCCAAGCTGCTGAATCTGGAAATCCCTGTGTTTCTTATCAAAGAAACAGTCATACATAAAGTCAGCTCTGCACATGACCAGTTTCCAACAGGCCTTTTTCTTTTGCCCAAGTGTAGTTATGTTTATCCATTATGTGAAGGGTATTATGGATCCACAAGTTAAAACATCACCAGCATCAACAGCCCTATGTAGGAATTTAGGATTCCTCCAAGTCTCTTTGGGGATTACTAGTATATTTCACAACTGTCTTTATGCAAACCAGCACTTTTTGTCTCCATCAGCCTTGCGTCTTTCGAGTCGCCTGTATGCCATGCAGCATAAAAGCCTTGCAAGACAGAAAGAGGAAATGGAATAATGACATCAGAAAAAACCTTTGCATTAGTTTGATTTATCCAGAAGATGCTTAAATAATATGGTTGTCTGAAATATATTAATAACTAAACATTGCCAACTTTGTGTTGGAGTAATTAATTTCTTATGATGGTTTGTATTGCAGAGACACTGAGAGATTCCATCAGTTGAACATTGTACATGTGTCGGAATAGGATCGTCCTGGTCCTCAAAACTGCATAAACTCAGAAAATGACTCAAAGTGCTTGCACCTAGATGGTTATCATGAACTCAGTGGGTGCTTCATCATGTTCACCTCACCCAGCCCAAATGCAGTTTTTCTGGTGGAAGTTGCATTATTTCCAGAGTAAAGGTAGGTCTATCCAACCTGATTTCATCAAATCCCACTCTGGTGATTATCTTCATTAGCAAATCAAAACAGAAGCCTTTGTTATCTTTTGCCACCGTTTCCCAGCATCCTATCATGTGATTGTTCCTGCTTTAATGTTTGTTGTCTGATCTGAGAGGGCTGTCATTGTGCAGTTCTGAAAATCAGAAGTTCTTTGATTCAACCACTTCAAGGCCCAAAGAAACTATGAAACAGGGACTAAAGGCTCCACCTTCTCCACCTCCCCCTTTTTTCTTCCCTTGCCCTAATTACCACAAGATAGGATCCCTTCTCTCTGGTTTTCCCAGCAATTTTCACATACATGCCACCAAGGAGGAGATGCTTCTCTGGCATGTCTTACTTGTTCCTCAGTGAACCACATAAATTAGAGAAAATGGCTGTCTTGCTAGGGGAAAGACACTACCAAAGCCGTCAGACCAGCACATTTCTACTTCCTTGGCAGAAGCTGCCGTGTACTCAGTGACCTGACAGCCGTGAGGAGTGTCTGATGAAGCAAGGCACAAGCGTGTACAGTACACATCAGCTGTGGGATGGAAAGAAGAAGAGGAGGAAATGATGTTTTACTTAGGACTCAAAGTTAAAAATTCTTGCAGAGCCAAGCCCTATTACTTACACTCAGCCCTTTTGCCCCAGGAACATTTGCATTGGAAAGCTTTCAAAGTTTTTCTTCGAAGTTAGTTTGGGAAAAAAAAAAAAAAAAAAAAGTAATGCTACCAGAGCTGAGAAAAACATTTTGGACTCCTTCCATTTACCATGTATATGGATGCCTGCGTGTATGTTTGCATGGCAGCTGGGGAAGGAGGAGTGGGAAGTTCTTTCAACTTGCAGACAGATTCTCCAGTGGGTGGAAAAGGTGTTTGAAATCCACGGACCCAGGCTGTGTTAAAACTGCTAAGGATCTGGCCCAGGCAGCTGTAATGTTGTTCAGAGCTGTGGTTTGGAAAAACCTGAATGTAGCTGTACAAAAGGAAAAACTAAAGATGTTTGGTAGCTAGACCTATTTCTTTCATGTGTGAAGGACAGATGCACAGCTGCAAGGAACGATGCCTGAAAACTCATCGGATATGTGCATTTTCTCTCTCTTTTGTGGGTCAAATCACAACTATTAACTTCTCTGAATGCTTGTGGTGAGTTTAATCTGAGATGTGTCTGCTCCTTTACATTTGCAGCTTAAAGTGGAAAATAAAATGCTGTAGGCACTTTTGTCACCAAACCTGGAACAAGACAGCCTGCTGGAGTCCTTGAAAATCCACTCCTCTGAAGGAGACTACAGGTAGGCAGGACTTACTGCAGGCAGGCTTTGCAAATGTGCCTCCGTTTTGGAAAAAGAAAAAAAAGAGAATCACAACATTTCTTTCCTTCATGTATAAATAAGCTGAAACAGAGCAGCTTTGCATTCCTGTATTTACAGACATGGCTGCAGTGAAAAGATATTATCATTAGAGCTAGCTTCATGATAGTGAGTCATCAAGTCATTTACTTCTAATGATTGCCTTGTGAAAGCAAAGCATCACTTGATTACAAGAGGCACGAAGGTCCGTAAATCAATGGCATGTAAAGGATGAATGAAGGGGAGGCAACTCTTATTTCAAGTTTTCTGAAATTAAGGAAGCTCTAGATTAGAGTCCTAATGACAACTGTGGGTCTTCAGAAGACCAGCAGAAAGATATTAATGTGAAAACTGTTAAATAGCATCTCTTGTGTCTTCTCACCTCACTCAGCTCTCTGGAAAGCCATATTGAAAAAATGAAGAAGGAGAAAATATTTTGTTCATAGCTCTGCTACTAACCTACACATGGACTTCATTAAACCTCTTTGCCTAAGACAGTCTTGCCACAGAATTGGTATCTCTGCAAGACAGAGCTTTCTCTTTATAGTACAACATTTCTCTGGCACAATTTCTACGTAACTCTTCTTAGAATAAATATTCTTCTTTAAAGGTATCACAACAGTTGTTATTGTAAATGAAGCATGCAATGAAACTGGGAATTCAGTGTAATTTGGAATGATGATTTGGATTTAGCTATAAACCCAATGACCTTTTTTTCTAATTTGATCAAATCCAAAAGACACTGCTTGTCCAGCACCATCTGACGTAGGAAGTGACTCAGTTCCTCACCAGCTCAGGAATCCAGGTTTTGCTAATGTCTGGGATTTGATTATGCTCACATGGCTAGTTTCTGAGAGGAGATGGTAAACTTCATTTTGCTTCAATTTTTAGTTTTTAAGGCTATGAAAGGTCAGGATAAACCATCCATAAATGCAGCAGCGATTAAAACCTCACTTAGCTTATTGCACAGTATGTAACTGTTCACCCTATGTCACCTAATAAAATCTGATGGAGATAACTGCCTTGTGCTTCCTTTCATTTATAGGAACAGGCATGCACTACACATACTGCTACCTACATGTATATCAGTGCTGTTTCTGTTATTAAAATTATGAGGCTGTGTGTTAAAACAAAGGATATTTAAATCTCAATGCTCTAGTGTTCTTGTCACTCTGTTGCTGCTAACTTTGTCTTATAGTTCTCATGAGGACAAAATAGGACAACAAATCTAATAATTTTCTCGTGGTGATATCCTTAAAAGATGGCAGATGACATTGTCTTTGTGCCTTACAAGTTCTCCTATTTGTGAGTAAAGTTGAGAAATGTCATCCAAGCATTCAGAGCTCCCATTTTCCTAAGAGCTCAGCTTTCAATTACTGCCAAAAGAAGCAGCCAATTTTCCAAAGAGCTCCATATACTGAGTGCTTCTGACATGACATTGGCTTGAAAATGTGGCTATGATAGTTGTGTTAGGAGCTATGCTGAATGGGTTTAGAAAAGCTGGGTGTACCCAGAGAGATTAAAAGTCTGCCACTGTGATAGTCCTGTGCCATTACCTCTGTGATGTACTACTCATTGTCTCCACATTCCATTAAAAATTGGCACTACATTTACTATCCAAACACTTTCTGATATTGCCTGCCTTCTCCTAGATGAACTGGAATCCTTCTCTAAGCTTGGCATTGTTATTTGGATCATCACAGCCATGATCTCTCTTTCTCCCTCTCCCACCCCCTTCCCCTCTCCCTCTGCTGGTTTGAGCTTTACCAGGAGTCTAGAAGTCCAAATGGTAGCAGATAAAGATTTCTCACTCCCCCCTCCCTTTTTCCTGGTAAGGTAAATAAAAAAAAGGGTAGGGGAAAGGAGAGGTAAATTCATGAAAGAAAGTCCGGAATTAGTTTGGAAGTAGAATACGTTAACTGTTAGAAAATGGGAGTTCAAGTGAGCAGCTGATAGCAAAGAACAGCAGAGCATCTTTGAATTACAGCTGGACCATGAAGGAAAGACAGACTTGGAGTGGAAACAAAGCTTGCAGCAGTGAAAGCACCACAGAAACAGAACCTGCAAGATTTAATTAGGGCTTAGGGGCCGCAGAGAGATTTGGAGGGACAGTGGGCATTTGGGGAAAGGATATTTCAAAAAAGGGAGATCAAGAAAATCAGGACGGAGCCTTCATAAGTTAAATCAGTTGCAACTGTAAGATTTAATTGCCCCCCTCCCCCATGACAAAAACAATGAGGAAATCAGATGAGAAAGCCTCATATTTTGGCAGCACCTGCAGTCTTCTGAAAAGGCAGATGCTGCCAAAATGTCAGCCTTCTCTCCTCTTTCATCTTTTCTTTTGTTTTTCTGATGGACTGAATTAAATTTGCAGCTTAACACAACATGTTTGTGCCAGGGGTCTCTGCTGATCATTTCATGCAAGTAAGAATTACAATTATATTTTTAACCAAACTCTGTATTGAATAACCTGGCAAATGTAATTTTCTTCTACAGATGAGCCAAAGGACACGTATGACCAACATTCCTGAAGTGCAAGCAGTCATCTCTTGAGGGACATGAGAGACGGGCAGAATGTATGGTGACAGTGAATGATGTTTTTACTGCAAACCCTCCCTGACACAGTGTGGTGGTGAGCCATCCAGTGGGAGTGTGCATGAGCCCCTTCATTTGTGGATGTGGCCTTATATGACTCACCTGGGCCCACACAATGATCCCAGTCAGGGCTGATATTGGACAGAGGTTCCCCAGACACCTGGAACTGAGCGTTTGCTTCCCAGCCTTGAAGTGGATGCTGAAAGCATAAAGGATACTTTTTCAAACTAATGTCATTGCCAAAAGCTTGAATCAGAAATTTCTTGAATCCATGTCTATAAACATTTCATATCATGTTGCATTTATGTGATGTATAGCAGCAGAAATCCTTTTTGTTTCTCCTGTGAATGAGGACTACTCAGCTGGAGTAGGTGAAAAAACTATAGTGCAATATTTAACTTAAAACGCTTTTTTCTGTTGAGCTGGGCTAAGTCCCCAGAATGACCTTTTATACATTTCACAAATTTTCTGGAGTTTAAATTTACTTGAAAGAAACCAGGGAAGGTGGGGAGGGGAGGGAGATGGTGAGAGAACTCTTCATTGTGATTTTTTTTTTTAATAAATAATTATTTTCTGCTGTTCTGCAAAGAATAAGAAATTCCTTGTCCTTTTGAGGTCTAAAAGGACTCCCACAGACTTAATCTGCAGTGTTGTGGTATCGTGTGAAACACTGAACTCTGGAGCAAATGTAATACGTGCACTAGGCTGTGAAATAGGCATTTAAAACTGTGTTAGGATGTGAATTTCCATTGTGCCTTGAGGGATGTAATTTTTGCATTATGTGAACAGTTTGGATGAGAAGACCACGCAGTGAAGCTGAACAGCTGTATCCTGCCCACACATTGTGAAGAGAGGGAGAGGCTGGAAGCCTGAGGGAATCCTTATAAGACGGTGTGTCCCTGAATTTTTTCAACAAAGAAGTTGTGCAAAGATGTACTGTCTAGAAAGGGAGCTAGTGGGGTTATCCTCCCACCCTGCACTGCATAATGTAGCATAAACATCTACTTCTGTCTACATGCATTTGTTTGTTTATTTTGACATAAAATACTGCCTGTTGCTTTGAAGTCCTGGGAGTGCTGGGTGTTGTGCCTGTTTTATATCCAGTTCGTGGTTTATTGCTAAGGGTGTAACACTGGGACAGGAGGCAGTAACAGGTTGATGCAGGTGCGTAATGGCACAGGGTTCCTCCCCCCCCTCCTCAGGTGAGTTGAGGGGCTGGTGGGAAACTGGCTTCCTGAGCCCTGCTCTATCAGAATGACTTCTACAGCTTTTTCAGTGGAGCCTGTAGGAAATCTCATTCAATAGGAAGGGAACTTACAGCAATCCTGACACTTCTTAGGACTTGGCATGGATTTGTCACTATGCATCTGGACTGTGATTTGAGCTTAAGATTCCTAGCAGACAATAGCACTCTTCCTGTGAGTGTAATTATTAACTGGAGGTTCATTTTAAAGCTAGGTGGCAGATAAGCCTCTTGCCACTTGCAAGTGTGACACCTCTGTGCAAGAAACCAATACAAGAGCAACAACAACAAAATTCTCTGAATTATTTGGAGTTGCCAAAGGTGTTGAGATAGGAGCTAATTAAACAAAGCTATCTGCAATGCAATGCTATAAAAGAATAATAAAATTCAAATCTCATTTGTTCCACTTCACGTTCCTTGTATGCATAAACCTCTACAAAAGGTAGTGTCTGTGTTCACATTGTATGCTGAAAAGATATCACACAAGCACTAATTCACTGACATTTTTAACTGTTCATTGTACCATATATTTCCATTTACTAGATTTGTTTTAAATCCTTTTAAGTGCATCATATATAGAACAGGATAAAATAAGATAGAGCAGTTTACTTCCATAATGAGATTGGCCGTGGGAACTGACAGACCATTGAGCTGTCAATTTAAGCACAAGCCATACTTGCAGGATTTAAAATAGTATTTGAAGCTTTTATACCAGCCAGTGATTGTCTTTATACTGAGCTGGTTATATGGATTTGTGTTGGTAAAGGAAACCATGATGGAATATTATCTCATCTGAACCAACAATTTAGAGATCACTCATCTGTTATGATTTCAAATGAGATATATATTATAACATCAACGATGCCCCAAACCAGTTGTTAAACAATAGTGTTTTTCAACTTCTGTGACAAAATTGAGGCTTTGTTTTAATTTTCAGTGGAGTGTTTTTAACACGCCAAGATGCTTAGTTACTGCAAAGGAGAGTTCTGGGTTTCTTTTTAACTTTTTTTTTTTTGTTTGTTTTGGTTTTGTTTGGATTTTTTTGTTTGTTTTGGTTTTGGTTTTTTTCCTGCTTATATCTACAAGGCAAGCTTTCTCCTGATTGTTGTTCCACATGGCAAATTCACAATGAAATCGATAGGAATTATTGGCTTTTAGATCTCTGGCAGGACTAGTTCCAAGCATACAGATGAAGCTGGGGAACAAAGTCACCTAAGCTCTCTCTCAGGGGTGAAACACAAACAAATAAAGCTCAGAAGCCAGTGGCATCACTGTCCTGTGTGCTCTTTCTGTGTTGCCTCAAGGCAAAAGGAGGAAAAACGTAGCAGAGACCAGCAATATCGGCAGCCTGGGGCCAGACCCAGGTTTTGCAGCCCAGGTTACCAACACCAAACAAACGCTTTTCAAAGAAACCCTTTGTCACTTTTGGAAAAAGAGGAGCCTTTATAGTAAATGCAACGATTTGAGGGAGGGGGGAAACTGGCAAAACATCTTCTGTGGTGAAAATAAAAGTGACTATTTTAGTTTGTGTATTTGCTTTTTTCAGCTTATAAATCAGGACAAATGTCACAGCCACTATTTTTTTAAAAGCTTTTTTCTTTTCCTCCAAAACAGGGGCAGTTTAGAAAATAAACAGACAACCCAGAACGTACATTTGAAATACACTCACATTGCTCTATTTAAGCCTGAGGTGAACAGCAGAAGTTTGGTATGGAAACAAAAATACCCAGAGCATCTCTGCAGTCCCAGGGGAGTTGTTAGAACCCAGGGCAGGGAAGAGTTTATGTCCTATCTACCCATCTCTGCAGTGAGTAGCATCTGAGGCAGCTTCCTACACAACTGCTTTTTGAAGGACTTGCTCTGTGATCCCTACAAAGAGCCACAGGTTGCAGCCAGACCACCCACCAGCACTATCACACTTAGCATGCAGCTGCTTGAAAGAGCTGTGAGAAGAGTCAGCCCAGCTGTTCTCCTATCCCCTGCAGCAGGACCGTTGGAGAGGTCAGTGAGGAGAAGAAAGTGCATGGTCTTCATGTGACACTGATAGGAGCCGGCTCAGGGCAGGAGTGGGCTCTGCCCATTTGAAAAACAGCTCTGAGATTTCTGCTAGAGGAGAGCTGAGATTTGAGGAGGTGCTGTGCAAAGCACGCTGGTTGTGTGTGAGAGAAGATGATGCCTCACCACTCCAGGATCAGGACAGTCCTGCAGAGAAGACCTCACTACTTGAAGGAAGCTGTTGGACCTGGTCACAAAACAACATCATGTCTCTACACAAACTCTGGTTGGCAGATCTCTATCTGACTCTCCTTTCTCTTGAGGACTTGGGGAACAACCTTACACTTTGCTGTCTGCAGGGTAAAACAGGCCTCTGTATCTGTAACTCAACCTGAATTACATTAAACCACATCTAGGTGATCCTAATGGCTTTCTCTGGCTTCAGAATGTATGAAATTTATTCACCTCTGCTACTTGAAATAATACTTTTTGATTATTTCTTTAAACATTTTAATACCTAACACTGTCGGACTCTGACACTTTTATTCCATTTTATTTTTCCCTGAATAAAAGAGTATGTACTCAGTCTACACAGAAAACCAGCCTTAGGAATTTTTATCTCTTTCCCTTTCTCCTCCACCCTCCTGGGACTCACTAGCTCAACTGGCCATGATTTCTGACAGATGTGTGATTCTATTAGCTAGCACTGCAGGCCTTTGGATCCTTGTGTGCATAAACTAGCTTCTCAGCCAGTTACTTAGCTTGTCATCGTTATTTTTGGGAGAAGGTGAACTGCCTCTTTCCAAAGCTGCAGCTGTTGGACAAAATGTATTGCATTAAATTTACTTAGCACAAAGCCCTTACTACTGTACTTGGCAAGGCTCTTCCCTTCTAAATCAGTTGTATTTGTCTTATACAGTGAAACCACGAGGAATGAGAAAGCACATTTGCAATTCCCACCACCAGTGAAACCACCACAAGGTAAACACACAGAAGTGTACACAAACACACATGTATACACACCCTACTTCTTGCCAAAGCAAAGGAAGCTGGTCCTCAGTTGGATAAAAAATCAGACTGAAAACAATTTCATCCTCATTAATTCTGTCCCCTTGCTTATTGAGATTTGCTGGTCTCTGGCAGACGCAGACACAGATGATCTGAAGCCACAGGAAAGGCCAAGCTCAAGTTTTTACAGTCCAGCAAGAAGCTGGAAATAAGGACAACTTGTGTGGTTTTTCTGTGCTTGCAGCTTCATTTTAGCAACCTTTAGGGAGCTGAATGGCAAATCTGGAATAAATAGTCCACATAATGGGGTGCTTTTTTGATTTTTCTGCTATTGTAAGTGATGCATGCAAGAGATGACAACTCCGCTCAAGCTGATCAGAGGACATCCAGCAATTCTTGAGGTTTTGAAACCACCTTTTTTCTTTCTTCCTCCCCCCTTCCCCCCCATATTAGAGCAAATAAAAAGAAACCAGAAGAGAATCAGAGATCTGTGAATATGTCTAAATGACCTGAAGGGATCAGGTGAAGGAAAGTGAGTGGGAGGGAAGAGAGAGCACCTGGAGTGCAGGACTATGTCCTGCCCTGCCAAGAGCAGGCATCCCTACATTTGGTCCTGGAGGAGAGGCCCTCACTCTGGGCATGCTGGTATCTGGTCTGTTGACAAGCAGCCAGTCCCCTTCGGACTTGGACATTTATTGAGAGATGCTTTGGTGATAACATTTCACCAAACATAGCTACAGTTCTTGTAGTGCATGTGATGGATGCCACTATAAAACTTTGATAACTAGCTACTTTTTTCCCCCTCTCTTTCTGTGTACTCCACGCTTCTGCAGTCCTGAGAGATACACTGTCTTGCAGATCTCAGTGGTGAATTATTTTGGAAGTCATTACACTGGCACACCACTCCCAGAGGATGATCAGTGGTTTCATCTCACTCTTCTCGAAAAAATGGTACTTTCCCCCCCTTTAAGTCACCCCTAACACTCTACGGTGTAGTTTTAGCGAAGCAAGGTACCAGATCATCTAATGCTGTTGCTAACAGGTAACACACAGAGTTACACATTATTTACGTATGCAATTAATATTTTCATGTTCCATGAAAAGTCAAATTGTTTCAGTAGGGGTCATAAAAATGCTCTTCCTCCCTTCTTCAAACTTCCTTCATCCTTGTGACTCACCTGTAACTGAATGCCACAGGTTCTAGTACCCTCTGGCAGAAGATGAACCAATCTCCTCCACGTTGTGATTTGTGGGGTGTTAGGATGTGAGTTGGAGAACAAAAGAAGGATGGAACTTCTTAACTAAGAAAAGGACCTGGTCATGTCTGAGAATAGAGGGAGCAGGCAGTCGGCATGCCGTGATGGAGAAAGATGGTGCAAGCCTTTGATCTAGATCCAAACGAAGAACCCTCTGAGGGGGTCTTTCCTTTCCATTCCTGCCCCAAACATTTCTTTCTGGTCCCCACAGATGAATCTCCCTTGCCCACTGCAGCATGCTGCCTTTTGTATTCCTCTTCTTTATGTCTGAGTATCTATGTCCATTTTGTGATGAGGTCTATATGACAACATGAAGTGAATAAATGTTTAAACTGTGACTTGTCTGCCACTGCCTTTTGTCTGGTTCCTCATCCACAGCACAGCAGATTAGGCTGCCAGAGGAGAAGGACTGGTGGGGGAAGGACTGTGATCTGTTTTGGGCACCTCAATACAAGAGAGATGTTGAGGTGCTGGAGTGATTGCAGAAAAGGGCAATGAAGCTGGTGAAGGGCCTGGAGAATAAACTTTATGAAGAGTGACTAAAGGAGCTGGGGCTGTTTAGTTTGAAAAAGAGGAGGCTGAGTGGAGGCCTCATCGCTCTCTACAACTACCTGAAAGGACATTGTGGAGAAGCTGGTGCTGGTCTCTTCTCACAGGTATTTAGTGATAGAACAAGAGGAAACGCAATCAAGCTGTGACTGGGTAGGTTTAGACTGAACATTAGGAAAATTTTTTTCATGGCAAGAGTGGTCAGGCATTCGAATGGGCTGCTCAGGGAGGTGGTTGAGTCACCAATCCTGGATGTGTTTAAAGGTCATTTGTATGAGGTGCTTGGGGATATGGTCTAGGGGTGAACCTTGTAGAGTAGGGTTCTTGGTTGGACTTGGCGATCCTGAGGGTCTTTTCCAACCTGAACCTTTTCCAATCTGTGATTCAGTGAGGGGTCTCTCTGTCTGGGACAGCTGCACTTACTGTTTTTGGTAAATGAAGCCAAACAAAATTAGACCAAAAGGTTCTCATTAGCATGTACCTAACTGAAAGCACAGCAGTAAGACTGACTTACATTATTAGAACACATTTACATTTCTCCCCAACAGCCTAGAAGACCAAAGAAAATATCATTAGTTGCAACCACATATAGCAGTGAGCAGATTATCTTTTGACAAACAATGATTCCATGCTTTGTTGAAGCAAAAGAGGGAAAAAAGAGAAGTGAAAGCAGGAGGAGGAAGAACCAAAATGCCAAGTTAAGACTGAGGAAATGCTGGAAATTTAAAAAATATGGATCCAAATCATTAGTTACTGGCGGAATGGATGAGGCCAGAACTATTTATAAGCTAGAAAACTGTTTTAGGTTGCTGCATGACAGCTAAGCTTTTCCAGATGTAAGGGAGTTGCCATGCTTGGTGTGTTCTGAAGGTAGGCTGGGCCCAAGACAAGGAACATGTGGAAGTGAATGCAGAGCCACAGGGCAGCAATGGGTTTACTGGAGCTGCCTCATGAGCTGATGTGGTGCAAGCCTCAGATTCCAGGAGGAAAAATCTTCAGTCATCAGGCTGTTATTGTCCTGTTGCCAGGAGCAAACCAAACTAAGTAAGGTTAAACTTTACACAAGCAACTGTCCTTTTCTGCCACATCTTTGTCTTAGGCTCAGTGGAATTTGGGTTTGGATCTGGCAGCTCACTGAGAGGGAACAGGATTGTTGTTTACTGATGAACCATTTGGAAAGCTGAAAGTAAAACCCTGACAGCAAAACTCATGTAATTCTTGCCTGTCTTGTGGTTTGTGAGTGCCTCCATTTCCCAACAAGCCCCTTTCAGTCTGGCTCAGAATAGCACAGGCAACTCAGCTAATAGTTTTGATAACAGCAATTTTCAAAGCCTCAGCCACAACACAATCTAAGGGCCTGATCCAGAGATAATTGAAGCATTTCCCTGTATTGAATCCAACCCTAAAACGGCAGAGCCAGAAAGGGAAAAATAAACTCTGCAGAACTGAATAAAAACATGCTTGAATTCTGGAGGCAGCTCAGCCTGGCTACCTTAGTGTGACCAGTGACTTTTTGCTCTGGTTGACAATGCAGCTGCAAGCGCTGAGCACACTGAGGCTGAGCATTATTACAGGAAAAGCAGCTTTTTCAAAGCTGCATCGTTTTCTTGTCAGAGGTGAGCATCAGCAGTGGCTTTGTGCTCCAGGCACATTCATGCCACCCCGTTACTGTGACAGGTTTGAGTGAGATGGAGCCTGTGCTCTAAGAGCAGAAACCTATTTTGTGCCCCTTGTAAAATTGCTGCCCCCTTTGCCTGTCTGCTCATTTAATGGGTTTTCTCCCCTATCATCAGGAGCAGGTACAGCAGAGAGCAAACTTTGGGATTGCTGTATAACGCACATAGATTACCTGTTTACTTTTCCCACCAGGCTCAGAAAGTTGATTAATTTTAGATGGACTAAGGCTGATTCAAAGCCTGCTGAAACCTGTAATAAATCACTAAAATGAAAATATAATTCCATTTACAGTAGTGGCAAAATGCCCTTTGACATCTGCAGATGGGCCAAAATTTCACTTCAAGTACATGGATGCTGAACCATGGTTAATAGGGGAACAAATTCATTAGCAGTTAAAAAAATACATCAAGGAGGGTGAAAAGAGGTTTTGTAAAAAAATGAAGCAGATGTGATTTGTTCCTATATTTTATTTCCTGTCTTTACACATGACATTTTCTCTCTCACTTGGCACCCCAATGCATTTCATGACCTGGAGAATTAAGTTTGCATAGCATCAGTCTTTAAGCATCTGATTTTAGCATGGCAACACTCAATGCAGCTGTTATGTTTCTGCAACTGCGACACAAGACCTCTAAAGGCTCTTTGCTGCCAATATGAAACGAGTTGGCAATACTGAAGGCACACAGTTTGTGAGCAGGCTGCGTGTGTGTGGGGGGACACCTTTCTCCCATTTGTACTTTTCATTTATGCAATAGATGATGAGTCACATCATGTAATTACATAGATATAGAGTTATTTGATGTTTAATTTTGCCTACACAAATGTTAGTTGCTTCCTAAGCAGTATTTTCTCCCTATCAGTATCTTCCTAATAGCTGTGTATTTTTAATTACTGATAATTAGTATTTACACAGAGCCCTTAGCAAACAATTCCTGAAGTACTTGCAGTAATTATATATGTAAATTATTATGAAAGAAAAATGTTTTCAGCTTAATGAAAGCAAAGCTGAGGAAGTAGACAGTAAGCAGAGGTCAAGTTTTGGTGTTTAAAAATGAGGCAGAGGTAGGACAAAGTCCTGTATTTTTCTACACTGTCAAATGGAACAGCACTAAACAATCAGGGATTTCTATGTAGCATTTTTTTCCAAAAAGGCAGAAGTGAGGACAAAGTCTGTTGATTCTGATTTATTGATGATGACAGAAATAGTTGAAAAATACATGTGTGATGCATTTTCCTACATGGACTTAGCAATCATAGGATGTTAGGGTTTGGAAGGGACCTTCGAAGATCATCAAGTCCAAACCCCTGCCAGAGCAGGACCATAGAATCTAGCACAGGTTGCACAGGAACACATCCAGATAGGTCCTGAAAATCTCCAGAGAAGGAGACTCCACAACTTCTCTGGGCAGCCTGCTCCAGTGCTCTGTGACCCTCACAGTTCCTCCTTACACAGAGGTGGAACCTCCTGTGCTGTAGTTTATATCCATTACCCTTTGTCCTATCACAGGGTGCAAGTGAGCAGAGCCTGTCCTCTCCTTCTTGACACCCAGCCCTCAGATACTTATAAACATTTATTAATTCCCCTCCCAGTGTTCTCCTCTCCAGCCTAAAAAGCCCCAGGCCTGTCAGCCTCTTCTCATAGGGCATATGCTCCAGTCCCTTCATCATCCTGGTGTTGTCTGCTGGTATCCAGGGAGAAAATTCATTCTTGCAGAATATTTTTTTTTTTGGTTAAAACTTGTTATCTTGATCTGAAAAGCACAGATTTTCCCACCAAGCAAAATGTTAATTATGAAAAGATTTCATTGTAATAGCCACCATTATGTTTTATTTTATGAAGTATTGATGGGTTTGTTCTTTTTGTGTGGAGGCAAAGCAAACCATGAACTGCAGTTGTGCATTATGAAAGAATTAAAGTTATGTTAAAATCCCTTCCTTTCACCACCACCTCCCATTTCCCACCATATCTGCCGCTTTTCCACCCCACCCACTCCATTTTTCCCTCAAATTCCAGAGCACCTGGGCTTTGTTGGAGTCTCCTCCCACCCCAGGTGTGGCCACTTTGCTCTCCCCACCCACTCCCCTTTATAAAGGGAGAAAGGAAAGACAGAAACCCCAAGATGAGCCCATCTGGGTTGAGGGATCCTCTTCTCCTCACTGGTGAGTCTTCATGGTGCACACTGGGTGATTGGTGATGGGGATCCAAAAAGGCTGGGGGGCCTAGTGGCCCCCCGGTCAGTTAGAAATAGGGTTAACAACTACTCCAATATCATCCATGGATGCTGGCTGCACCTCCTTACTGGGGCTGAGTTCCTCTGTGTGGTATCTTGGTTGGTTGAAGCTCCTGGCTCTGGGATGGCTGCAAAAGTGGTGGTGGTGGAGCAGGAGCTGTTGAGGTAGAGTGAAGGATAGTGCGGAGCGAGCAGGAGCTGCTTTAGGAAGATGAAGGGGGGTGGTGGGGGAGGCAGGGGCATTGAACTCAATGACTAGATGAAGGGATCTTAGAGGTCATCTATTCCAACCTTCCTCCATGGGCAGGGACACCTCTCAGACTTGGTTGCTCAAGGCCTTGTCCAACCTGGCCTTGAACACCTCCAGGAAGAGAGCATCCACAACCTCCCTGAGCAACCACTCTCTTACTGAAGAACTTCTTCCTAAGATCCGGTCTAAACCTACTCTCTCTCAGCTTAAAGCCATTTCCCCTTGTCCTGTCTCTACACACCCTTGTGAAAAGTCCCTCTGCAGTCATATAGAAGAGTTGAAGAAATGTCCTACTGAGGTATTGGTCTCTGTGTGATACTGTCAGAGTACAGACAGATTTATGAAACAACACAGATGAAACAGACTGAAGAATTTCTGCAAATCTCATGGTTAAGATTCCCTGTCCAATACTGCGCCCCTAAAGTCCTTTCTAAGATTTTTGTGCAAAACTGAGTGTCAAAAATATCCAACACAAGCACAGTTCAGGTGGATAAAGGGAGATAACGGATTTACAGCACATATGTGGAAAGAGAGACACCCCTCTTTCTGTACACACGACACAATTCTTGTCTATCACATCTAGTTCTTGCTTCAGCCACATCTCTAAGACTCAGACCCACCGCACTCTCTGTGACCCTCTAGACCTCTACTCACCTCTTGGTGCTGAAACCATTGTTGTTACTGAGCTCTTCTGTGCTCACACTAGAGGGTTGGGGTTTTTTTTTATGTTAGAAGGGAAAATTAGGCTTCATTACTTATTACAGAGATAAAAGCTTAACTTTTTTCTCCTTGTGCATGTTTTAGGGATCTGCTGAGCTGATCAGCATTGCCATCTGATGAGCGACATGAGTAGATGAATTAAAGGCATTGTCTGCTGCTTGCTCTTGTTTTAACATCCTACAATTCCACCAGGGACAAGCAAATAGGAGTCCAATCCAAGACTCCCCAGCCACATTTGCCTTGTCAACAACTGTCCAGGAGCAACCCATGTGAACCTCCCTAGATCATATATTCCATTAGTATAAATTATTAAAATGAAATATTTTACAAGTGGCTACAGACCTATTCTAAATTAATCCTTTTGTTCCATTATGAGGCAATAAAACTTTACATTTCTGAGAGCTCTTGTCAGACATGTTGCTTCACTCAAAAACAAATGTATGCAAAGGTTGGGAGGCTCTTCTTCTATCCCACTGCATTCATATTAATCAGGCTTGCTTGTGTGTGGCTCTGCAGATAGCAATCATCAGATGTGCCTTCCTGGAGAAATTTGGCTTACAACCCTGTAAGAAGCACAAATCACGTTAGGCTTAGGCCCTAGTCTTTTCCTAGGAGGTCTGAGTGATCTGGGAGTGCAAGCTGGATCTATAGCTGGACTGCAATATAACTTTGCAGAGAATAATTTATTTTTGCCTGATTGATGCCTGTTACATCTGCAGCATGGCAAGCTTTCCAAAGCTGTGATCTGAGGCAGGATAATCTCTGGCAAAAGCATAGCAGATAGAGACTGAGGACTGAGCTAACTCTGTGTCCTCTGGCTTCCTGATGACACAAGATTACTTTATTTCTCTGTAAGTTTTCTGTGAAGACTCATGCTGTGAGTGTGTGTGCATGCTTTCTCAGCAGACCCTGGTGGTGGGACTCAGGGATAAAGGGATTCCCTCTCAAGCCTCCAACACAGTTTTAAAGTACCTTCTCCTCATGGAAGACTAACCATTTGTTTCAGGAAGAGGAAAAAGCACAAGATGTTTCTGTCATCTCACCAGACCCTCCTGCTCAAATCCCCATTCCCTTTTCTGTCACCCTCTCATGACAAGGCACCTGCCAAGAGAGCAGAGAAAGTGTTTGTCTAATGTTTGCTTCAACCCATAGCATGGCTTAGTGCCTGAACAGTGCATCCATCCTGTCCGTTCAACTTTTGGAAAAGCAGTGCTTTTGTCCTAGCAGTTAAGCTCCCATAATGCAAATATGAGCATCTTGTGCTGAAGGCAAAGGCTTTACCCCCTGCTGACAGTACATGACAGGAAATGTATAAAGAAATCATAGAAACCATCATGAAAAATCAAACAAAAATGCAGTTTTAAAGCTGCAAACTCAAAGGCTTTCACATTTAAGCGAAGACATATAAGCCAGTTGTCCAGGCAACTTTAACCTCATACTTATTTTATGTGATACATACTTTTAGCAGGACTTCTTTATTCAGAAAGAAAAATTGTGTGTGAGCAAAAATGTGACATTTCTTAATGTTTGAGTACCATCTAAATTAGTGTTATATTTTTTTTATATACAGTTCTGGATATATATCATTGCACATTACAATTCTAGATTTTTTTTTTTTAAGTAACAGCAGACTATCACTGGTCATAA